>NW_026870523.1:0-311335 GCF_963576545.1 Limanda limanda
CAAGTAGGCTCTACCCCCACTAAATGGGGTTGCGCGCATCGATCAGTACCATCCTTGAGCTTCTCCGACTTTCGGAAGGGTTAGGGTTAGGGTTAGGGATGAAAGCACATAGGAGAAAGAGATATTCTTGAATAACTTTTTTTGTGAAGGTCGGAGAGACTTGCAAGTAGGCTCTACCCCCACTAAATGGGGTAGCGCACATCGATCGGTACCATCCTTGAGCTTCTCCGACTTTCGGAAGGGTTAGGGTTAGGGTTAGGGATGAAAGCACATAGGAGAAAGAGATATTCTTGAATAACTTTTTTTGTGAAGGTCGGAGAGACTTGGAAAGTGGTTGCATCTGGACTAATTTGGGTCCTGCGGATCGATTGGTACCATCCCCGAGCTTGTACGACCTTCGAAAGAGGTCGACCGACGAAATTCCCCCAAATCTGAGGAGATATTCTTGAATAACTTTTTTTGTGAAGGTCGGAGAGACTTGCAAGTAGGCTCTACCCCCACTAAATGGGGTTGCGCGCATCGATCAGTACCATCCTTGAGCTTCTCCGACTTTCGGAAGGGTTAGGGTTAGGGTTAGGGATGAAAGCACATAGGAGAAAGAGATATTCTTGAATAACTTTTTTTGTGAAGGTCGGAGAGACTTGCAAGTAGGCTCTACCCCCACTAAATGGGGTAGCGCGCATCGATCGGTACCATCCTTGAGCTTCTCCGACTTTCGGAAGGGTTAGGGTTAGGGATGAAAGCACATAGGAGAAAGAGATATTCTTGAATAACTTTTTTTGTGAAGGTCGGAGAGACTTGCAAGTAGGCTCTACCCCCACTAAATGGGGTAGCGCGCATCGATCGGTACCATCCTTGAGCTTCTCCGACTTTCGGAAGGGTTAGGGTTAGGGTTAGGGATGAAAGCACATAGGAGAAAGAGATATTCTTGAATAACTTTTTTTGTGAAGGTCGGAGAGACTTGCAAGTAGGCTCTACCCCCACTAAATGGGGTAGCGCGCATCGATCGGTACCATCCTTGAGCTTCTCCGACTTTCGGAAGGGTTAGGGTTAGGGTTAGGGATGAAAGCACATAGGAGAAAGAGATATTCTTGAATAACTTTTTTTGTGAAGGTCGGAGAGACTTGGAAAGTGGTTGCATCTGGACTAATTTGGGTCCTGCGGATCGATTGGTACCATCCCCGAGCTTGTACGACCTTCGGAAGAGGTCGACCGACGAAATTCCCCCAAATCTGAGGAGATATTCTTGAATAACTTTTTTTGTGAAGGTCGGAGAGACTTGCAAGTAGGCTCTACCCCCACTAAATGGGGTTGCGCACATCGATCGGTACCATCCTTGAGCTTCTCCGACTTTCGGAAGGGTTAGGGTTAGGGTTAGGGATGAAAGCACATAGGAGAAAGAGATATTCTTGAATAACTTTTTTTGTGAAGGTCGGAGAGACTTGCAAGTAGGCTCTACCCCCACTAAATGGGGTAGCGCGCATCGATCGGTACCATCCTTGAGCTTCTCCGACTTTCGGAAGGGTTAGGGTTAGGGTTAGGGATGAAAGCACATAGGAGAAAGAGATATTCTTGAATAACTTTTTTTGTGAAGGTCGGAGAGACTTGCAAGTAGGCTCTACCCCCACTAAATGGGGTAGCGCGCATCGATCGGTACCATCCTTGAGCTTCTCCGACTTTCGGAAGGGTTAGGGTTAGGGTTAGGGATGAAAGCACATAGGAGAAAGAGATATTCTTGAATAACTTTTTTTGTGAAGGTCGGAGAGACTTGGAAAGTGGTTGCATCTGGACTAATTTGGGTCCTGCGGATCGATTGGTACCATCCCCGAGCTTGTACGACCTTCGAAAGAGGTCGACCGACGAAATTCCCCCAAATCTGAGGAGATATTCTTGAATAACTTTTTTTGTGAAGGTCGGAGAGACTTGCAAGTAGGCTCTACCCCCACTAAATGGGGTTGCGCGCATCGATCAGTACCATCCTTGAGCTTCTCCGACTTTCGGAAGGGTTAGGGTTAGGGTTAGGGATGAAAGCACATAGGAGAAAGAGATATTCTTGAATAACTTTTTTTGTGAAGGTCGGAGAGACTTGCAAGTAGGCTCTACCCCCACTAAATGGGGTAGCGCGCATCGATCAGTACCATCCTTGAGCTTCTCCGACTTTCGGAAGGGTTAGGGTTAGGGTTAGGGATGAAAGCACATAGGAGAAAGAGATATTCTTGAATAACTTTTTTTGTGAAGGTCGGAGAGACTTGCAAGTAGGCTCTACCCCCACTAAATGGGGTAGCGCGCATCGATCGGTACCATCCTTGAGCTTCTCCGACTTTCGGAAGGGTTAGGGTTAGGGTTAGGGATGAAAGCACATAGGAGAAAGAGATATTCTTGAATAACTTTTTTTGTGAAGGTCGGAGAGACTTGCAAGTAGGCTCTACCCCCACTAAATGGGGTAGCGCGCATCGATCGGTACCATCCTTGAGCTTCTCCGACTTTCGGAAGGGTTAGGGTTAGGGTTAGGGATGAAAGCACATAGGAGAAAGAGATATTCTTGAATAACTTTTTTTCTGAAGGTCGGAGAGACTTGGAAAGTGGTTGCATCTGGACTAATTTGGGTCCTGCGGATCGATTGGTACCATCCCCGAGCTTGTACGACCTTCGGAAGAGGTCGACCGACGAAATTCCCCCAAATCTGAGGAGATATTCTTGAATAACTTTTTTTGTGAAGGTCGGAGAGACTTGCAAGTAGGCTCTACCCCCACTAAATGGGGTTGCGCGCATCGATCAGTACCATCCTTGAGCTTCTCCGACTTTCGGAAGGGTTAGGGTTAGGGTTAGGGATGAAAGCACATAGGAGAAAGAGATATTCTTGAATAACTTTTTTTGTGAAGGTCGGAGAGACTTGCAAGTAGGCTCTACCCCCACTAAATGGGGTAGCGCACATCGATCGGTACCATCCTTGAGCTTCTCCGACTTTCGGAAGGGTTAGGGTTAGGGTTAGGGATGAAAGCACATAGGAGAAAGAGATATTCTTGAATAACTTTTTTTGTGAAGGTCGGAGAGACTTGGAAAGTGGTTGCATCTGGACTAATTTGGGTCCTGCGGATCGATTGGTACCATCCCCGAGCTTGTACGACCTTCGAAAGAGGTCGACCGACGAAATTCCCCCAAATCTGAGGAGATATTCTTGAATAACTTTTTTTGTGAAGGTCGGAGAGACTTGCAAGTAGGCTCTACCCCCACTAAATGGGGTTGCGCGCATCGATCAGTACCATCCTTGAGCTTCTCCGACTTTCGGAAGGGTTAGGGTTAGGGTTAGGGATGAAAGCACATAGGAGAAAGAGATATTCTTGAATAACTTTTTTTGTGAAGGTCGGAGAGACTTGCAAGTAGGCTCTACCCCCACTAAATGGGGTAGCGCGCATCGATCGGTACCATCCTTGAGCTTCTCCGACTTTCGGAAGGGTTAGGGTTAGGGATGAAAGCACATAGGAGAAAGAGATATTCTTGAATAACTTTTTTTGTGAAGGTCGGAGAGACTTGCAAGTAGGCTCTACCCCCACTAAATGGGGTAGCGCGCATCGATCGGTACCATCCTTGAGCTTCTCCGACTTTCGGAAGGGTTAGGGTTAGGGTTAGGGATGAAAGCACATAGGAGAAAGAGATATTCTTGAATAACTTTTTTTGTGAAGGTCGGAGAGACTTGCAAGTAGGCTCTACCCCCACTAAATGGGGTAGCGCGCATCGATCGGTACCATCCTTGAGCTTCTCCGACTTTCGGAAGGGTTAGGGTTAGGGTTAGGGATGAAAGCACATAGGAGAAAGAGATATTCTTGAATAACTTTTTTTGTGAAGGTCGGAGAGACTTGGAAAGTGGTTGCATCTGGACTAATTTGGGTCCTGCGGATCGATTGGTACCATCCCCGAGCTTGTACGACCTTCGGAAGAGGTCGACCGACGAAATTCCCCCAAATCTGAGGAGATATTCTTGAATAACTTTTTTTGTGAAGGTCGGAGAGACTTGCAAGTAGGCTCTACCCCCACTAAATGGGGTTGCGCACATCGATCGGTACCATCCTTGAGCTTCTCCGACTTTCGGAAGGGTTAGGGTTAGGGTTAGGGATGAAAGCACATAGGAGAAAGAGATATTCTTGAATAACTTTTTTTGTGAAGGTCGGAGAGACTTGCAAGTAGGCTCTACCCCCACTAAATGGGGTAGCGCGCATCGATCGGTACCATCCTTGAGCTTCTCCGACTTTCGGAAGGGTTAGGGTTAGGGTTAGGGATGAAAGCACATAGGAGAAAGAGATATTCTTGAATAACTTTTTTTGTGAAGGTCGGAGAGACTTGCAAGTAGGCTCTACCCCCACTAAATGGGGTAGCGCGCATCGATCGGTACCATCCTTGAGCTTCTCCGACTTTCGGAAGGGTTAGGGTTAGGGTTAGGGATGAAAGCACATAGGAGAAAGAGATATTCTTGAATAACTTTTTTTGTGAAGGTCGGAGAGACTTGGAAAGTGGTTGCATCTGGACTAATTTGGGTCCTGCGGATCGATTGGTACCATCCCCGAGCTTGTACGACCTTCGAAAGAGGTCGACCGACGAAATTCCCCCAAATCTGAGGAGATATTCTTGAATAACTTTTTTTGTGAAGGTCGGAGAGACTTGCAAGTAGGCTCTACCCCCACTAAATGGGGTTGCGCGCATCGATCAGTACCATCCTTGAGCTTCTCCGACTTTCGGAAGGGTTAGGGTTAGGGTTAGGGATGAAAGCACATAGGAGAAAGAGATATTCTTGAATAACTTTTTTTGTGAAGGTCGGAGAGACTTGCAAGTAGGCTCTACCCCCACTAAATGGGGTAGCGCGCATCGATCGGTACCATCCTTGAGCTTCTCCGACTTTCGGAAGGGTTAGGGTTAGGGATGAAAGCACATAGGAGAAAGAGATATTCTTGAATAACTTTTTTTGTGAAGGTCGGAGAGACTTGCAAGTAGGCTCTACCCCCACTAAATGGGGTAGCGCGCATCGATCGGTACCATCCTTGAGCTTCTCCGACTTTCGGAAGGGTTAGGGTTAGGGTTAGGGATGAAAGCACATAGGAGAAAGAGATATTCTTGAATAACTTTTTTTGTGAAGGTCGGAGAGACTTGCAAGTAGGCTCTACCCCCACTAAATGGGGTAGCGCGCATCGATCGGTACCATCCTTGAGCTTCTCCGACTTTCGGAAGGGTTAGGGTTAGGGTTAGGGATGAAAGCACATAGGAGAAAGAGATATTCTTGAATAACTTTTTTTGTGAAGGTCGGAGAGACTTGGAAAGTGGTTGCATCTGGACTAATTTGGGTCCTGCGGATCGATTGGTACCATCCCCGAGCTTGTACGACCTTCGGAAGAGGTCGACCGACGAAATTCCCCCAAATCTGAGGAGATATTCTTGAATAACTTTTTTTGTGAAGGTCGGAGAGACTTGCAAGTAGGCTCTACCCCCACTAAATGGGGTTGCGCACATCGATCGGTACCATCCTTGAGCTTCTCCGACTTTCGGAAGGGTTAGGGTTAGGGTTAGGGATGAAAGCACATAGGAGAAAGAGATATTCTTGAATAAATTTTTTTGTGAAGGTCGGAGAGACTTGCAAGTAGGCTCTACCCCCACTAAATGGGGTAGCGCGCATCGATCGGTACCATCCTTGAGCTTCTCCGACTTTCGGAAGGGTTAGGGTTAGGGTTAGGGATGAAAGCACATAGGAGAAAGAGATATTCTTGAATAACTTTTTTTTTGAAGGTCGGAGAGACTTGGAAAGTGGTTGCATCTGGACTAATTTGGGTCCTGCAGATCGATTGGTACCATCCCCGAGCTTGTACGACCTTCGGAAGAGGTCGACCGACGAAATTCCCCCAAAATCTGAGGAGATATTCTTGAATAACTTTTTTTGTGAAGGTCGGAGAGACTTGCAAGTAGGCTCTACCCCCACTAAATGGGGTTGCGCGCATCGATCAGTACCATCCTTGAGCTTCTCCGACTTTCGGAAGGGTTAGGGTTAGGGTTAGGGATGAAAGCACATAGGAGAAAGAGATATTCTTGAATAACTTTTTTTGTGAAGGTCGGAGAGACTTGCAAGTAGGCTTTACCCCCACTAAATGGGGTAGCGCGCATCGATCAGTACCATCCTTGAGCTTCTCCGACTTTCGGAAGGGTTAGGGTTAGGGTTAGGGATGAAAGCACATAGGAGAAAGAGATATTCTTGAATAACTTTTTTTGTGAAGGTCGGAGAGACTTGCAAGTAGGCTCTACCCCCACTAAATGGGGTAGCGCGCATCGATCGGTACCATCCTTGAGCTTCTCCGACTTTCGGAAGGGTTAGGGTTAGGGTTAGGGATGAAAGCACATAGGAGAAAGAGATATTCTTGAATAACTTTTTTTGTGAAGGTCGGAGAGACTTGCAAGTAGGCTCTACCCCCACTAAATGGGGTAGCGCGCATCGATCGGTACCATCCTTGAGCTTCTCCGACTTTCGGAAGGGTTAGGGTTAGGGTTAGGGATGAAAGCACATAGGAGAAAGAGATATTCTTGAATAACTTTTTTTGTGAAGGTCGGAGAGACTTGCAAGTAGGCTCTACCCCCACTAAATGGGGTAGCGCGCATCGATCGGTACCATCCTTGAGCTTCTCCGACTTTCGGAAGGGTTAGGGTTAGGGTTAGGGATGAAAGCACATAGGAGAAAGAGATATTCTTGAATAACTTTTTTTGTGAAGGTCGGAGAGACTTGGAAAGTGGTTGCATCTGGACTAATTTGGGTCCTGCGGATCGATTGGTACCATCCCCGAGCTTGTACGACCTTTGAAAGAGGTCGACCGACGAAATTCCCCCAAATCTGAGGAGATATTCTTGAATAACTTTTTTTGTGAAGGTCGGAGAGACTTGCAAGTAGGCTCTACCCCCACTAAATGGGGTTGCGCGCATCGATCAGTACCATCCTTGAGCTTCTCCGACTTTCGGAAGGGTTAGGGTTAGGGTTAGGGATGAAAGCACATAGGAGAAAGAGATATTCTTGAATAACTTTTTTTGTGAAGGTCGGAGAGACTTGCAAGTAGGCTCTACCCCCACTAAATGGGGTAGCGCGCATCGATCGGTACCATCCTTGAGCTTCTCCGACTTTCGGAAGGGTTAGGGTTAGGGATGAAAGCACATAGGAGAAAGAGATATTCTTGAATAACTTTTTTTGTGAAGGTCGGAGAGACTTGCAAGTAGGCTCTACCCCCACTAAATGGGGTAGCGCGCATCGATCGGTACCATCCTTGAGCTTCTCCGACTTTCGGAAGGGTTAGGGTTAGGGTTAGGGATGAAAGCACATAGGAGAAAGAGATATTCTTGAATAACTTTTTTTGTGAAGGTCGGAGAGACTTGCAAGTAGGCTCTACCCCCACTAAATGGGGTAGCGCGCATCGATCGGTACCATCCTTGAGCTTCTCCGACTTTCGGAAGGGTTAGGGTTAGGGTTAGGGATGAAAGCACATAGGAGAAAGAGATATTCTTGAATAACTGTTTTTGTGAAGGTCGGAGAGACTTGGAAAGTGGTTGCATCTGGACTAATTTGGGTCCTGCGGATCGATTGGTACCATCCCCGAGCTTGTACGACCTTCGGAAGAGGTCGACCGACGAAATTCCCCCAAATCTGAGGAGATATTCTTGAATAACTTTTTTTGTGAAGGTCGGAGAGACTTGCAAGTAGGCTCTACCCCCACTAAATGGGGTTGCGCGCATCGATCGGTACCATCCTTGAGCTTCTCCGACTTTCGGAAGGGTTAGGGTTAGGGTTAGGGCTGAAAGCACATAGGAGAAAGAGATATTCTTGAATAACTTTTTTTGTGAAGGTCGGAGAGACTTGCAAGTAGGCTCTACCCCCACTAAATGGGGTAGCGCGCATCGATCGGTACCATCCTTGAGCTTCTCCGACTTTCGGAAGGGTTAGGGTTAGGGTTAGGGATGAAAGCACATAGGAGAAAGAGATATTCTTGAATAACTTTTTTTTTGAAGGTCGGAGAGACTTGGAAAGTGGTTGCATCTGGACTAATTTGGGTCCTGCAGATCGATTGGTACCATCCCCGAGCTTGTACGACCTTCGGAAGAGGTCGACCGACGAAATTCCCCCAAAATCTGAGGAGATATTCTTGAATAACTTTTTTTGTGAAGGTCGGAGAGACTTGCAAGTAGGCTCTACCCCCACTAAATGGGGTTGCGCGCATCGATCAGTACCATCCTTGAGCTTCTCCGACTTTCGGAAGGGTTAGGGTTAGGGTTAGGGATGAAAGCACATAGGAGAAAGAGATATTCTTGAATAACTTTTTTTGTGAAGGTCGGAGAGACTTGCAAGTAGGCTCTACCCCCACTAAATGGGGTAGCGCGCATCGATCAGTACCATCCTTGAGCTTCTCCGACTTTCGGAAGGGTTAGGGTTAGGGTTAGGGATGAAAGCACATAGGAGAAAGAGATATTCTTGAATAACTTTTTTTGTGAAGGTCGGAGAGACTTGCAAGTAGGCTCTACCCCCACTAAATGGGGTAGCGCGCATCGATCGGTACCATCCTTGAGCTTCTCCGACTTTCGGAAGGGTTAGGGTTAGGGTTAGGGATGAAAGCACATAGGAGAAAGAGATATTCTTGAATAACTTTTTTTGTGAAGGTCGGAGAGACTTGCAAGTAGGCTCTACCCCCACTAAATGGGGTAGCGCGCATCGATCGGTACCATCCTTGAGCTTCTCCGACTTTCGGAAGGGTTAGGGTTAGGGTTAGGGATGAAAGCACATAGGAGAAAGAGATATTCTTGAATAACTTTTTTTCTGAAGGTCGGAGAGACTTGGAAAGTGGTTGCATCTGGACTAATTTGGGTCCTGCGGATCGATTGGTACCATCCCCGAGCTTGTACGACCTTCGGAAGAGGTCGACCGACGAAATTCCCCCAAATCTGAGGAGATATTCTTGAATAACTTTTTTTGTGAAGGTCGGAGAGACTTGCAAGTAGGCTCTACCCCCACTAAATGGGGTTGCGCGCATCGATCAGTACCATCCTTGAGCTTCTCCGACTTTCGGAAGGGTTAGGGTTAGGGTTAGGGATGAAAGCACATAGGAGAAAGAGATATTCTTGAATAACTTTTTTTGTGAAGGTCGGAGAGACTTGCAAGTAGGCTCTACCCCCACTAAATGGGGTAGCGCACATCGATCGGTACCATCCTTGAGCTTCTCCGACTTTCGGAAGGGTTAGGGTTAGGGTTAGGGATGAAAGCACATAGGAGAAAGAGATATTCTTGAATAACTTTTTTTGTGAAGGTCGGAGAGACTTGCAAGTAGGCTCTACCCCCACTAAATGGGGTAGCGCGCATCGATCGGTACCATCCTTGAGCTTCTCCGACTTTTGGAAGGGTTAGGGTTAGGGTTAGGGATGAAAGCACATAGGAGAAAGAGATATTCTTGAATAACTTTTTTTGTGAAGGTCGGAGAGACTTGCAAGTAGGCTCTACCCCCACTAAATGGGGTAGCGCGCATCGATCAGTACCATCCTTGAGCTTCTCCGACTTTCGGAAGGGTTAGGGTTAGGGTTAGGGATGAAAGCACATAGGAGAAAGAGATATTCTTGAATAACTTTTTTTGTGAAGGTCGGAGAGACTTGGAAAGTGGTTGCATCTGGACTAATTTGGGTCCTGCGGATCGATTGGTACCATCCTTGAGCTTGTACGACCTTCGGAAGAGGTCGACCGACGAAATTCCCCCAAATCTGAGGAGATATTCTTGAATAACTTTTTTTGTGAAGGTCGGAGAGACTTGCAAGTAGGCTCTACCCCCACTAAATGGGGTTTCGCGCATCGATCGGTACCATCCTTGAGCTTCTCCGACTTTCGGAAGGGTTAGGGTTAGGGTTAGGGATGAAAGCACATAGGAGAAAGAGATATTCTTGAATAACTTTTTTTGTGAAGGTCGGAGAGACTTGCAAGTAGGCTCTACCCCCACTAAATGGGGTAGCGCGCATCGATCGGTACCATCCTTGAGCTTCTCCGACTTTCGGAAGGGTTAGGGTTAGGGTTAGGGATGAAAGCACATAGGAGAAAGAGATATTCTTGAATAACTTTTTTTGTGAAGGTCGGAGAGACTTGGAAAGTGGTTGCATCTGGACTAATTTGGGTCCTGCAGATCGATTGGTACCATCCCCGAGCTTGTACGACCTTCGGAAGAGGTCGACCGACGAAATTCCCCCAAAATCTGAGGAGATATTCTTGAATAACTTTTTTTGTGAAGGTCGGAGAGACTTGCAAGTAGGCTCTACCCCCACTAAATGGGGTAGCGCGCATCGATCGGTACCATCCTTGAGCTTCTCCGACTTTTGGAAGGGTTAGGGTTAGGGTTAGGGATGAAAGCACATAGGAGAAAGAGATATTCTTGAATAACTTTTTTTGTGAAGGTCGGAGAGACTTGCAAGTAGGCTCTACCCCCACTAAATGGGGTAGCGCGCATCGATCAGTACCATCCTTGAGCTTCTCCGACTTTCGGAAGGGTTAGGGTTAGGGTTAGGGATGAAAGCACATAGGAGAAAGAGATATTCTTGAATAACTTTTTTTGTGAAGGTCGGAGAGACTTGGAAAGTGGTTGCATCTGGACTAATTTGGGTCCTGCGGATCGATTGGTACCATCCCCGAGCTTGTACGACCTTCGGAAGAGGTCGACCGACGAAATTCCCCCAAATCTGAGGAGATATTCTTGAATCACTTTTTTTGTGAAGGTCGGAGAGACTTGCAAGTAGGCTCTACCCCCACTAAATGGGGTTGCGCGCATCGATCAGTACCATCCTTGAGCTTCTCCGACTTTCGGAAGGGTTAGGGTTAGGGTTAGGGATGAAAGCACATAGGAGAAAGAGATATTCTTGAATAACTTTTTTTGTGAAGGTCGGAGAGACTTGCAAGTAGGCTCTACCCCCACTAAATGGGGTAGCGCGCATCGATCGGTACCATCCTTGAGCTTCTCCGACTTTCGGAAGGGTTAGGGTTAGGGTTAGGGATGAAAGCACATAGGAGAAAGAGATATTCTTGAATAACTTTTTTTGTGAAGGTCGGAGAGACTTGCAAGTAGGCTCTACCCCCACTAAATGGGGTAGCGCGCATCGATCGGTACCATCCTTGAGCTTCTCCGACTTTCGGAAGGGTTAGGGTTAGGGTTAGGGATGAAAGCACATAGGAGAAAGAGATATTCTTGAATAACTTTTTTTGTGAAGGTCGGAGAGACTTGCAAGTAGGCTCTACCCCCACTAAATGGGGTAGCGCGCATCGATCGGTACCATCCTTGAGCTTCTCCGACTTTCGGAAGGGTTAGGGTTAGGGTTAGGGATGAAAGCACATAGGAGAAAGAGATATTCTTGAATAACTTTTTTTGTGAAGGTCGGAGAGACTTGGAAAGTGGTTGCATCTGGACTAATTTGGGTCCTGCGGATCGATTGGTACCATCCCCGAGCTTGTACGACCTTCGGAAGAGGTCGACCGACGAAATTCCCCCAAATCTGAGGAGATATTCTTGAATAACTTTTTTTGTGAAGGTCGGAGAGACTTGCAAGTAGGCTCTACCCCCACTAAATGGGGTTGCGCGCATCGATCGGTACCATCCTTGAGCTTCTCCGACTTTCGGAAGGGTTAGGGTTAGGGTTAGGGCTGAAAGCACATAGGAGAAAGAGATATTCTTGAATAACTTTTTTTGTGAAGGTCGGAGAGACTTGCAAGTAGGCTCTACCCCCACTAAATGGGGTAGCGCGCATCGATCGGTACCATCCTTGAGCTTCTCCGACTTTCGGAAGGGTTAGGGTTAGGGTTAGGGATGAAAGCACATAGGAGAAAGAGATATTCTTGAATAACTTTTTTTTTGAAGGTCGGAGAGACTTGGAAAGTGGTTGCATCTGGACTAATTTGGGTCCTGCAGATCGATTGGTACCATCCCCGAGCTTGTACGACCTTCGGAAGAGGTCGACCGACGAAATTCCCCCAAAATCTGAGGAGATATTCTTGAATAACTTTTTTTGTGAAGGTCGGAGAGACTTGCAAGTAGGCTCTACCCCCACTAAATGGGGTTGCGCGCATCGATCAGTACCATCCTTGAGCTTCTCCGACTTTCGGAAGGGTTAGGGTTAGGGTTAGGGATGAAAGCACATAGGAGAAAGAGATATTCTTGAATAACTTTTTTTGTGAAGGTCGGAGAGACTTGCAAGTAGGCTCTACCCCCACTAAATGGGGTAGCGCGCATCGATCAGTACCATCCTTGAGCTTCTCCGACTTTCGGAAGGGTTAGGGTTAGGGTTAGGGATGAAAGCACATAGGAGAAAGAGATATTCTTGAATAACTTTTTTTGTGAAGGTCGGAGAGACTTGCAAGTAGGCTCTACCCCCACTAAATGGGGTAGCGCGCATCGATCGGTACCATCCTTGAGCTTCTCCGACTTTCGGAAGGGTTAGGGTTAGGGTTAGGGATGAAAGCACAT
Organism: Limanda limanda; assembly: GCF_963576545.1. Taxonomy (NCBI): domain Eukaryota; kingdom Metazoa; phylum Chordata; class Actinopteri; order Pleuronectiformes; family Pleuronectidae; genus Limanda; species Limanda limanda. The sequence continues at coordinate 12,498 of NW_026870523.1, forward strand.
AGGAGAAAGAGATATTCTTGAATAACTTTTTTTGTGAAGGTCGGAGAGACTTGCAAGTAGGCTCTACCCCCACTAAATGGGGTAGCGCGCATCGATCGGTACCATCCTTGAGCTTCTCCGACTTTCGGAAGGGTTAGGGTTAGGGTTAGGGATGAAAGCACATAGGAGAAAGAGATATTCTTGAATAACTTTTTTTCTGAAGGTCGGAGAGACTTGGAAAGTGGTTGCATCTGGACTAATTTGGGTCCTGCGGATCGATTGGTACCATCCCCGAGCTTGTACGACCTTCGGAAGAGGTCGACCGACGAAATTCCCCCAAATCTGAGGAGATATTCTTGAATAACTTTTTTTGTGAAGGTCGGAGAGACTTGCAAGTAGGCTCTACCCCCACTAAATGGGGTTGCGCGCATCGATCAGTACCATCCTTGAGCTTCTCCGACTTTCGGAAGGGTTAGGGTTAGGGTTAGGGATGAAAGCACATAGGAGAAAGAGATATTCTTGAATAACTTTTTTTGTGAAGGTCGGAGAGACTTGCAAGTAGGCTCTACCCCCACTAAATGGGGTAGCGCACATCGATCGGTACCATCCTTGAGCTTCTCCGACTTTCGGAAGGGTTAGGGTTAGGGTTAGGGATGAAAGCACATAGGAGAAAGAGATATTCTTGAATAACTTTTTTTGTGAAGGTCGGAGAGACTTGCAAGTAGGCTCTACCCCCACTAAATGGGGTAGCGCGCATCGATCGGTACCATCCTTGAGCTTCTCCGACTTTTGGAAGGGTTAGGGTTAGGGTTAGGGATGAAAGCACATAGGAGAAAGAGATATTCTTGAATAACTTTTTTTGTGAAGGTCGGAGAGACTTGCAAGTAGGCTCTACCCCCACTAAATGGGGTAGCGCGCATCGATCAGTACCATCCTTGAGCTTCTCCGACTTTCGGAAGGGTTAGGGTTAGGGTTAGGGATGAAAGCACATAGGAGAAAGAGATATTCTTGAATAACTTTTTTTGTGAAGGTCGGAGAGACTTGGAAAGTGGTTGCATCTGGACTAATTTGGGTCCTGCGGATCGATTGGTACCATCCTTGAGCTTGTACGACCTTCGGAAGAGGTCGACCGACGAAATTCCCCCAAATCTGAGGAGATATTCTTGAATAACTTTTTTTGTGAAGGTCGGAGAGACTTGCAAGTAGGCTCTACCCCCACTAAATGGGGTTTCGCGCATCGATCGGTACCATCCTTGAGCTTCTCCGACTTTCGGAAGGGTTAGGGTTAGGGTTAGGGATGAAAGCACATAGGAGAAAGAGATATTCTTGAATAACTTTTTTTGTGAAGGTCGGAGAGACTTGCAAGTAGGCTCTACCCCCACTAAATGGGGTAGCGCGCATCGATCGGTACCATCCTTGAGCTTCTCCGACTTTCGGAAGGGTTAGGGTTAGGGTTAGGGATGAAAGCACATAGGAGAAAGAGATATTCTTGAATAACTTTTTTTGTGAAGGTCGGAGAGACTTGGAAAGTGGTTGCATCTGGACTAATTTGGGTCCTGCAGATCGATTGGTACCATCCCCGAGCTTGTACGACCTTCGGAAGAGGTCGACCGACGAAATTCCCCCAAAATCTGAGGAGATATTCTTGAATAACTTTTTTTGTGAAGGTCGGAGAGACTTGCAAGTAGGCTCTACCCCCACTAAATGGGGTAGCGCGCATCGATCGGTACCATCCTTGAGCTTCTCCGACTTTTGGAAGGGTTAGGGTTAGGGTTAGGGATGAAAGCACATAGGAGAAAGAGATATTCTTGAATAACTTTTTTTGTGAAGGTCGGAGAGACTTGCAAGTAGGCTCTACCCCCACTAAATGGGGTAGCGCGCATCGATCAGTACCATCCTTGAGCTTCTCCGACTTTCGGAAGGGTTAGGGTTAGGGTTAGGGATGAAAGCACATAGGAGAAAGAGATATTCTTGAATAACTTTTTTTGTGAAGGTCGGAGAGACTTGGAAAGTGGTTGCATCTGGACTAATTTGGGTCCTGCGGATCGATTGGTACCATCCCCGAGCTTGTACGACCTTCGGAAGAGGTCGACCGACGAAATTCCCCCAAATCTGAGGAGATATTCTTGAATAACTTTTTTTGTGAAGGTCGGAGAGACTTGCAAGTAGGCTCTACCCCCACTAAATGGGGTTGCGCGCATCGATCGGTACCATCCTTGAGCTTCTCCGACTTTCGGAAGGGTTAGGGTTAGGGTTAGGGATGAAAGCACATAGGAGAAAGAGATATTCTTGAATAACTTTTTTTGTGAAGGTCGGAGAGACTTGCAAGTAGGCTCTACCCCCACTAAATGGGGTAGCGCGCATCGATCGGTACCATCCTTGAGCTTCTCCGACTTTCGGAAGGGTTAGGGTTAGGGTTAGGGATGAAAGCACATAGGAGAAAGAGATATTCTTGAATAACTTTTTTTGTGAAGGTCGGAGAGACTTGGAAAGTGGTTGCATCTGGACTAATTTGGGTCCTGCAGATCGATTGGTACCATCCCCGAGCTTGTACGACCTTCGGAAGAGGTCGACCGACGAAATTCCCCCAAAATCTGAGGAGATATTCTTGAATAACTTTTTTTGTGTAGGTCGGAGAGACTTGCAAGTAGGCTCTACCCCCACTAAATGGGGTTGCGCGCATCGATCAGTACCATCCTTGAGCTTCTCCGACTTTCGGAAGGGTTAGGGTTAGGGTTAGGGATGAAAGCACATAGGAGAAAGAGATATTCTTGAATAACTTTTTTTGTGAAGGTCGGAGAGACTTGCAAGTAGGCTCTACCCCCACTAAATGGGGTAACGCGCATCGATCAGTACCATCCTTGAGCTTCTCCGACTTTCGGAAGGGTTAGGGTTAGGGTTAGGGATGAAAGCACATAGGAGAAAGAGATATTCTTGAATAACTTTTTTTGTGAAGGTCGGAGAGACTTGCAAGTAGGCTCTACCCCCACTAAATGGGGTAGCGCGCATCGATCGGTACCATCCTTGAGCTTCTCCGACTTTCGGAAGGGTTAGGGTTAGGGTTAGGGATGAAAGCACATAGGAGAAAGAGATATTCTTGAATAACTTTTTTTGTGAAGGTCGGAGAGACTTGCAAGTAGGCTCTACCCCCACTAAATGGGGTAGCGCGCATCGATCGGTACCATCCTTGAGCTTCTCCGACTTTCGGAAGGGTTAGGGTTAGGGTTAGGGATGAAAGCACATAGGAGAAAGAGATATTCTTGAATAACTTTTTTTGTGAAGGTCGGAGAGACTTGGAAAGTGGTTGCATCTGGACTAATTTGGGTCCTGCGGATCGATTGGTACCATCCCCGAGCTTGTACGACCTTCGAAAGAGGTCGACCGACGAAATTCCCCCAAATCTGAGGAGATATTCTTGAATAACTTTTTTTGTGAAGGTCGGAGAGACTTGCAAGTAGGCTCTACCCCCACTAAATGGGGTTGCGCGCATCGATCAGTACCATCCTTGAGCTTCTCCGACTTTCGGAAGGGTTAGGGTTAGGGTTAGGGATGAAAGCACATAGGAGAAAGAGATATTCTTGAATAACTTTTTTTGTGAAGGTCGGAGAGACTTGCAAGTAGGCTCTACCCCCACTAAATGGGGTAGCGCGCATCGATCGGTACCATCCTTGAGCTTCTCCGACTTTCGGAAGGGTTAGGGTTAGGGTTAGGGATGAAAGCACATAGGAGAAAGAGATATTCTTGAATAACTTTTTTTGTGAAGGTCGGAGAGACTTGCAAGTAGGCTCTACCCCCACTAAATGGGGTAGCGCGCATCGATCGGTACCATCCTTGAGCTTCTCCGACTTTCGGAAGGGTTAGGGTTAGGGTTAGGGATGAAAGCACATAGGAGAAAGAGATATTCTTGAATAACTTTTTTTGTGAAGGTCGGAGAGACTTGCAAGTAGGCTCTACCCCCACTAAATGGGGTAGCGCGCATCGATCGGTACCATCCTTGAGCTTCTCCGACTTTCGGAAGGGTTAGGGTTAGGGTTAGGGATGAAAGCACATAGGAGAAAGAGATATTCTTGAATAACTTTTTTTGTGAAGGTCGGAGAGACTTGCAAGTAGGCTTTACCCCCACTAAATGGGGTAGCGCGCATCGATCAGTACCATCCTTGAGCTTCTCCGACTTTCGGAAGGGTTAGGGTTAGGGTTAGGGATGAAAGCACATAGGAGAAAGAGATATTCTTGAATAACTTTTTTTGTGAAGGTCGGAGAGACTTGGAAAGTGGTTGCATCTGGACTAATTTGGGTCCTGCGGATCGATTGGTACCATCCCCGAGCTTGTACGACCTTCGGAAGAGGTCGACCGACGAAATTCCCCCAAATCTGAGGAGATATTCTTGAATAACTTTTTTTGTGAAGGTCGGAGAGACTTGCAAGTAGGCTCTACCCCCACTAAATGGGGTAGCGCGCATCGATCGGTACCATCCTTGAGCTTCTCCGACTTTCGGAAGGGTTAGGGTTAGGGTTAGGGATGAAAGCACATAGGAGAAAGAGATATTCTTGAATAACTTTTTTTGTGAAGGTCGGAGAGACTTGAAAAGTGGTTGCATCTGGACTAATTTGGGTCCTGCGGATCGATTGGTACCATCCCCGAGCTTGTACGACCTTCGGAAGAGGTCGACCGACGAAATTCCCCCAAATCTGAGGAGATATTCTTGAATAACTTTTTTTGTGAAGGTCGGAGAGACTTGCAAGTAGGCTCTACCCCCACTAAATGGGGTTGCGCGCATCGATCAGTACCATCCTTGAGCTTCTCCGACTTTCGGAAGGGTTAGGGTTAGGGTTAGGGATGAAAGCACATAGGAGAAAGAGATATTCTTGAATAACTTTTTTTGTGAAGGTCGGAGAGACTTGCAAGTAGGCTCTACCCCCACTAAATGGGGTAGCGCGCATCGATCGGTACCATCCTTGAGCTTCTCCGACTTTCGGAAGGGTTAGGGTTAGGGTTAGGGATGAAAGCACATAGGAGAAAGAGATATTCTTGAATAACTTTTTTTGTGAAGGTCGGAGAGACTTGGAAAGTGGTTGCATCTGGACTAATTTGGGTCCTGCAGATCGATTGGTACCATCCCCGAGCTTGTACGACCTTCGGAAGAGGTCGACCGACGAAATTCCCCCAAATCTGAGGAGATATTCTTGAATAACTTTTTTTGTGAAGGTCGGAGAGACTTGCAAGTAGGCTCTACCCCCACTAAATGGGGTAGCGCGCATCGATCAGTACCATCCTTGAGCTTCTCCGACTTTCGGAAGGGTTAGGGTTAGGGTTAGGGATGAAAGCACATAGGAGAAAGAGATATTCTTGAATAACTTTTTTTGTGAAGGTCGGAGAGACTTGGAAAGTGGTTGCATCTGGACTAATTTGGGTCCTGCAGATCGATTGGTACCATCCCCGAGCTTGTACGACCTTCGGAAGAGGTCGACCGACGAAATTCCCCCAAATCTGAGGAGATATTCTTGAATAACTTTTTTTGTGAAGGTCGGAGAGACTTGCAAGTAGGCTCTACCCCCACTAAATGGGGTTGCGCGCATCGATCAGTACCATCCTTGAGCTTCTCCGACTTTCGGAAGGGTTAGGGTTAGGGTTAGGGATGAAAGCACATAGGAGAAAGAGATATTCTTGAATAACTTTTTTTGTGAAGGTCGGAGAGACTTGCAAGTAGGCTCTACCCCCACTAAATGGGGTAGCGCGCATCGATCAGTACCATCCTTGAGCTTCTCCGACTTTCGGAAGGGTTAGGGTTAGGGTTAGGGATGAAAGCACATAGGAGAAAGAGATATTCTTGAATAACTTTTTTTGTGAAGGTCGGAGAGACTTGCAAGTAGGCTCTACCCCCACTAAATGGGGTAGCGCGCATCGATCGGTACCATCCTTGAGCTTCTCCGACTTTCGGAAGGGTTAGGGTTAGGGTTAGGGATGAAAGCACATAGGAGAAAGAGATATTCTTGAATAACTTTTTTTGTGAAGGTCGGAGAGACTTGCAAGTAGGCTCTACCCCCACTAAATGGGGTAGCGCGCATCGATCAGTACCATCCTTAGGGCTTCTCCGACTTTCGGAAGGGTTAGGGTTAGGGTTAGGGATGAAAGCACATAGGAGAAAGAGATATTCTTGAATAACTTTTTTTGTGAAGGTCGGAGAGACTTGGAAAGTGGTTGCATCTGGACTAATTTGGGTCCTGCGGATCGATTGGTACCATCCCCGAGCTTGTACGACCTTCGGAAGAGGTCGACCGACGAAATTCCCCCAAATCTGAGGAGATATTCTTGAATAACTTTTTTTGTGAAGGTCGGAGAGACTTGCAAGTAGGCTCTACCCCCACTAAATGGGGTAGCGCGCATCGATCGGTACCATCCTTGAGCTTCTCCGACTTTCGGAAGGGTTAGGGTTAGGGTTAGGGATGAAAGCACATAGGAGAAAGAGATATTCTTGAATAACTTTTTTTGTGAAGGTCGGAGAGACTTGCAAGTAGGCTCTACCCCCACTAAATGGGGTAGCGCGCATCGATCGGTACCATCCTTGAGCTTCTCCGACTTTCGGAAGGGTTAGGGTTAGGGTTAGGGATGAAAGCACATAGGAGAAAGAGATATTCTTGAATAACTTTTTTTGTGAAGGTCGGAGAGACTTGGAAAGTGGTTGCATCTGGACTAATTTGGGTCCTGCGGATCGATTGGTACCATCCCCGAGCTTGTACGACCTTCGGAAGAGGTCGACCGACGAAATTCCCCCAAATCTGAGGAGATATTCTTGAATAACTTTTTTTGTGAAGGTCGGAGAGACTTGCAAGTAGGCTCTACCCCCACTAAATGGGGTTGCGCACATCGATCAGTACCATCCTTGAGCTTCTCCGACTTTCGGAAGGGTTAGGGTTAGGGTTAGGGATGAAAGCACATAGGAGAAAGAGATATTCTTGAATAACTTTTTTTGTGAAGGTCGGAGAGACTTGCAAGTAGGCTCTACCCCCACTAAATGGGGTAGCGCGCATCGATCGGTACCATCCTTGAGCTTCTCCGACTTTCGGAAGGGTTAGGGTTAGGGTTAGGGATGAAAGCACATAGGAGAAAGAGATATTCTTGAATAACTTTTTTTGTGAAGGTCGGAGAGACTTGCAAGTAGGCTCTACCCCCACTAAATGGGGTAGCGCGCATCGATCGGTACCATCCTTGAGCTTCTCCGACTTTCGGAAGGGTTAGGGTTAGGGTTAGGGATGAAAGCACATAGGAGAAAGAGATATTCTTGAATAACTTTTTTTGTGAAGGTCGGAGAGACTTGCAAGTAGGCTCTACCCCCACTAAATGGGGTAGCGCGCATCGATCGGTACCATCCTTGAGCTTCTCCGACTTTCGGAAGGGTTAGGGTTAGGGTTAGGGATGAAAGCACATAGGAGAAAGAGATATTCTTGAATAACTTTTTTTGTGAAGGTCGGAGAGACTTGGAAAGTGGTTGCATCTGGACTAATTTGGGTCCTGCGGATCGATTGGTACCATCCCCGAGCTTGTACGACCTTCGGAAGAGGTCGACCGACGAAATTCCCCCAAATCTGAGGAGATATTCTTGAATAACTTTTTTTGTGAAGGTCGGAGAGACTTGCAAGTAGGCTCTACCCCCACTAAATGGGGTTGCGCGCATCGATCGGTACCATCCTTGAGCTTCTCCGACTTTCGGAAGGGTTAGGGTTAGGGTTAGGGATGAAAGCACATAGGAGAAAGAGATATTCTTGAATAACTTTTTTTGTGAAGGTCGGAGAGACTTGCAAGTAGGCTCTACCCCCACTAAATGGGGTAGCGCGCATCGATCGGTACCATCCTTGAGCTTCTCCGACTTTCGGAAGGGTTAGGGTTAGGGTTAGGGATGAAAGCACATAGGAGAAAGAGATATTCTTGAATAACTTTTTTGGTGAAGGTCGGAGAGACTTGGAAAGTGGTTGCATCTGGACTAATTTGGGTCCTGCAGATCGATTGGTACCATCCCCGAGCTTGTACGACCTTCGGAAGAGGTCGACCGACGAAATTCCCCCAAAATCTGAGGAGATATTCTTGAATAACTTTTTTTGTGAAGGTCGGAGAGACTTGCAAGTAGGCTCTACCCCCACTAAATGGGGTTGCGCGCATCGATCAGTACCATCCTTGAGCTTCTCCGACTTTCGGAAGGGTTAGGGTTAGGGTTAGGGATGAAAGCACATAGGAGAAAGAGATATTCTTGAATAACTTTTTTTGTGAAGGTCGGAGAGACTTGCAAGTAGGCTCTACCCCCACTAAATGGGGTAGCGCGCATCGATCAGTACCATCCTTGAGCTTCTCCGACTTTCGGAAGGGTTAGGGTTAGGGTTAGGGATGAAAGCACATAGGAGAAAGAGATATTCTTGAATAACTTTTTTTGTGAAGGTCGGAGAGACTTGCAAGTAGGCTCTACCCCCACTAAATGGGGTAGCGCGCATCGATCGGTACCATCCTTGAGCTTCTCCGACTTTCGGAAGGGTTAGGGTTAGGGTTAGGGATGAAAGCACATAGGAGAAAGAGATATTCTTGAATAACTTTTTTTGTGAAGGTCGGAGAGACTTGCAAGTAGGCTCTACCCCCACTAAATGGGGTAGCGCGCATCGATCGGTACCATCCTTGAGCTTCTCCGACTTTCGGAAGGGTTAGGGTTAGGGTTAGGGATGAAAGCACATAGGAGAAAGAGATATTCTTGAATAACTTTTTTTGTGAAGGTCGGAGAGACTTGGAAAGTGGTTGCATCTGGACTAATTTGGGTCCTGCGGATCGATTGGTACCATCCCCGAGCTTGTACGACCTTCGGAAGAGGTCGACCGACGAAATTCCCCCAAATCTGAGGAGATATTCTTGAATAACTTTTTTTGTGAAGGTCGGAGAGACTTGCAAGTAGGCTCTACCCCCACTAAATGGGGTAGCGCGCATCGATCGGTACCATCCTTGAGCTTCTCCGACTTTCGGAAGGGTTAGGGTTAGGGTTAGGGATGAAAGCACATAGGAGAAAGAGATATTCTTGAATAACTTTTTTTGTGAAGGTCGGAGAGACTTGCAAGTAGGCTCTACCCCCACTAAATGGGGTAGCGCGCATCGATCGGTACCATCCTTGAGCTTCTCCGACTTTCGGAAGGGTTAGGGTTAGGGTTAGGGATGAAAGCACATAGGAGAAAGAGATATTCTTGAATAACTTTTTTTGTGAAGGTCGGAGAGACTTGGAAAGTGGTTGCATCTGGACTAATTTGGGTCCTGCGGATCGATTGGTACCATCCCCGAGCTTGTACGACCTTCGGAAGAGGTCGACCGACGAAATTCCCCCAAATCTGAGGAGATATTCTTGAATAACTTTTTTTGTGAAGGTCGGAGAGACTTGCAAGTAGGCTCTACCCCCACTAAATGGGGTTGCGCGCATCGATCAGTACCATCCTTGAGCTTCTCCGACTTTCGGAAGGGTTAGGGTTAGGGTTAGGGATGAAAGCACATAGGAGAAAGAGATATTCTTGAATAACTTTTTTTGTGAAGGTCGGAGAGACTTGCAAGTAGGCTCTACCCCCACTAAATGGGGTAGCGCGCATCGATCAGTACCATCCTTGAGCTTCTCCGACTTTCGGAAGGGTTAGGGTTAGGGTTAGGGATGAAAGCACATAGGAGAAAGAGATATTCTTGAATAACTTTTTTTGTGAAGGTCGGAGAGACTTGCAAGTAGGCTCTACCCCCACTAAATGGGGTAGCGCGCATCGATCGGTACCATCCTTGAGCTTCTCCGACTTTCGGAAGGGTTAGGGTTAGGGTTAGGGATGAAAGCACATAGGAGAAAGAGATATTCTTGAATAACTTTTTTTGTGAAGGTCGGAGAGACTTGCAAGTAGGCTCTACCCCCACTAAATGGGGTAGCGCGCATCGATCGGTACCATCCTTGAGCTTCTCCGACTTTCGGAAGGGTTAGGGTTAGGGTTAGGGATGAAAGCACATAGGAGAAAGAGATATTCTTGAATAACTTTTTTTGTGAAGGTCGGAGAGACTTGGAAAGTGGTTGCATCTGGACTAATTTGGGTCCTGCGGATCGATTGGTACCATCCCCGAGCTTGTACGACCTTCGGAAGAGGTCGACCGACGAAATTCCCCCAAATCTGAGGAGATATTCTTGAATAACTTTTTTTGTGAAGGTCGGAGAGACTTGCAAGTAGGCTCTACCCCCACTAAATGGGGTAGCGCGCATCGATCGGTACCATCCTTGAGCTTCTCCGACTTTCGGAAGGGTTAGGGTTAGGGTTAGGGATGAAAGCACATAGGAGAAAGAGATATTCTTGAATAACTTTTTTTGTGAAGGTCGGAGAGACTTGCAAGTAGGCTCTACCCCCACTAAATGGGGTAGCGCGCATCGATCGGTACCATCCTTGAGCTTCTCCGACTTTCGGAAGGGTTAGGGTTAGGGTTAGGGATGAAAGCACATAGGAGAAAGAGATATTCTTGAATAACTTTTTTTGTGAAGGTCGGAGAGACTTGGAAAGTGGTTGCATCTGGACTAATTTGGGTCCTGCGGATCGATTGGTACCATCCCCGAGCTTGTACGACCTTCGGAAGAGGTCGACCGACGAAATTCCCCCAAATCTGAGGAGATATTCTTGAATAACTTTTTTTGTGAAGGTCGGAGAGACTTGCAAGTAGGCTCTACCCCCACTAAATGGGGTTGCGCGCATCGATCAGTACCATCCTTGAGCTTCTCCGACTTTCGGAAGGGTTAGGGTTAGGGTTAGGGATGAAAGCACATAGGAGAAAGAGATATTCTTGAATAACTTTTTTTGTGAAGGTCGGAGAGACTTGCAAGTAGGCTCTACCCCCACTAAATGGGGTAGCGCGCATCGATCGGTACCATCCTTGAGCTTCTCCGACTTTCGGAAGGGTTAGGGTTAGGGATGAAAGCACATAGGAGAAAGAGATATTCTTGAATAACTTTTTTTGTGAAGGTCGGAGAGACTTGCAAGTAGGCTCTACCCCCACTAAATGGGGTAGCGCGCATCGATCGGTACCATCCTTGAGCTTCTCCGACTTTCGGAAGGGTTAGGGTTAGGGTTAGGGATGAAAGCACATAGGAGAAAGAGATATTCTTGAATAACTTTTTTTGTGAAGGTCGGAGAGACTTGCAAGTAGGCTCTACCCCCACTAAATGGGGTAGCGCGCATCGATCGGTACCATCCTTGAGCTTCTCCGACTTTCGGAAGGGTTAGGGTTAGGGTTAGGGATGAAAGCACATAGGAGAAAGAGATATTCTTGAATAACTTTTTTTGTGAAGGTCGGAGAGACTTGGAAAGTGGTTGCATCTGGACTAATTTGGGTCCTGCGGATCGATTGGTACCATCCCCGAGCTTGTACGACCTTCGAAAGAGGTCGACCGACGAAATTCCCCCAAATCTGAGGAGATATTCTTGAATAACTTTTTTTGTGAAGGTCGGAGAGACTTGCAAGTAGGCTCTACCCCCACTAAATGGGGTTGCGCGCATCGATCGGTACCATCCTTGAGCTTCTCCGACTTTCGGAAGGGTTAGGGTTAGGGTTAGGGATGAAAGCACATAGGAGAAAGAGATATTCTTGAATAACTTTTTTTGTGAAGGTCGGAGAGACTTGCAAGTAGGCTCTACCCCCACTAAATGGGGTAGCGCGCATCGATCGGTACCATCTTTGAGCTTCTCCGACTTTCGGAAGGGTTAGGGTTAGGGTTAGGGATGAAAGCACATAGGAGAAAGAGATATTCTTGAATAACTTTTTTTGTGAAGGTCGGAGAGACTTGGAAAGTGGTTGCATCTGGACTAATTTGGGTTCCTGCAGATCGATTGGTACCATCCCCGAGCTTGTACGACCTTCGGAAGAGGTCGACCGACGAAATTCCCCCAAACTCTGAGGAGATATTCTTGAATAACTTTTTTTGTGAAGGTCGGAGAGACTTGCAAGTAGGCTCTACCCGCACTAAATGGGGTTGCGCGCATCGATCAGTACCATCCTTGAGCTTCTCCGACTTTCGGAAGGGTTAGGGTTAGGGTTAGGGATGAAAGCACATAGGAGAAAGAGATATTCTTGAATAACTTTTTTTGTGAAGGTCGGAGAGACTTGCAAGTAGGCTCTACCCCCACTAAATGGGGTAGCGCGCATCGATCAGTACCATCCTTGAGCTTCTCCGACTTTCGGAAGGGTTAGGGTTAGGGTTAGGGATGAAAGCACATAGGAGAAAGAGATATTCTTGAATAACTTTTTTTGTGAAGGTCGGAGAGACTTGCAAGTAGGCTCTACCCCCACTAAATGGGGTAGCGCGCATCGATCGGTACCATCCTTGAGCTTCTCCGACTTTCGGAAGGGTTAGGGTTAGGGTTAGGGATGAAAGCACATAGGAGAAAGAGATATTCTTGAATAACTTTTTTTGTGAAGGTCGGAGAGACTTGCAAGTAGGCTCTACCCCCACTAAATGGGGTAGCGCGCATCGATCGGTACCATCCTTGAGCTTCTCCGACTTTCGGAAGGGTTAGGGTTAGGGTTAGGGATGAAAGCACATAGGAGAAAGAGATATTCTTGAATAACTTTTTTTGTGAAGGTCGGAGAGACTTGGAAAGTGGTTGCATCTGGACTAATTTGGGTCCTGCGGATCGATTGGTACCATCCCCGAGCTTGTACGACCTTCGGAAGAGGTTGACCGACGAAATTCCCCCAAATCTGAGGAGATATTCTTGAATAACTTTTTTTGTGAAGGTCGGAGAGACTTGCAAGTAGGCTCTACCCGCACTAAATGGGGTTGCGCGCATCGATCAGTACCATCCTTGAGCTTCTCCGACTTTCGGAAGGGTTAGGGTTAGGGTTAGGGATGAAAGCACATAGGAGAAAGAGATATTCTTGAATAACTTTTTTTGTGAAGGTCGGAGAGACTTGCAAGTAGGCTCTACCCCCACTAAATGGGGTAGCGCGCATCGATCAGTACCATCCTTGAGCTTCTCCGACTTTCGGAAGGGTTAGGGTTAGGGTTAGGGATGAAAGCACATAGGAGAAAGAGATATTCTTGAATAACTTTTTTTGTGAAGGTCGGAGAGACTTGCAAGTAGGCTCTACCCCCACTAAATGGGGTAGCGCGCATCGATCGGTACCATCCTTGAGCTTCTCCGACTTTCGGAAGGGTTAGGGTTAGGGTTAGGGATGAAAGCACATAGGAGAAAGAGATATTCTTGAATAACTTTTTTTGTGAAGGTCGGAGAGACTTTGAAAGTGGTTGCATCTGGACTAATTTGGGTCCTGCGGATCGATTGGTACCATCCCCGAGCTTGTACGACCTTCGGAAGAGGTCGACCGACGAAATTCCCCCAAATCTGAGGAGATATTCTTGAATAACTTTTTTTGTGAAGGTCGGAGAGACTTGCAAGTAGGCTCTACCCCCACTAAATGGGGTAGCGCGCATCGATCGGTACCATCCTTGAGCTTCTCCGACTTTCGGAAGGGTTAGGGTTAGGGTTAGGGATGAAAGCACATAGGAGAAAGAGATATTCTTGAATAACTTTTTTTGTGAAGGTCGGAGAGACTTGCAAGTAGGCTCTACCCCCACTAAATGGGGTAGCGCGCATCGATCGGTACCATCCTTGAGCTTCTCCGACTTTCGGAAGGGTTAGGGTTAGGGTTAGGGATGAAAGCACATAGGAGAAAGAGATATTCTTGAATAACTTTTTTTGTGAAGGTCGGAGAGACTTGCAAGTAGGCTCTACCCCCACTAAATGGGGTAGCGCGCATCGATCAGTACCATCCTTGAGCTTCTCCGACTTTCGGAAGGGTTAGGGTTAGGGTTAGGGATGAAAGCACATAGGAGAAAGAGATATTCTTGAATAACTTTTTTTGTGAAGGTCGGAGAGACTTGGAAAGTGGTTGCATCTGGACTAATTTGGGTCCTGCGGATCGATTGGTACAATCCCCGAGCTTGTACGACCTTCGGAAGAGGTCGACCGACGAAATTCCCCCAAATCTGAGGAGATATTCTTGAATAACTTTTTTTGTGAAGGTCGGAGAGACTTGCAAGTAGGCTCTACCCCCACTAAATGGGGTTGCGCGCATCGATCAGTACCATCCTTGAGCTTCTCCGACTTTCGGAAGGGTTAGGGTTAGGGTTAGGGATGAAAGCACATAGGAGAAAGAGATATTCTTGAATAACTTTTTTTGTGAAGGTCGGAGAGACTTGCAAGTAGGCTCTACCCCCACTAAATGGGGTAACGCGCATCGATCGGTACCATCCTTGAGCTTCTCCGACTTTCGGAAGGGTTAGGGTTAGGGTTAGGGATGAATGCACATAGGAGAAAGAGATATTCTTGAATAACTTTTTTTGTGAAGGTCGGAGAGACTTGGAAAGTGGTTGCATCTGGACTAATTTGGGTCCTGCGGATCGATTGGTACCATCCCCGAGCTTGTACGACCTTCGAAAGAGGTCGACCGACGAAATTCCCCCAAATCTGAGGAGATATTCTTGAATAACTTTTTTTGTGAAGGTCGGAGAGACTTGCAAGTAGGCTCTACCCCCACTAAATGGGGTTGCGCGCATCGATCGGTACCATCCTTGAGCTTCTCCGACTTTCGGAAGGGTTAGGGTTAGGGTTAGGGATGAAAGCACATAGGAGAAAGAGATATTCTTGAATAACTTTTTTTGTGAAGGTCGGAGAGACTTGCAAGTAGGCTCTACCCCCACTAAATGGGGTAGCGCGCATCGATCGGTACCATCTTTGAGCTTCTCCGACTTTCGGAAGGGTTAGGGTTAGGGTTAGGGATGAAAGCACATAGGAGAAAGAGATATTCTTGAATAACTTTTTTTGTGAAGGTCGGAGAGACTTGGAAAGTGGTTGCATCTGGACTAATTTGGGTTCCTGCAGATCGATTGGTACCATCCCCGAGCTTGTACGACCTTCGGAAGAGGTCGACCGACGAAATTCCCCCAAACTCTGAGGAGATATTCTTGAATAACTTTTTTTGTGAAGGTCGGAGAGACTTGCAAGTAGGCTCTACCCGCACTAAATGGGGTTGCGCGCATCGATCAGTACCATCCTTGAGCTTCTCCGACTTTCGGAAGGGTTAGGGTTAGGGTTAGGGATGAAAGCACATAGGAGAAAGAGATATTCTTGAATAACTTTTTTTGTGAAGGTCGGAGAGACTTGGAAAGTGGTTGCATCTGGACTAATTTGGGTCCTGCGGATCGATTGGTACCATCCCCGAGCTTGTACGACCTTCGGAAGAGGTCGACCGACGAAATTCCCCCAAATCTGAGGAGATATTCTTGAATAACTTTTTTTGTGAAGGTCGGAGAGACTTGCAAGTAGGCTCTACCCCCACTAAATGGGGTAGCGCGCATCGATCGGTACCATCCTTGAGCTTCTCCGACTTTCGGAAGGGTTAGGGTTAGGGTTAGGGATGAAAGCACATAGGAGAAAGAGATATTCTTGAATAACTTTTTTTGTGAAGGTCGGAGAGACTTGCAAGTAGGCTCTACCCCCACTAAATGGGGTAGCGCGCATCGATCGGTACCATCCTTGAGCTTCTCCGACTTTCGGAAGGGTTAGGGTTAGGGTTAGGGATGAAAGCACATAGGAGAAAGAGATATTCTTGAATAACTTTTTTTGTGAAGGTCGGAGAGACTTGCAAGTAGGCTCTACCCCCACTAAATGGGGTAGCGCGCATCGATCAGTACCATCCTTGAGCTTCTCCGACTTTCGGAAGGGTTAGGGTTAGGGTTAGGGATGAAAGCACATAGGAGAAAGAGATATTCTTGAATAACTTTTTTTGTGAAGGTCGGAGAGACTTGGAAAGTGGTTGCATCTGGACTAATTTGGGTCCTGCGGATCGATTGGTACAATCCCCGAGCTTGTACGACCTTCGGAAGAGGTCGACCGACGAAATTCCCCCAAATCTGAGGAGATATTCTTGAATAACTTTTTTTGTGAAGGTCGGAGAGACTTGCAAGTAGGCTCTACCCCCACTAAATGGGGTTGCGCGCATCGATCAGTACCATCCTTGAGCTTCTCCGACTTTCGGAAGGGTTAGGGTTAGGGTTAGGGATGAAAGCACATAGGAGAAAGAGATATTCTTGAATAACTTTTTTTGTGAAGGTCGGAGAGACTTGCAAGTAGGCTCTACCCCCACTAAATGGGGTAACGCGCATCGATCGGTACCATCCTTGAGCTTCTCCGACTTTCGGAAGGGTTAGGGTTAGGGTTAGGGATGAATGCACATAGGAGAAAGAGATATTCTTGAATAACTTTTTTTGTGAAGGTCGGAGAGACTTGCAAGTAGGCTCTACCCCCACTAAATGGGGTAGCGCGCATCGATCGGTACCATCCTTGAGCTTCTCCGACTTTCGGAAGGGTTAGGGTTAGGGTTAGGGATGAAAGCACATAGGAGAAAGAGATATTCTTGAATAACTTTTTTTGTGAAGGTCGGAGAGACTTGCAAGTAGGCTCTACCCCCACTAAATGGGGTAGCGCGCATCGATCGGTACCATCCTTGAGCTTCTCCGACTTTCGGAAGGGTTAGGGTTAGGGTTAGGGATGAAAGCACATAGGAGAAAGAGATATTCTTGAATAACTTTTTTTGTGAAGGTCGGAGAGACTTGGAAAGTGGTTGCATCTGGACTAATTTGGGTCCTGCGGATCGATTGGTACCATCCCCGAGCTTGTACGACCTTCGGAAGAGGTCGACCGACGAAATTCCCCCAAATCTGAGGAGATATTCTTGAATAACTTTTTTTGTGAAGGTCGGAGAGACTTGCAAGTAGGCTCTACCCCCACTAAATGGGGTTGCGCGCATCGATCGGTACCATCCTTGAGCTTCTCCGACTTTCGGAAGGGTTAGGGTTAGGGTTAGGGATGAAAGCACATAGGAGAAAGAGATATTCTTGAATAACTTTTTTTGTGAAGGTCGGAGAGACTTGCAAGTAGGCTCTACCCCCACTAAATGGGGTAGCGCGCATCGATCGGTACCATCCTTGAGCTTCTCCGACTTTCGGAAGGGTTAGGGTTAGGGTTAGGGATGAAAGCACATAGGAGAAAGAGATATTCTTGAATAACTTTTTTTGTGAAGGTCGGAGAGACTTGGAAAGTGGTTGCATCTGGACTAATTTGGGTCCTGCAGATCGATTGGTACCATCCCCGAGCTTGTACGACCTTCGGAAGAGGTCGACCGACGAAATTCCCCCAAATCTGAGGAGATATTCTTGAATAACTTTTTTTGTGAAGGTCGGAGAGACTTGCAAGTAGGCTCTACCCCCACTAAATGGGGTTGCGCGCATCGATCGGTACCATCCTTGAGCTTCTCCGACTTTCGGAAGGGTTAGGGTTAGGGTTAGGGATGAAAGCACATAGGAGAAAGAGATATTCTTGAATAACTTTTTTTGTGAAGGTCGGAGAGACTTGCAAGTAGGCTCTACCCCCACTAAATGGGGTAGCGCGCATCGATCGGTACCATCCTTGAGCTTCTCCGACTTTCGGAAGGGTTAGGGTTAGGGTTAGGGATGAAAGCACATAGGAGAAAGAGATATTCTTGAATAACTTTTTTTGTGAAGGTCGGAGAGACTTGCAAGTAGGCTCTACCCCCACTAAATGGGGTAGCGCGCATCGATCGGTACCATCCTTGAGCTTCTCCGACTTTCGGAAGGGTTAGGGTTAGGGTTAGGGATGAAAGCACATAGGAGAAAGAGATATTCTTGAATAACTTTTTTTGTGAAGGTCGGAGAGACTTGCAAGTAGGCTTTACCCCCACTAAATGGGGTAGCGCGCATCGATCGGTACCATCCTTGAGCTTCTCCGACTTTCGGAAGGGTTAGGGTTAGGGTTAGGGATGAAAGCACATAGGAGAAAGAGATATTCTTGAATAACTTTTTTTGTGAAGGTCGGAGAGACTTGGAAAGTGGTTGCATCTGGACTAATTTGGGTCCTGCGGATCGATTGGTACCATCCCCGAGCTTGTACGACCTTCGGAAGAGGTCGACCGACGAAATTCCCCCAAATCTGAGGAGATATTCTTGAATAACTTTTTTTGTGAAGGTCGGAGAGACTTGCAAGTAGGCTCTACCCCCACTAAATGGGGTAGCGCGCATCGATCGGTACCATCCTTGAGCTTCTCCGACTTTCGGAAGGGTTAGGGTTAGGGTTAGGGATGAAAGCACATAGGAGAAAGAGATATTCTTGAATAACTTTTTTTGTGAAGGTCGGAGAGACTTGCAAGTAGGCTCTACCCCCACTAAATGGGGTAGCGCGCATCGATCGGTACCATCCTTGAGCTTCTCCGACTTTCGGAAGGGTTAGGGTTAGGGTTAGGGATGAAAGCACATAGGAGAAAGAGATATTCTTGAATAACTTTTTTTGTGAAGGTCGGAGAGACTTGGAAAGTGGTTGCATCTGGACTAATTTGGGTCCTGCGGATCGATTGGTACCATCCCCGAGCTTGTACGACCTTCGAAAGAGGTCGACCGACGAAATTCCCCCAAATCTGAGGAGATATTCTTGAATAACTTTTTTTGTGAAGGTCGGAGAGACTTGCAAGTAGGCTCTACCCCCACTAAATGGGGTTGCGCGCATCGATCAGTACCATCCTTGAGCTTCTCCGACTTTCGGAAGGGTTAGGGTTAGGGTTAGGGATGAAAGCACATAGGAGAAAGAGATATTCTTGAATAACTTTTTTTGTGAAGGTCGGAGAGACTTGCAAGTAGGCTCTACCCCCACTAAATGGGGTAGCGCGCATCGATCGGTACCATCCTTGAGCTTCTCCGACTTTCGGAAGGGTTAGGGTTAGGGATGAAAGCACATAGGAGAAAGAGATATTCTTGAATAACTTTTTTTGTGAAGGTCGGAGAGACTTGCAAGTAGGCTCTACCCCCACTAAATGGGGTAGCGCGCATCGATCGGTACCATCCTTGAGCTTCTCCGACTTTCGGAAGGGTTAGGGTTAGGGTTAGGGATGAAAGCACATAGGAGAAAGAGATATTCTTGAATAACTTTTTTTGTGAAGGTCGGAGAGACTTGCAAGTAGGCTCTACCCCCACTAAATGGGGTAGCGCGCATCGATCGGTACCATCCTTGAGCTTCTCCGACTTTCGGAAGGGTTAGGGTTAGGGTTAGGGATGAAAGCACATAGGAGAAAGAGATATTCTTGAATAACTTTTTTTGTGAAGGTCGGAGAGACTTGGAAAGTGGTTGCATCTGGACTAATTTGGGTCCTGCGGATCGATTGGTACCATCCCCGAGCTTGTACGACCTTCGGAAGAGGTCGACCGACGAAATTCCCCCAAATCTGAGGAGATATTCTTGAATAACTTTTTTTGTGAAGGTCGGAGAGACTTGCAAGTAGGCTCTACCCCCACTAAATGGGGTTGCGCACATCGATCGGTACCATCCTTGAGCTTCTCCGACTTTCGGAAGGGTTAGGGTTAGGGTTAGGGATGAAAGCACATAGGAGAAAGAGATATTCTTGAATAACTTTTTTTGTGAAGGTCGGAGAGACTTGCAAGTAGGCTCTACCCCCACTAAATGGGGTAGCGCGCATCGATCGGTACCATCCTTGAGCTTCTCCGACTTTCGGAAGGGTTAGGGTTAGGGTTAGGGATGAAAGCACATAGGAGAAAGAGATATTCTTGAATAACTTTTTTTGTGAAGGTCGGAGAGACTTGCAAGTAGGCTCTACCCCCACTAAATGGGGTAGCGCGCATCGATCGGTACCATCCTTGAGCTTCTCCGACTTTCGGAAGGGTTAGGGTTAGGGTTAGGGATGAAAGCACATAGGAGAAAGAGATATTCTTGAATAACTTTTTTTGTGAAGGTCGGAGAGACTTGGAAAGTGGTTGCATCTGGACTAATTTGGGTCCTGCGGATCGATTGGTACCATCCCCGAGCTTGTACGACCTTCGAAAGAGGTCGACCGACGAAATTCCCCCAAATCTGAGGAGATATTCTTGAATAACTTTTTTTGTGAAGGTCGGAGAGACTTGCAAGTAGGCTCTACCCCCACTAAATGGGGTTGCGCGCATCGATCAGTACCATCCTTGAGCTTCTCCGACTTTCGGAAGGGTTAGGGTTAGGGTTAGGGATGAAAGCACATAGGAGAAAGAGATATTCTTGAATAACTTTTTTTGTGAAGGTCGGAGAGACTTGCAAGTAGGCTCTACCCCCACTAAATGGGGTAGCGCGCATCGATCGGTACCATCCTTGAGCTTCTCCGACTTTCGGAAGGGTTAGGGTTAGGGATGAAAGCACATAGGAGAAAGAGATATTCTTGAATAACTTTTTTTGTGAAGGTCGGAGAGACTTGCAAGTAGGCTCTACCCCCACTAAATGGGGTAGCGCGCATCGATCGGTACCATCCTTGAGCTTCTCCGACTTTCGGAAGGGTTAGGGTTAGGGTTAGGGATGAAAGCACATAGGAGAAAGAGATATTCTTGAATAACTTTTTTTGTGAAGGTCGGAGAGACTTGCAAGTAGGCTCTACCCCCACTAAATGGGGTAGCGCGCATCGATCGGTACCATCCTTGAGCTTCTCCGACTTTCGGAAGGGTTAGGGTTAGGGTTAGGGATGAAAGCACATAGGAGAAAGAGATATTCTTGAATAACTTTTTTTGTGAAGGTCGGAGAGACTTGGAAAGTGGTTGCATCTGGACTAATTTGGGTCCTGCGGATCGATTGGTACCATCCCCGAGCTTGTACGACCTTCGGAAGAGGTCGACCGACGAAATTCCCCCAAATCTGAGGAGATATTCTTGAATAACTTTTTTTGTGAAGGTCGGAGAGACTTGCAAGTAGGCTCTACCCCCACTAAATGGGGTTGCGCACATCGATCGGTACCATCCTTGAGCTTCTCCGACTTTCGGAAGGGTTAGGGTTAGGGTTAGGGATGAAAGCACATAGGAGAAAGAGATATTCTTGAATAAATTTTTTTGTGAAGGTCGGAGAGACTTGCAAGTAGGCTCTACCCCCACTAAATGGGGTAGCGCGCATCGATCGGTACCATCCTTGAGCTTCTCCGACTTTCGGAAGGGTTAGGGTTAGGGTTAGGGATGAAAGCACATAGGAGAAAGAGATATTCTTGAATAACTTTTTTTTTGAAGGTCGGAGAGACTTGGAAAGTGGTTGCATCTGGACTAATTTGGGTCCTGCAGATCGATTGGTACCATCCCCGAGCTTGTACGACCTTCGGAAGAGGTCGACCGACGAAATTCCCCCAAAATCTGAGGAGATATTCTTGAATAACTTTTTTTGTGAAGGTCGGAGAGACTTGCAAGTAGGCTCTACCCCCACTAAATGGGGTTGCGCGCATCGATCAGTACCATCCTTGAGCTTCTCCGACTTTCGGAAGGGTTAGGGTTAGGGTTAGGGATGAAAGCACATAGGAGAAAGAGATATTCTTGAATAACTTTTTTTGTGAAGGTCGGAGAGACTTGCAAGTAGGCTTTACCCCCACTAAATGGGGTAGCGCGCATCGATCAGTACCATCCTTGAGCTTCTCCGACTTTCGGAAGGGTTAGGGTTAGGGTTAGGGATGAAAGCACATAGGAGAAAGAGATATTCTTGAATAACTTTTTTTGTGAAGGTCGGAGAGACTTGCAAGTAGGCTCTACCCCCACTAAATGGGGTAGCGCGCATCGATCGGTACCATCCTTGAGCTTCTCCGACTTTCGGAAGGGTTAGGGTTAGGGATGAAAGCACATAGGAGAAAGAGATATTCTTGAATAACTTTTTTTGTGAAGGTCGGAGAGACTTGCAAGTAGGCTCTACCCCCACTAAATGGGGTAGCGCGCATCGATCGGTACCATCCTTGAGCTTCTCCGACTTTCGGAAGGGTTAGGGTTAGGGTTAGGGATGAAAGCACATAGGAGAAAGAGATATTCTTGAATAACTTTTTTTGTGAAGGTCGGAGAGACTTGGAAAGTGGTTGCATCTGGACTAATTTGGGTCCTGCGGATCGATTGGTACCATCCCCGAGCTTGTACGACCTTTGAAAGAGGTCGACCGACGAAATTCCCCCAAATCTGAGGAGATATTCTTGAATAACTTTTTTTGTGAAGGTCGGAGAGACTTGCAAGTAGGCTCTACCCCCACTAAATGGGGTTGCGCGCATCGATCAGTACCATCCTTGAGCTTCTCCGACTTTCGGAAGGGTTAGGGTTAGGGTTAGGGATGAAAGCACATAGGAGAAAGAGATATTCTTGAATAACTTTTTTTGTGAAGGTCGGAGAGACTTGCAAGTAGGCTCTACCCCCACTAAATGGGGTAGCGCGCATCGATCGGTACCATCCTTGAGCTTCTCCGACTTTCGGAAGGGTTAGGGTTAGGGATGAAAGCACATAGGAGAAAGAGATATTCTTGAATAACTTTTTTTGTGAAGGTCGGAGAGACTTGCAAGTAGGCTCTACCCCCACTAAATGGGGTAGCGCGCATCGATCGGTACCATCCTTGAGCTTCTCCGACTTTCGGAAGGGTTAGGGTTAGGGTTAGGGATGAAAGCACATAGGAGAAAGAGATATTCTTGAATAACTTTTTTTGTGAAGGTCGGAGAGACTTGCAAGTAGGCTCTACCCCCACTAAATGGGGTAGCGCGCATCGATCGGTACCATCCTTGAGCTTCTCCGACTTTCGGAAGGGTTAGGGTTAGGGTTAGGGATGAAAGCACATAGGAGAAAGAGATATTCTTGAATAACTTTTTTTGTGAAGGTCGGAGAGACTTGGAAAGTGGTTGCATCTGGACTAATTTGGGTCCTGCGGATCGATTGGTACCATCCCCGAGCTTGTACGACCTTCGGAAGAGGTCGACCGACGAAATTCCCCCAAATCTGAGGAGATATTCTTGAATAACTTTTTTTGTGAAGGTCGGAGAGACTTGCAAGTAGGCTCTACCCCCACTAAATGGGGTTGCGCGCATCGATCGGTACCATCCTTGAGCTTCTCCGACTTTCGGAAGGGTTAGGGTTAGGGTTAGGGCTGAAAGCACATAGGAGAAAGAGATATTCTTGAATAACTTTTTTTGTGAAGGTCGGAGAGACTTGCAAGTAGGCTCTACCCCCACTAAATGGGGTAGCGCGCATCGATCGGTACCATCCTTGAGCTTCTCCGACTTTCGGAAGGGTTAGGGTTAGGGTTAGGGATGAAAGCACATAGGAGAAAGAGATATTCTTGAATAACTTTTTTTTTGAAGGTCGGAGAGACTTGGAAAGTGGTTGCATCTGGACTAATTTGGGTCCTGCAGATCGATTGGTACCATCCCCGAGCTTGTACGACCTTCGGAAGAGGTCGACCGACGAAATTCCCCCAAAATCTGAGGAGATATTCTTGAATAACTTTTTTTGTGAAGGTCGGAGAGACTTGCAAGTAGGCTCTACCCCCACTAAATGGGGTTGCGCGCATCGATCAGTACCATCCTTGAGCTTCTCCGACTTTCGGAAGGGTTAGGGTTAGGGTTAGGGATGAAAGCACATAGGAGAAAGAGATATTCTTGAATAACTTTTTTTGTGAAGGTCGGAGAGACTTGCAAGTAGGCTCTACCCCCACTAAATGGGGTAGCGCGCATCGATCAGTACCATCCTTGAGCTTCTCCGACTTTCGGAAGGGTTAGGGTTAGGGTTAGGGATGAAAGCACATAGGAGAAAGAGATATTCTTGAATAACTTTTTTTGTGAAGGTCGGAGAGACTTGCAAGTAGGCTCTACCCCCACTAAATGGGGTAGCGCGCATCGATCGGTACCATCCTTGAGCTTCTTCGACTTTCGGAAGGGTTAGGGTTAGGGTTAGGGATGAAAGCACATAGGAGAAAGAGATATTCTTGAATAACTTTTTTTGTGAAGGTCGGAGAGACTTGCAAGTAGGCTCTACCCCCACTAAATGGGGTAGCGCGCATCGATCGGTACCATCCTTGAGCTTCTCCGACTTTCGGAAGGGTTAGGGTTAGGGTTAGGGATGAAAGCACATAGGAGAAAGAGATATTCTTGAATAACTTTTTTTCTGAAGGTCGGAGAGACTTGGAAAGTGGTTGCATCTGGACTAATTTGGGTCCTGCGGATCGATTGGTACCATCCCCGAGCTTGTACGACCTTCGGAAGAGGTCGACCGACGAAATTCCCCCAAATCTGAGGAGATATTCTTGAATAACTTTTTTTGTGAAGGTCGGAGAGACTTGCAAGTAGGCTCTACCCCCACTAAATGGGGTTGCGCGCATCGATCAGTACCATCCTTGAGCTTCTCCGACTTTCGGAAGGGTTAGGGTTAGGGTTAGGGATGAAAGCACATAGGAGAAAGAGATATTCTTGAATAACTTTTTTTGTGAAGGTCGGAGAGACTTGCAAGTAGGCTCTACCCCCACTAAATGGGGTAGCGCACATCGATCGGTACCATCCTTGAGCTTCTCCGACTTTCGGAAGGGTTAGGGTTAGGGTTAGGGATGAAAGCACATAGGAGAAAGAGATATTCTTGAATAACTTTTTTTGTGAAGGTCGGAGAGACTTGCAAGTAGGCTCTACCCCCACTAAATGGGGTAGCGCGCATCGATCGGTACCATCCTTGAGCTTCTCCGACTTTTGGAAGGGTTAGGGTTAGGGTTAGGGATGAAAGCACATAGGAGAAAGAGATATTCTTGAATAACTTTTTTTGTGAAGGTCGGAGAGACTTGGAAAGTGGTTGCATCTGGACTAATTTGGGTCCTGCGGATCGATTGGTACCATCCCCGAGCTTGTACGACCTTCGGAAGAGGTCGACCGACGAAATTCCCCCAAATCTGAGGAGATATTCTTGAATAACTTTTTTTGTGAAGGTCGGAGAGACTTGCAAGTAGGCTCTACCCCCACTAAATGGGGTTGCGCGCATCGATCGGTACCATCCTTGAGCTTCTCCGACTTTCGGAAGGGTTAGGGTTAGGGTTAGGGATGAAAGCACATAGGAGAAAGAGATATTCTTGAATAACTTTTTTTGTGAAGGTCGGAGAGACTTGCAAGTAGGCTCTACCCCCACTAAATGGGGTAGCGCGCATCGATCGGTACCATCCTTGAGCTTCTCCGACTTTCGGAAGGGTTAGGGTTAGGGTTAGGGATGAAAGCACATAGGAGAAAGAGATATTCTTGAATAACTTTTTTTGTGAAGGTCGGAGAGACTTGGAAAGTGGTTGCATCTGGACTAATTTGGGTCCTGCAGATCGATTGGTACCATCCCCGAGCTTGTACGACCTTCGGAAGAGGTCGACCGACGAAATTCCCCCAAAATCTGAGGAGATATTCTTGAATAACTTTTTTTGTGTAGGTCGGAGAGACTTGCAAGTAGGCTCTACCCCCACTAAATGGGGTTGCGCGCATCGATCAGTACCATCCTTGAGCTTCTCCGACTTTCGGAAGGGTTAGGGTTAGGGTTAGGGATGAAAGCACATAGGAGAAAGAGATATTCTTGAATAACTTTTTTTGTGAAGGTCGGAGAGACTTGCAAGTAGGCTCTACCCCCACTAAATGGGGTAACGCGCATCGATCAGTACCATCCTTGAGCTTCTCCGACTTTCGGAAGGGTTAGGGTTAGGGTTAGGGATGAAAGCACATAGGAGAAAGAGATATTCTTGAATAACTTTTTTTGTGAAGGTCGGAGAGACTTGCAAGTAGGCTCTACCCCCACTAAATGGGGTAGCGCGCATCGATCGGTACCATCCTTGAGCTTCTCCGACTTTCGGAAGGGTTAGGGTTAGGGTTAGGGATGAAAGCACATAGGAGAAAGAGATATTCTTGAATAACTTTTTTTGTGAAGGTCGGAGAGACTTGCAAGTAGGCTCTACCCCCACTAAATGGGGTAGCGCGCATCGATCGGTACCATCCTTGAGCTTCTCCGACTTTCGGAAGGGTTAGGGTTAGGGTTAGGGATGAAAGCACATAGGAGAAAGAGATATTCTTGAATAACTTTTTTTGTGAAGGTCGGAGAGACTTGGAAAGTGGTTGCATCTGGACTAATTTGGGTCCTGCGGATCGATTGGTACCATCCCCGAGCTTGTACGACCTTCGAAAGAGGTCGACCGACGAAATTCCCCCAAATCTGAGGAGATATTCTTGAATAACTTTTTTTGTGAAGGTCGGAGAGACTTGCAAGTAGGCTCTACCCCCACTAAATGGGGTTGCGCGCATCGATCAGTACCATCCTTGAGCTTCTCCGACTTTCGGAAGGGTTAGGGTTAGGGTTAGGGATGAAAGCACATAGGAGAAAGAGATATTCTTGAATAACTTTTTTTGTGAAGGTCGGAGAGACTTGCAAGTAGGCTCTACCCCCACTAAATGGGGTAGCGCGCATCGATCGGTACCATCCTTGAGCTTCTCCGACTTTCGGAAGGGTTAGGGTTAGGGTTAGGGATGAAAGCACATAGGAGAAAGAGATATTCTTGAATAACTTTTTTTGTGAAGGTCGGAGAGACTTGCAAGTAGGCTCTACCCCCACTAAATGGGGTAGCGCGCATCGATCGGTACCATCCTTGAGCTTCTCCGACTTTCGGAAGGGTTAGGGTTAGGGTTAGGGATGAAAGCACATAGGAGAAAGAGATATTCTTGAATAACTTTTTTTGTGAAGGTCGGAGAGACTTGCAAGTAGGCTCTACCCCCACTAAATGGGGTAGCGCGCATCGATCGGTACCATCCTTGAGCTTCTCCGACTTTCGGAAGGGTTAGGGTTAGGGTTAGGGATGAAAGCACATAGGAGAAAGAGATATTCTTGAATAACTTTTTTTGTGAAGGTCGGAGAGACTTGCAAGTAGGCTTTACCCCCACTAAATGGGGTAGCGCGCATCGATCAGTACCATCCTTGAGCTTCTCCGACTTTCGGAAGGGTTAGGGTTAGGGTTAGGGATGAAAGCACATAGGAGAAAGAGATATTCTTGAATAACTTTTTTTGTGAAGGTCGGAGAGACTTGGAAAGTGGTTGCATCTGGACTAATTTGGGTCCTGCGGATCGATTGGTACCATCCCCGAGCTTGTACGACCTTCGGAAGAGGTCGACCGACGAAATTCCCCCAAATCTGAGGAGATATTCTTGAATAACTTTTTTTGTGAAGGTCGGAGAGACTTGCAAGTAGGCTCTACCCCCACTAAATGGGGTTGCGCGCATCGATCGGTACCATCCTTGAGCTTCTCCGACTTTCGGAAGGGTTAGGGTTAGGGTTAGGGATGAAAGCACATAGGAGAAAGAGATATTCTTGAATAACTTTTTTTGTGAAGGTCGGAGAGACTTGCAAGTAGGCTCTACCCCCACTAAATGGGGTAGCGCGCATCGATCGGTACCATCCTTGAGCTTCTCCGACTTTCGGAAGGGTTAGGGTTAGGGTTAGGGATGAAAGCACATAGGAGAAAGAGATATTCTTGAATAACTTTTTTTGTGAAGGTCGGAGAGACTTGGAAAGTGGTTGCATCTGGACTAATTTGGGTCCTGCAGATCGATTGGTACCATCCCCGAGCTTGTACGACCTTCGGAAGAGGTCGACCGACGAAATTCCCCCAAAATCTGAGGAGATATTCTTGAATAACTTTTTTTGTGAAGGTCGGAGAGACTTGCAAGTAGGCTCTACCCCCACTAAATGGGGTTGCGCGCATCGATCAGTACCATCCTTGAGCTTCTCCGACTTTCGGAAGGGTTAGGGTTAGGGTTAGGGATGAAAGCACATAGGAGAAAGAGATATTCTTGAATAACTTTTTTTGTGAAGGTCGGAGAGACTTGCAAGTAGGCTCTACCCCCACTAAATGGGGTAACGCGCATCGATCAGTACCATCCTTGAGCTTCTCCGACTTTCGGAAGGGTTAGGGTTAGGGTTAGGGATGAAAGCACATAGGAGAAAGAGATATTCTTGAATAACTTTTTTTGTGAAGGTCGGAGAGACTTGCAAGTAGGCTCTACCCCCACTAAATGGGGTAGCGCGCATCGATCGGTACCATCCTTGAGCTTCTCCGACTTTCGGAAGGGTTAGGGTTAGGGTTAGGGATGAAAGCACATAGGAGAAAGAGATATTCTTGAATAACTTTTTTTGTGAAGGTCGGAGAGACTTGCAAGTAGGCTCTACCCCCACTAAATGGGGTAGCGCGCATCGATCGGTACCATCCTTGAGCTTCTCCGACTTTCGGAAGGGTTAGGGTTAGGGTTAGGGATGAAAGCACATAGGAGAAAGAGATATTCTTGAATAACTTTTTTTGTGAAGGTCGGAGAGACTTGGAAAGTGGTTGCATCTGGACTAATTTGGGTCCTGCGGATCGATTGGTACCATCCCCGAGCTTGTACGACCTTCGGAAGAGGTCGACCGACGAAATTCCCCCAAATCTGAGGAGATATTCTTGAATAACTTTTTTTGTGAAGGTCGGAGAGACTTGCAAGTAGGCTCTACCCCCACTAAATGGGGTTGCGCGCATCGATCAGTACCATCCTTGAGCTTCTCCGACTTTCGGAAGGGTTAGGGTTAGGGTTAGGGATGAAAGCACATAGGAGAAAGAGATATTCTTGAATAACTTTTTTTGTGAAGGTCGGAGAGACTTGCAAGTAGGCTCTACCCCCACTAAATGGGGTAGCGCGCATCGATCGGTACCATCCTTGAGCTTCTCCGACTTTCGGAAGGGTTAGGGTTAGGGTTAGGGATGAAAGCACATAGGAGAAAGAGATATTCTTGAATAACTTTTTTTGTGAAGGTCGGAGAGACTTGCAAGTAGGCTCTACCCCCACTAAATGGGGTAGCGCGCATCGATCGGTACCATCCTTGAGCTTCTCCGACTTTCGGAAGGGTTAGGGTTAGGGTTAGGGATGAAAGCACATAGGAGAAAGAGATATTCTTGAATAACTTTTTTTGTGAAGGTCGGAGAGACTTGCAAGTAGGCTCTACCCCCACTAAATGGGGTAGCGCGCATCGATCGGTACCATCCTTGAGCTTCTCCGACTTTCGGAAGGGTTAGGGTTAGGGTTAGGGATGAAAGCACATAGGAGAAAGAGATATTCTTGAATAACTTTTTTTGTGAAGGTCGGAGAGACTTGGAAAGTGGTTGCATCTGGACTAATTTGGGTCCTGCGGATCGATTGGTACCATCCCCGAGCTTGTACGACCTTCGGAAGAGGTCGACCGACGAAATTCCCCCAAATCTGAGGAGATATTCTTGAATAACTTTTTTTGTGAAGGTCGGAGAGACTTGCAAGTAGGCTCTACCCCCACTAAATGGGGTTGCGCGCATCGATCGGTACCATCTTTGAGCTTCTCCGACTTTCGGAAGGGTTAGGGTTAGGGTTAGGGATGAAAGCACATAGGAGAAAGAGATATTCTTGAATAACTTTTTTTGTGAAGGTCGGAGAGACTTGCAAGTAGGCTCTACCCCCACTAAATGGGGTAGCGCGCATCGATCGGTACCATCCTTGAGCTTCTCCGACTTTCGGAAGGGTTAGGGTTAGGGTTAGGGATGAAAGCACATAGGAGAAAGAGATATTCTTGAATAACTTTTTTTGTGAAGGTCGGAGAGACTTGGAAAGTGGTTGCATCTGGACTAATTTGGGTCCTGCAGATCGATGGGTACCATCCCCGAGCTTGTACGACCTTCGGAAGAGGTCGACCGACGAAATTCCCCCAAAATCTGAGGAGATATTCTTGAATAACTTTTTTTGTGAAGGTCGGAGAGACTTGCAAGTAGGCTCTACCCCCACTAAATGGGGTTGCGCGCATCGATCAGTACCATCCTTGAGCTTCTCCGACTTTCGGAAGGGTTAGGGTTAGGGTTAGGGATGAAAGCACATAGGAGAAAGAGATATTCTTGAATAACTTTTTTTGTGAAGGTCGGAGAGACTTGCAAGTAGGCTCTACCCCCACTAAATGGGGTAGCGCGCATCGATCAGTACCATCCTTGAGCTTCTCCGACTTTCGGAAGGGTTAGGGTTAGGGTTAGGGATGAAAGCACATAGGACAAAGAGATATTCTTGAATAACTTTTTTTGTGAAGGTCGGAGAGACTTGCAAGTAGGCTTTACCCCCACTAAATGGGGTAGCGCGCATCGATCGGTACCATCCTTGAGCTTCTCCGACTTTCGGAAGGGTTAGGGTTAGGGTTAGGGATGAAAGCACATAGGAGAAAGAGATATTCTTGAATAACTTTTTTTGTGAAGGTCGGAGAGACTTGGAAAGTGGTTGCATCTGGACTAATTTGGGTCCTGCGGATCGATTGGTACCATCCCCGAGCTTGTACGACCTTCGGAAGAGGTCGACCGACGAAATTCCCCCAAATCTGAGGAGATATTCTTGAATAACTTTTTTTGTGAAGGTCGGAGAGACTTGCAAGTAGGCTCTACCCCCACTAAATGGGGTTGCGCGCATCGATCAGTACCATCCTTGAGCTTCTCCGACTTTCGGAAGGGTTAGGGTTAGGGTTAGGGATGAAAGCACATAGGAGAAAGAGATATTCTTGAATAACTTTTTTTGTGAAGGTCGGAGAGACTTGCAAGTAGGCTCTACCCCCACTAAATGGGGTAGCGCGCATCGATCGGTACCATCCTTGAGCTTCTCCGACTTTCGGAAGGGTTAGGGTTAGGGTTAGGGATGAAAGCACATAGGAGAAAGAGATATTCTTGAATAACTTTTTTTGTGAAGGTCGGAGAGACTTGCAAGTAGGCTCTACCCCCACTAAATGGGGTAGCGCGCATCGATCGGTACCATCCTTGAGCTTCTCCGACTTTCGGAAGGGTTAGGGTTAGGGTTAGGGATGAAAGCACATAGGAGAAAGAGATATTCTTGAATAACTTTTTTTGTGAAGGTCGGAGAGACTTGCAAGTAGGCTCTACCCCCACTAAATGGGGTAGCGCGCATCGATCGGTACCATCCTTGAGCTTCTCCGACTTTCGGAAGGGTTAGGGTTAGGGTTAGGGATGAAAGCACATAGGAGAAAGAGATATTCTTGAATAACTTTTTTTGTGAAGGTCGGAGAGACTTGGAAAGTGGTTGCATCTGGACTAATTTGGGTCCTGCGGATCGATTGGTACCATCCCCGAGCTTGTACGACCTTCGGAAGAGGTCGACCGACGAAATTCCCCCAAATCTGAGGAGATATTCTTGAATAACTTTTTTTGTGAAGGTCGGAGAGACTTGCAAGTAGGCTCTACCCCCACTAAATGGGGTTGCGCGCATCGATCGGTACCATCCTTGAGCTTCTCCGACTTTCGGAAGGGTTAGGGTTAGGGTTAGGGATGAAAGCACATAGGAGAAAGAGATATTCTTGAATAACTTTTTTTGTGAAGGTCGGAGAGACTTGCAAGTAGGCTCTACCCCCACTAAATGGGGTAGCGCGCATCGATCGGTACCATCCTTGAGCTTCTCCGACTTTCGGAAGGGTTAGGGTTAGGGTTAGGGATGAAAGCACATAGGAGAAAGAGATATTCTTGAATAACTTTTTTTGTGAAGGTCGGAGAGACTTGGAAAGTGGTTGCATCTGGACTAATTTGGGTCCTGCAGATCGATTGGTACCATCCCCGAGCTTGTACGACCTTCGGAAGAGGTCAACCGACGAAATTCCCCCAAAATCTGAGGAGATATTCTTGAATAACTTTTTTTGTGAAGGTCGGAGAGACTTGCAAGTAGGCTCTACCCCCACTAAATGGGGTTGCGCGCATCGATCAGTACCATCCTTGAGCTTCTCCGACTTTCGGAAGGGTTAGGGTTAGGGTTAGGAATGAAAGCACATAGGAGAAAGAGATATTCTTGAATAACTTTTTTTGTGAAGGTCGGAGAGACTTGCAAGTAGGCTCTACCCCCACTAAATGGGGTAGCGCGCATCGATCAGTACCATCCTTGAGCTTCTCCGACTTTCGGAAGGGTTAGGGTTAGGGTTAGGGATGAAAGCACATAGGAGAAAGAGATATTCTTGAATAACTTTTTTTGTGAAGGTCGGAGAGACTTGCAAGTAGGCTCTACCCCCACTAAATGGGGTAGCGCGCATCGATCGGTACCATCCTTGAGCTTCTCCGACTTTCGGAAGGGTTAGGGTTAGGGTTAGGGATGAAAGCACATAGGAGAAAGAGATATTCTTGAATAACTTTTTTTGTGAAGGTCGGAGAGACTTGCAAGTAGGCTCTACCCCCACTAAATGGGGTAGCGCGCATCGATCGGTACCATCCTTGAGCTTCTCCGACTTTCGGAAGGGTTAGGGTTAGGGATGAAAGCACATAGGAGAAAGAGATATTCTTGAATAACTTTTTTTGTGAAGGTCGGAGAGACTTGCAAGTAGGCTCTACCCCCACTAAATGGGGTAGCGCGCATCGATCGGTACCATCCTTGAGCTTCTCCGACTTTCGGAAGGGTTAGGGTTAGGGTTAGGGATGAAAGCACATAGGAGAAAGAGATATTCTTGAATAACTTTTTTTGTGAAGGTCGGAGAGACTTGCAAGTAGGCTCTACCCCCACTAAATGGGGTTGCGCGCATCGATCGGTACCATCCTTGAGCTTCTCCGACTTTCGGAAGGGTTAGGGTTAGGGTTAGGGATGAAAGCACATAGGAGAAAGAGATATTCTTGAATAACTTTTTTTGTGAAGGTCGGAGAGACTTGCAAGTAGGCTCTACCCCCACTAAATGGGGTAGCGCGCATCGATCGGTACCATCCTTGAGCTTCTCCGACTTTCGGAAGGGTTAGGGTTAGGGTTAGGGATGAAAGCACATAGGAGAAAGAGATATTCTTGAATAACTTTTTTTGTGAAGGTCGGAGAGACTTGCAAGTAGGCTCTACCCCCACTAAATGGGGTAGCGCGCATCGATCGGTACCATCCTTGAGCTTCTCCGACTTTCGGAAGGGTTAGGGTTAGGGTTAGGGATGAAAGCACATAGGAGAAAGAGATATTCTTGAATAACTTTTTTTGTGAAGGTCGGAGAGACTTGGAAAGTGGTTGCATCTGGACTAATTTGGGTCCTGCGGATCGATTGGTACCATCCCCGAGCTTGTACGACCTTCGGAAGAGGTCGACCGACGAAATTCCCCCAAATCTGAGGAGATATTCTTGAATAACTTTTTTTGTGAAGGTCGGAGAAACTTGCAAGTAGGCTCTACCCCCACTAAATGGGGTAGCGCGCATCGATCGGTACCATCCTTGAGCTTCTCCGACTTTCGGAAGGGTTAGGGTTAGGGTTAGGGATGAAAGCACATAGGAGAAAGAGATATTCTTGAATAACTTTTTTTGTGAAGGTCGGAGAGACTTGAAAAGTGGTTGCATCTGGACTAATTTGGGTCCTGCGGATCGATTGGTACCATCCCCGAGCTTGTACGACCTTCGGAAGAGGTCGACCGACGAAATTCCCCCAAATCTGAGGAGATATTCTTGAATAACTTTTTTTGTGAAGGTCGGAGAGACTTGAAAGTAGGCTCTACCCCCACTAAATGGGGTTGCGCGCATCGATCGGTACCATCCTTGAGCTTCTCCGACTTTCGGAAGGGTTAGGGTTAGGGTTAGGGATGAAAGCACATAGGAGAAAGAGATATTCTTGAATAACTTTTTTTGTGAAGGTCGGAGAGACTTGCAAGTAGGCTCTACCCCCACTAAATGGGGTAGCGCGCATCGATCGGTACCATCCTTGAGCTTCTCCGACTTTCGGAAGGGTTAGGGTTAGGGTTAGGGATGAAAGCACATAGGAGAAAGAGATATTCTTGAATAACTTTTTTGTGAAGGTCGGAGAGACTTGGAAAGTGGTTGCATCTGGACTAATTTGGGTCCTGCGGATCGATTGGTACCATCCCCGAGCTTGTACGACCTTCGGAAGAGGTCGACCGACGAAATTCCCCCAAATCTGAGGAGATATTCTTGAATAACTTTTTTTGTGAAGGTCGGAGAGACTTGCAAGTAGGCTCTACCCCCACTAAATGGGGTTG
Organism: Limanda limanda; assembly: GCF_963576545.1. Classification (NCBI taxonomy): domain Eukaryota; kingdom Metazoa; phylum Chordata; class Actinopteri; order Pleuronectiformes; family Pleuronectidae; genus Limanda; species Limanda limanda. Next base: position 46,366 of record NW_026870523.1, read on the forward strand.
CGCGCATCGATCAGTACCATCCTTGAGCTTCTCCGACTTTCGGAAGGGTTAGGGTTAGGGTTAGGGATGAAAGCACATAGGAGAAAGAGATATTCTTGAATAACTTTTTTTGTGAAGGTCGGAGAGACTTGCAAGTAGGCTCTACCCCCACTAAATGGGGTAGCGCGCATCGATCGGTACCATCCTTGAGCTTCTCCGACTTTCGGAAGGGTTAGGGTTAGGGTTAGGGATGAAAGCACATAGGAGAAAGAGATATTCTTGAATAACTTTTTTGTGAAGGTCGGAGAGACTTGGAAAGTGGTTGCATCTGGACTAATTTGGGTCCTGCGGATCGATTGGTACCATCCCCGAGCTTGTACGACCTTCGGAAGAGGTCGACCGACGAAATTCCCCCAAATCTGAGGAGATATTCTTGAATAACTTTTTTTGTGAAGGTCGGAGAGACTTGCAAGTAGGCTCTACCCCCACTAAATGGGGTTGCGCGCATCGATCAGTACCATCCTTGAGCTTCTCCGACTTTCGGAAGGGTTAGGGTTAGGGTTAGGGATGAAAGCACATAGGAGAAAGAGATATTCTTGAATAACTTTTTTTGTGAAGGTCGGAGAGACTTGCAAGTAGGCTCTACCCCCACTAAATGGGGTAGCGCGCATCGATCGGTACCATCCTTGAGCTTCTCCGACTTTCGGAAGGGTTAGGGTTAGGGTTAGGGATGAAAGCACATAGGAGAAAGAGATATTCTTGAATAACTTTTTTTGTGAAGGTCGGAGAGACTTGCAAGTAGGCTCTACCCCCACTAAATGGGGTAGCGCGCATCGATCGGTACCATCCTTGAGCTTCTCCGACTTTCGGAAGGGTTAGGGTTAGGGTTAGGGATGAAAGCACATAGGAGAAAGAGATATTCTTGAATAACTTTTTTTGTGAAGGTCGGAGAGACTTGCAAGTAGGCTCTACCCCCACTAAATGGGGTAGCGCGCATCGATCGGTACCATCCTTGAGCTTCTCCGACTTTCGGAAGGGTTAGGGTTAGGGTTAGGGATGAAAGCACATAGGAGAAAGAGATATTCTTGAATAACTTTTTTTGTGAAGGTCGGAGAGACTTGGAAAGTGGTTGCATCTGGACTAATTTGGGTCCTGCGGATCGATTGACACCATCCCCGAGCTTGTACGACCTTCGGAAGAGGTCGACCGACGAAATTCCCCCAAATCTGAGGAGATATTCTTGAATAACTTTTTTTGTGAAGGTCGGAGAGACTTGCAAGTAGGCTCTACCCCCACTAAATGGGGTAGCGCGCATCGATCGGTACCATCCTTGAGCTTCTCCGACTTTCGGAAGGGTTAGGGTTAGGGTTAGGGATGAAAGCACATAGGAGAAAGAGATATTCTTGAATAACTTTTTTGTGAAGGTCGGAGAGACTTGGAAAGTGGTTGCATCTGGACTAATTTGGGTCCTGCGGATCGATTGGTACCATCCCCGAGCTTGTACGACCTTCGGAAGAGGTCGACCGACGAAATTCCCCCAAATCTGAGGAGATATTCTTGAATAACTTTTTTTGTGAAGGTCGGAGAGACTTGCAAGTAGGCTCTACCCCCACTAAATGGGGTTGCGCGCATCGATCAGTACCATCCTTGAGCTTCTCCGACTTTCGGAAGGGTTAGGGTTAGGGTTAGGGATGAAAGCACATAGGAGAAAGAGATATTCTTGAATAACTTTTTTTGTGAAGGTCGGAGAGACTTGCAAGTAGGCTCTACCCCCACTAAATGGGGTAGCGCGCATCGATCGGTACCATCCTTGAGCTTCTCCGACTTTCGGAAGGGTTAGGGTTAGGGTTAGGGATGAAAGCACATAGGAGAAAGAGATATTCTTGAATAACTTTTTTTGTGAAGGTCGGAGAGACTTGCAAGTAGGCTCTACCCCCACTAAATGGGGTAGCGCGCATCGATCGGTACCATCCTTGAGCTTCTCCGACTTTCGGAAGGGTTAGGGTTAGGGTTAGGGATGAAAGCACATAGGAGAAAGAGATATTCTTGAATAACTTTTTTTGTGAAGGTCGGAGAGACTTGCAAGTAGGCTCTACCCCCACTAAATGGGGTAGCGCGCATCGATCGGTACCATCCTTGAGCTTCTCCGACTTTCGGAAGGGTTAGGGTTAGGGTTAGGGATGAAAGCACATAGGAGAAAGAGATATTCTTGAATAACTTTTTTTGTGAAGGTCGGAGAGACTTGGAAAGTGGTTGCATCTGGACTAATTTGGGTCCTGCGGATCGATTGACACCATCCCCGAGCTTGTACGACCTTCGGAAGAGGTCGACCGACGAAATTCCCCCAAATCTGAGGAGATATTCTTGAATAACTTTTTTTGTGAAGGTCGGAGAGACTTGCAAGTAGGCTCTACCCCCACTAAATGGAGTAGCGCGCATCGATCGGTACCATCCTTGAGCTTCTCCGACTTTCGGAAGGGTTAGGGTTAGGGTTAGGGATGAAAGCACATAGGAGAAAGAGATATTCTTGAATAACTTTTTTTGTGAAGGTCGGAGAGACTTGGAAAGTGGTTGCATCTGGACTAATTTGGGTCCTGCGGATCGATTGGTACCATCCCCGAGCTTGTACGACCTTCGGAAGAGGTCGACCGACGAAATTCCCCCAAATCTGAGGAGATATTCTTGAATAACTTTTTTTGTGAAGGTCGGAGAGACTTGCAAGTAGGCTCTACCCCCACTAAATGGGGTTGCGCGCATCGATCGGTACCATCCTTGAGCTTCTCCGACTTTCGGAAGGGTTAGGGTTAGGGTTAGGGATGAAAGCACATAGGAGAAAGAGATATTCTTGAATAACTTTTTTTGTGAAGGTCGGAGAGACTTGCAAGTAGGCTCTACCCCCACTAAATGGGGTAGCGCGCATCGATCGGTACCATCCTTGAGCTTCTCCGACTTTCGGAAGGGTTAGGGTTAGGGTTAGGGATGAAAGCACATAGGAGAAAGAGATATTCTTGAATAACTTTTTTTGTGAAGGTCGGAGAGACTTGGAAAGTGGTTGCATCTGGACTAATTTGGGTCCTGCAGATCGATTGGTACCATCCCCGAGCTTGTACGACCTTCGGAAGAGGTCGACCGACGAAATTCCCCCAAAATCTGAGGAGATATTCTTGAATAACTTTTTTTGTGAAGGTCGGAGAGACTTGCAAGTAGGCTCTACCCCCACTAAATGGGGTTGCGCGCATCGATCAGTACCATCCTTGAGCTTCTCCGACTTTCGGAAGGGTTAGGGTTAGGGTTAGGGATGAAAGCACATAGGAGAAAGAGATATTCTTGAATAACTTTTTTTGTGAAGGTCGGAGAGACTTGCAAGTAGGCTCTACCCCCACTAAATGGGGTAACGCGCATCGATCAGTACCATCCTTGAGCTTCTCCGACTTTCGGAAGGGTTAGGGTTAGGGTTAGGGATGAAAGCACATAGGAGAAAGAGATATTCTTGAATAACTTTTTTTGTGAAGGTCGGAGAGACTTGCAAGTAGGCTCTACCCCCACTAAATGGGGTAGCGCGCATCGATCGGTACCATCCTTGAGCTTCTCCGACTTTCGGAAGGGTTAGGGTTAGGGTTAGGGATGAAAGCACATAGGAGAAAGAGATATTCTTGAATAACTTTTTTTGTGAAGGTCGGAGAGACTTGCAAGTAGGCTCTACCCCCACTAAATGGGGTAGCGCGCATCGATCGGTACCATCCTTGAGCTTCTCCGACTTTCGGAAGGGTTAGGGTTAGGGTTAGGGATGAAAGCACATAGGAGAAAGAGATATTCTTGAATAACTTTTTTTGTGAAGGTCGGAGAGACTTGGAAAGTGGTTGCATCTGGACTAATTTGGGTCCTGCGGATCGATTGGTACCATCCCCGAGCTTGTACGACCTTCGGAAGAGGTCGACCGACGAAATTCCCCCAAATCTGAGGAGATATTCTTGAATAACTTTTTTTGTGAAGGTCGGAGAGACTTGCAAGTAGGCTCTACCCCCACTAAATGGGGTTGCGCGCATCGATCAGTACCATCCTTGAGCTTCTCCGACTTTCGGAAGGGTTAGGGTTAGGGTTAGGGATGAAAGCACATAGGAGAAAGAGATATTCTTGAATAACTTTTTTTGTGAAGGTCGGAGAGACTTGCAAGTAGGCTCTACCCCCACTAAATGGGGTAACGCGCATCGATCGGTACCATCCTTGAGCTTCTCCGACTTTCGGAAGGGTTAGGGTTAGGGTTAGGGATGAAAGCACATAGGAGAAAGAGATATTCTTGAATAACTTTTTTTGTGAAGGTCGGAGAGACTTGCAAGTAGGCTCTACCCCCACTAAATGGGGTAGCGCGCATCGATCGGTACCATCCTTGAGCTTCTCCGACTTTCGGAAGGGTTAGGGTTAGGGTTAGGGATGAAAGCACATAGGAGAAAGAGATATTCTTGAATAACTTTTTTTGTGAAGGTCGGAGAGACTTGCAAGTAGGCTCTACCCCCACTAAATGGGGTAGCGCGCATCGATCGGTACCATCCTTGAGCTTCTCCGACTTTCGGAAGGGTTAGGGTTAGGGTTAGGGATGAAAGCACATAGGAGAAAGAGATATTCTTGAATAACTTTTTTTGTGAAGGTCGGAGAGACTTGGAAAGTGGTTGCATCTGGACTAATTTGGGTCCTGCGGATCGATTGGTACCATCCCCGAGCTTGTACGACCTTCGGAAGAGGTCGACCGACGAAATTCCCCCAAATCTGAGGAGATATTCTTGAATAACTTTTTTTGTGAAGGTCGGAGAGACTTGCAAGTAGGCTCTACCCCCACTAAATGGGGTTGCGCGCATCGATCGGTACCATCTTTGAGCTTCTCCGACTTTCGGAAGGGTTAGGGTTAGGGTTAGGGATGAAAGCACATAGGAGAAAGAGATATTCTTGAATAACTTTTTTTGTGAAGGTCGGAGAGACTTGCAAGTAGGCTCTACCCCCACTAAATGGGGTAGCGCGCATCGATCGGTACCATCCTTGAGCTTCTCCGACTTTCGGAAGGGTTAGGGTTAGGGTTAGGGATGAAAGCACATAGGAGAAAGAGATATTCTTGAATAACTTTTTTTGTGAAGGTCGGAGAGACTTGGAAAGTGGTTGCATCTGGACTAATTTGGGTCCTGCAGATCGATGGGTACCATCCCCGAGCTTGTACGACCTTCGGAAGAGGTCGACCGACGAAATTCCCCCAAAATCTGAGGAGATATTCTTGAATAACTTTTTTTGTGAAGGTCGGAGAGACTTGCAAGTAGGCTCTACCCCCACTAAATGGGGTTGCGCGCATCGATCAGTACCATCCTTGAGCTTCTCCGACTTTCGGAAGGGTTAGGGTTAGGGTTAGGGATGAAAGCACATAGGAGAAAGAGATATTCTTGAATAACTTTTTTTGTGAAGGTCGGAGAGACTTGCAAGTAGGCTCTACCCCCACTAAATGGGGTAGCGCGCATCGATCAGTACCATCCTTGAGCTTCTCCGACTTTCGGAAGGGTTAGGGTTAGGGTTAGGGATGAAAGCACATAGGACAAAGAGATATTCTTGAATAACTTTTTTTGTGAAGGTCGGAGAGACTTGCAAGTAGGCTTTACCCCCACTAAATGGGGTAGCGCGCATCGATCGGTACCATCCTTGAGCTTCTCCGACTTTCGGAAGGGTTAGGGTTAGGGTTAGGGATGAAAGCACATAGGAGAAAGAGATATTCTTGAATAACTTTTTTTGTGAAGGTCGGAGAGACTTGGAAAGTGGTTGCATCTGGACTAATTTGGGTCCTGCGGATCGATTGGTACCATCCCCGAGCTTGTACGACCTTCGGAAGAGGTCGACCGACGAAATTCCCCCAAATCTGAGGAGATATTCTTGAATAACTTTTTTTGTGAAGGTCGGAGAGACTTGCAAGTAGGCTCTACCCCCACTAAATGGGGTTGCGCGCATCGATCAGTACCATCCTTGAGCTTCTCCGACTTTCGGAAGGGTTAGGGTTAGGGTTAGGGATGAAAGCACATAGGAGAAAGAGATATTCTTGAATAACTTTTTTTGTGAAGGTCGGAGAGACTTGCAAGTAGGCTCTAACCCCACTAAATGGGGTAGCGCGCATCGATCGGTACCATCCTTGAGCTTCTCCGACTTTCGGAAGGGTTAGGGTTAGGGTTAGGGATGAAAGCACATAGGAGAAAGAGATATTCTTGAATAACTTTTTTTGTGAAGGTCGGAGAGACTTGCAAGTAGGCTCTACCCCCACTAAATGGGGTAGCGCGCATCGATCGGTACCATCCTTGAGCTTCTCCGACTTTCGGAAGGGTTAGGGTTAGGGTTAGGGATGAAAGCACATAGGAGAAAGAGATATTCTTGAATAACTTTTTTTGTGAAGGTCGGAGAGACTTGCAAGTAGGCTCTACCCCCACTAAATGGGGTAGCACGCATCGATCGGTACCATCCTTGAGCTTCTCCGACTTTCGGAAGGGTTAGGGTTAGGGTTAGGGATGAAAGCACATAGGAGAAAGAGATATTCTTGAATAACTTTTTTTGTGAAGGTCGGAGAGACTTGGAAAGTGGTTGCATCTGGACTAATTTGGGTCCTGCGGATCGATTGGTACCATCCCCGAGCTTGTACGACCTTCGGAAGAGGTCGACCGACGAAATTCCCCCAAATCTGAGGAGATATTCTTGAATAACTTTTTTTGTGAAGGTCGGAGAGACTTGCAAGTAGGCTCTACCCCCACTAAATGGGGTTGCGCGCATCGATCGGTACCATCCTTGAGCTTCTCCGACTTTCGGAAGGGTTAGGGTTAGGGTTAGGGATGAAAGCACATAGGAGAAAGAGATATTCTTGAATAACTTTTTTTGTGAAGGTCGGAGAGACTTGCAAGTAGGCTCTACCCCCACTAAATGGGGTAGCGCGCATCGATCGGTACCATCCTTGAGCTTCTCCGACTTTCGGAAGGGTTAGGGTTAGGGTTAGGGATGAAAGCACATAGGAGAAAGAGATATTCTTGAATAACTTTTTTTGTGAAGGTCGGAGAGACTTGGAAAGTGGTTGCATCTGGACTAATTTGGGTCCTGCAGATCGATTGGTACCATCCCCGAGCTTGTACGACCTTCGGAAGAGGTCAACCGACGAAATTCCCCCAAAATCTGAGGAGATATTCTTGAATAACTTTTTTTGTGAAGGTCGGAGAGACTTGCAAGTAGGCTCTACCCCCACTAAATGGGGTTGCGCGCATCGATCAGTACCATCCTTGAGCTTCTCCGACTTTCGGAAGGGTTAGGGTTAGGGTTAGGAATGAAAGCACATAGGAGAAAGAGATATTCTTGAATAACTTTTTTTGTGAAGGTCGGAGAGACTTGCAAGTAGGCTCTACCCCCACTAAATGGGGTAGCGCGCATCGATCAGTACCATCCTTGAGCTTCTCCGACTTTCGGAAGGGTTAGGGTTAGGGTTAGGGATGAAAGCACATAGGAGAAAGAGATATTCTTGAATAACTTTTTTTGTGAAGGTCGGAGAGACTTGCAAGTAGGCTCTACCCCCACTAAATGGGGTAGCGCGCATCGATCGGTACCATCCTTGAGCTTCTCCGACTTTCGGAAGGGTTAGGGTTAGGGTTAGGGATGAAAGCACATAGGAGAAAGAGATATTCTTGAATAACTTTTTTTGTGAAGGTCGGAGAGACTTGCAAGTAGGCTCTACCCCCACTAAATGGGGTAGCGCGCATCGATCGGTACCATCCTTGAGCTTCTCCGACTTTCGGAAGGGTTAGGGTTAGGGTTAGGGATGAAAGCACATAGGAGAAAGAGATATTCTTGAATAACTTTTTTTGTGAAGGTCGGAGAGACTTGCAAGTAGGCTCTACCCCCACTAAATGGGGTAGCGCGCATCGATCGGTACCATCCTTGAGCTTCTCCGACTTTCGGAAGGGTTAGGGTTAGGGTTAGGGATGAAAGCACATAGGAGAAAGAGATATTCTTGAATAACTTTTTTTGTGAAGGTCGGAGAGACTTGCAAGTAGGCTCTACCCCCACTAAATGGGGTTGCGCGCATCGATCGGTACCATCCTTGAGCTTCTCCGACTTTCGGAAGGGTTAGGGTTAGGGTTAGGGATGAAAGCACATAGGAGAAAGAGATATTCTTGAATAACTTTTTTTGTGAAGGTCGGAGAGACTTGCAAGTAGGCTCTACCCCCACTAAATGGGGTAGCGCGCATCGATCGGTACCATCCTTGAGCTTCTCCGACTTTCGGAAGGGTTAGGGTTAGGGTTAGGGATGAAAGCACATAGGAGAAAGAGATATTCTTGAATAACTTTTTTTGTGAAGGTCGGAGAGACTTGCAAGTAGGCTCTACCCCCACTAAATGGGGTAGCGCGCATCGATCGGTACCATCCTTGAGCTTCTCCGACTTTCGGAAGGGTTAGGGTTAGGGTTAGGGATGAAAGCACATAGGAGAAAGAGATATTCTTGAATAACTTTTTTTGTGAAGGTCGGAGAGACTTGGAAAGTGGTTGCATCTGGACTAATTTGGGTCCTGCGGATCGATTGGTACCATCCCCGAGCTTGTACGACCTTCGGAAGAGGTCGACCGACGAAATTCCCCCAAATCTGAGGAGATATTCTTGAATAACTTTTTTTGTGAAGGTCGGAGAAACTTGCAAGTAGGCTCTACCCCCACTAAATGGGGTAGCGCGCATCGATCGGTACCATCCTTGAGCTTCTCCGACTTTCGGAAGGGTTAGGGTTAGGGTTAGGGATGAAAGCACATAGGAGAAAGAGATATTCTTGAATAACTTTTTTTGTGAAGGTCGGAGAGACTTGAAAAGTGGTTGCATCTGGACTAATTTGGGTCCTGCGGATCGATTGGTACCATCCCCGAGCTTGTACGACCTTCGGAAGAGGTCGACCGACGAAATTCCCCCAAATCTGAGGAGATATTCTTGAATAACTTTTTTTGTGAAGGTCGGAGAGACTTGAAAGTAGGCTCTACCCCCACTAAATGGGGTTGCGCGCATCGATCGGTACCATCCTTGAGCTTCTCCGACTTTCGGAAGGGTTAGGGTTAGGGTTAGGGATGAAAGCACATAGGAGAAAGAGATATTCTTGAATAACTTTTTTTGTGAAGGTCGGAGAGACTTGCAAGTAGGCTCTACCCCCACTAAATGGGGTAGCGCGCATCGATCGGTACCATCCTTGAGCTTCTCCGACTTTCGGAAGGGTTAGGGTTAGGGTTAGGGATGAAAGCACATAGGAGAAAGAGATATTCTTGAATAACTTTTTTGTGAAGGTCGGAGAGACTTGGAAAGTGGTTGCATCTGGACTAATTTGGGTCCTGCGGATCGATTGGTACCATCCCCGAGCTTGTACGACCTTCGGAAGAGGTCGACCGACGAAATTCCCCCAAATCTGAGGAGATATTCTTGAATAACTTTTTTTGTGAAGGTCGGAGAGACTTGCAAGTAGGCTCTACCCCCACTAAATGGGGTTGCGCGCATCGATCAGTACCATCCTTGAGCTTCTCCGACTTTCGGAAGGGTTAGGGTTAGGGTTAGGGATGAAAGCACATAGGAGAAAGAGATATTCTTGAATAACTTTTTTTGTGAAGGTCGGAGAGACTTGCAAGTAGGCTCTACCCCCACTAAATGGGGTAGCGCGCATCGATCGGTACCATCCTTGAGCTTCTCCGACTTTCGGAAGGGTTAGGGTTAGGGTTAGGGATGAAAGCACATAGGAGAAAGAGATATTCTTGAATAACTTTTTTTGTGAAGGTCGGAGAGACTTGCAAGTAGGCTCTACCCCCACTAAATGGGGTAGCGCGCATCGATCGGTACCATCCTTGAGCTTCTCCGACTTTCGGAAGGGTTAGGGTTAGGGTTAGGGATGAAAGCACATAGGAGAAAGAGATATTCTTGAATAACTTTTTTTGTGAAGGTCGGAGAGACTTGCAAGTAGGCTCTACCCCCACTAAATGGGGTAGCGCGCATCGATCGGTACCATCCTTGAGCTTCTCCGACTTTCGGAAGGGTTAGGGTTAGGGTTAGGGATGAAAGCACATAGGAGAAAAAGATATTCTTGAATAACTTTTTTTGTGAAGGTCGGAGAGACTTGGAAAGTGGTTGCATCTGGACTAATTTGGGTCCTGCGGATCGATTGACACCATCCCCGAGCTTGTACGACCTTCGGAAGAGGTCGACCGACGAAATTCCCCCAAATCTGAGGAGATATTCTTGAATAACTTTTTTTGTGAAGGTCGGAGAGACTTGCAAGTAGGCTCTACCCCCACTAAATGGGGTAGCGCGCATCGATCGGTACCATCCTTGAGCTTCTCCGACTTTCGGAAGGGTTAGGGTTAGGGTTAGGGATGAAAGCACATAGGAGAAAGAGATATTCTTGAATAACTTTTTTTGTGAAGGTCGGAGAGACTTGCAAGTAGGCTCTACCCCCACTAAATGGGGTAGCGCGCATCGATCAGTACCATCCTTGAGCTTCTCCGACTTTCGGAAGGGTTAGGGTTAGGGTTAGGGATGAAAGCACATAGGAGAAAGAGATATTCTTGAATAACTTTTTTTGTAAAGGTCGGAGAGACTTGGAAAGTGGTTGCATCTGGACTAATTTGGGTCCTGCGGATCGATTGGTACCATCCCCGAGCTTGTAAGACCTTCGGAAGAGGTCGACCGACGAAATTCCCCCAAATCTGAGGAGATATTCTTGAATAACTTTTTTTGTGAAGGTCGGAGAGACTTGCAAGTAGGCTCTACCCCCACTAAATGGGGTAACGCGCATCGATCAGTACCATCCTTGAGCTTCTCCGACTTTCGGAAGGGTTAGGGTTAGGGTTAGGGATGAAAGCACATAGGAGAAAGAGATATTCTTGAATAACTTTTTTTGTGAAGGTCGGAGAGACTTGCAAGTAGGCTCTACCCCCACTAAATGGGGTAGCGCGCATCGATCGGTACCATCTTTGAGCTTCTCCGACTTTCGGAAGGGTTAGGGTTAGGGTTAGGGATGAAAGCACATAGGAGAAAGAGATATTCTTGAATAACTTTTTTTGTGAAGGTCGGAGAGACTTGCAAGTAGGCTCTACCCCCACTAAATGGGGTAGCGCGCATCGATCGGTACCATCCTTGAGCTTCTCCGACTTTCGGAAGGGTTAGGGTTAGGGTTAGGGATGAAAGCACATAGGAGAAAGAGATATTCTTGAATAACTTTTTTTGTGAAGGTCGGAGAGACTTGCAAGTAGGCTCTACCCCCACTAAATGGGGTAGCGCGCATCGATCGGTACCATCCTTGAGCTTCTCCGACTTTCGGAAGGGTTAGGGTTAGGGTTAGGGATGAAAGCACATAGGAGAAAGAGATATTCTTGAATAACTTTTTTTGTGAAGGTCGGAGAGACTTGCAAGTAGGCTCTACCCCCACTAAATGGGGTAGCGCGCATCGATCGGTACCATCCTTGAGCTTCTCCGACTTTCGGAAGGGTTAGGGTTAGGGTTAGGGATGAAAGCACATAGGAGAAAGAGATATTCTTGAATAACTTTTTTGTGAAGGTCGGAGAGACTTGGAAAGTGGTTGCATCTGGACTAATTTGGGTCCTGCGGATCGATTGGTACCATCCCCGAGCTTGTACGACCTTCGGAAGAGGTCGACCGACGAAATTCCCCCAAATCTGAGGAGATATTCTTGAATAACTTTTTTTGTGAAGGTCGGAGAGACTTGCAAGTAGGCTCTACCCCCACTAAATGGGGTTGCGCGCATCGATCAGTACCATCCTTGAGCTTCTCCGACTTTCGGAAGGGTTAGGGTTAGGGTTAGGGATGAAAGCACATAGGAGAAAGAGATATTCTTGAATAACTTTTTTTGTGAAGGTCGGAGAGACTTGCAAGTAGGCTCTACCCCCACTAAATGGGGTAGCGCGCATCGATCGGTACCATCCTTGAGCTTCTCCGACTTTCGGAAGGGTTAGGGTTAGGGTTAGGGATGAAAGCACATAGGAGAAAGAGATATTCTTGAATAACTTTTTTTGTGAAGGTCGGAGAGACTTGCAAGTAGGCTCTACCCCCACTAAATGGGGTAGCGCGCATCGATCGGTACCATCCTTGAGCTTCTCCGACTTTCGGAAGGGTTAGGGTTAGGGTTAGGGATGAAAGCACATAGGAGAAAGAGATATTCTTGAATAACTTTTTTTGTGAAGGTCGGAGAGACTTGCAAGTAGGCTCTACCCCCACTAAATGGGGTAGCGCGCATCGATCGGTACCATCCTTGAGCTTCTCCGACTTTCGGAAGGGTTAGGGTTAGGGTTAGGGATGAAAGCACATAGGAGAAAGAGATATTCTTGAATAACTTTTTTTGTGAAGGTCGGAGAGACTTGGAAAGTGGTTGCATCTGGACTAATTTGGGTCCTGCGGATCGATTGGTACCATCCCCGAGCTTGTACGACCTTCGGAAGAGGTCGACCGACGAAATTCCCCCAAATCTGAGGAGATATTCTTGAATAACTTTTTTTGTGAAGGTCGGAGAGACTTGCAAGTAGGCTCTACCCCCACTAAATGGGGTAGCGCGCATCGATCGGTACCATCCTTGAGCTTCTCCGACTTTCGGAAGGGTTAGGGTTAGGGTTTGGGATGAAAGCACATAGGAGAAAGAGATATTCTTGAATAACTTTTTTTGTGAAGGTCGGAGAGACTTGCAAGTAGGCTCTACCCCCACTAAATGGGGTAGCGCGCATCGATCGGTACCATCCTTGAGCTTCTCCGACTTTCGGAAGGGTTAGGGTTAGGGTTAGGGATGAAAGCACATAGGAGAAAGAGATATTCTTGAATAACTTTTTTTGTAAAGGTCGGAGAGACTTGGAAAGTGGTTGCATCTGGACTAATTTGGGTCCTGCGGATCGATTGGTACCATCCCCGAGCTTGTACGACCTTCGGAAGAGGTCGACCGACGAAATTCCCCCAAATCTGAGGAGATATTCTTGAATAACTTTTTTTGTGAAGGTCGGAGAGACTTGCAAGTAGGCTCTACCCCCACTAAATGGGGTTGCGCGCATCGATCAGTACCATCCTTGAGCTTCTCCGACTTTCGGAAGGGTTAGGGTTAGGGTTAGGGATGAAAGCACATAGGAGAAAGAGATATTCTTGAATAACTTTTTTTGTGAAGGTCGGAGAGACTTGCAAGTAGGCTCTACCCCCACTAAATGGGGTAGCGCGCATCGATCGGTACCATCCTTGAGCTTCTCCGACTTTCGGAAGGGTTAGGGTTAGGGTTAGGGATGAAAGCACATAGGAGAAAGAGATATTCTTGAATAACTTTTTTGTGAAGGTCGGAGAGACTTGCAAGTAGGCTCTACCCCCACTAAATGGGGTAGCGCGCATCGATCGGTACCATCCTTGAGCTTCTCCGACTTTCGGAAGGGTTAGGGTTAGGGTTAGGGATGAAAGCACATAGGAGAAAGAGATATTCTTGAATAACTTTTTTTGTGAAGGTCGGAGAGACTTGCAAGTAGGCTCTACCCCCACTAAATGGGGTAGCGCGCATCGATCGGTACCATCCTTGAGCTTCTCCGACTTTCGGAAGGGTTAGGGTTAGGGTTAGGGATGAAAGCACATAGGAGAAAGAGATATTCTTGAATAACTTTTTTTGTGAAGGTCGGAGAGACTTGCAAGTAGGCTCTACCCCCACTAAATGGGGTAGCGCGCATCGATCGGTACCATCCTTGAGCTTCTCCGACTTTCGGAAGGGTTAGGGTTAGGGTTAGGGATGAAAGCACATAGGAGAAAGAGATATTCTTGAATAACTTTTTTTGTGAAGGTCGGAGAGACTTGCAAGTAGGCTCTACCCCCACTAAATGGGGTAGCGCGCATCGATCGGTACCATCCTTGAGCTTCTCCGACTTTCGGAAGGGTTAGGGTTAGGGTTAGGGATGAAAGCACATAGGAGAAAGAGATATTCTTGAATAACTTTTTTTGTGAAGGTCGGAGAGACTTGCAAGTAGGCTCTACCCCCACTAAATGGGGTAGCGCGCATCGATCGGTACCATCCTTGAGCTTCTCCGACTTTCGGAAGGGTTAGGGTTAGGGTTAGGGATGAAAGCACATAGGAGAAAGAGATATTCTTGAATAACTTTTTTTGTGAAGGTCGGAGAGACTTGGAAAGTGGTTGCATCTGGACTAATTTGGGTCCTGCGGATCGATTGGTACCATCCCCGAGCTTGTACGACCTTCGGAAGAGGTCGACCGACGAAATTCCCCCAAATCTGAGGAGATATTCTTGAATAACTTTTTTTGTGAAGGTCGGAGAGACTTGCAAGTAGGCTCTACCCCCACTAAATGGGGTAGCGCGCATCGATCGGTACCATCCTTGAGCTTCTCCGACTTTCGGAAGGGTTAGGGTTAGGGTTAGGGATGAAAGCACATAGGAGAAAGAGATATTCTTGAATAACTTTTTTTGTGAAGGTCGGAGAGACTTGCAAGTAGGCTCTACCCCCACTAAATGGGGTAGCGCGCATCGATCGGTACCATCCTTGAGCTTCTCCGACTTTCGGAAGGGTTAGGGTTAGGGTTAGGGATGAAAGCACATAGGAGAAAGAGATATTCTTGAATAACTTTTTTTGTAAAGGTCGGAGAGACTTGGAAAGTGGTTGCATCTGGACTAATTTGGGTCCTGCGGATCGATTGGTACCATCCCCGAGCTTGTACGACCTTCGGAAGAGGTCGACCGACGAAATTCCCCCAAATCTGAGGAGATATTCTTGAATAACTTTTTTTGTGAAGGTCGGAGAGACTTGCAAGTAGGCTCTACCCCCACTAAATGGGGTTGCGCGCATCGATCAGTACCATCCTTGAGCTTCTCCGACTTTCGGAAGGGTTAGGGTTAGGGTTAGGGATGAAAGCACATAGGAGAAAGAGATATTCTTGAATAACTTTTTTTGTGAAGGTCGGAGAGACTTGCAAGTAGGCTCTACCCCCACTAAATGGGGTAGCGCGCATCGATCGGTACCATCCTTGAGCTTCTCCGACTTTCGGAAGGGTTAGGGTTAGGGTTAGGGATGAAAGCACATAGGAGAAAGAGATATTCTTGAATAACTTTTTTTGTGAAGGTCGGAGAGACTTGCAAGTAGGCTCTACCCCCACTAAATGGGGTAGCGCGCATCGATCGGTACCATCCTTGAGCTTCTCCGACTTTCGGAAGGGTTAGGGTTAGGGTTAGGGATGAAAGCACATAGGAGAAAGAGATATTCTTGAATAACTTTTTTTGTGAAGGTCGGAGAGACTTGCAAGTAGGCTCTACCCCCACTAAATGGGGTAGCGCGCATCGATCGGTACCATCCTTGAGCTTCTCCGACTTTCGGAAGGGTTAGGGTTAGGGTTAGGGATGAAAGCACATAGGAGAAAGAGATATTCTTGAATAACTTTTTTTGTGAAGGTCGGAGAGACTTGCAAGTAGGCTCTACCCCCACTAAATGGGGTAGCGCGCATCGATCGGTACCATCCTTGAGCTTCTCCGACTTTCGGAAGGGTTAGGGTTAGGGTTAGGGATGAAAGCACATAGGAGAAAGAGATATTCTTGAATAACTTTTTTTGTGAAGGTCGGAGAGACTTGGAAAGTGGTTGCATCTGGACTAATTTGGGTCCTGCGGATCGATTGGTACCATCCCCGAGCTTGTACGACCTTCGGAAGAGGTCGACCGACGAAATTCCCCCAAATCTGAGGAGATATTCTTGAATAACTTTTTTTGTGAAGGTCGGAGAGACTTGCAAGTAGGCTCTACCCCCACTAAATGGGGTTGCGCGCATCGATCAGTACCATCCTTGAGCTTCTCCGACTTTCGGAAGGGTTAGGGTTAGGGTTAGGGATGAAAGCACATAGGAGAAAGAGATATTCTTGAATAACTTTTTTTGTGAAGGTCGGAGAGACTTGCAAGTAGGCTCTACCCCCACTAAATGGGGTAGCGCGCATCGATCGGTACCATCCTTGAGCTTCTCCGACTTTCGGAAGGGTTAGGGTTAGGGTTAGGGATGAAAGCACATAGGAGAAAGAGATATTCTTGAATAACTTTTTTTGTGAAGGTCGGAGAGACTTGCAAGTAGGCTCTACCCCCACTAAATGGGGTAGCGCGCATCGATCAGTACCATCCTTGAGCTTCTCCGACTTTCGGAAGGGTTAGGGTTAGGGTTAGGGATGAAAGCACATAGGAGAAAGAGATATTCTTGAATAACTTTTTTTGTGAAGGTCGGAGAGACTTGCAAGTAGGCTCTACCCCCACTAAATGGGGTAGCGCGCATCGATCGGTACCATCCTTGAGCTTCTCCGACTTTCGGAAGGGTTAGGGTTAGGGTTAGGGATGAAAGCACATAGGAGAAAGAGATATTCTTGAATAACTTTTTTTGTGAAGGTCGGAGAGACTTGCAAGTAGGCTCTACCCCCACTAAATGGGGTAGCGCGCATCGATCGGTACCATCCTTGAGCTTCTCCGACTTTCGGAAGGGTTAGGGTTAGGGTTAGGGATGAAAGCACATAGGAGAAAGAGATATTCTTGAATAACTTTTTTTGTGAAGGTCGGAGAGACTTGGAAAGTGGTTGCATCTGGACTAATTTGGGTCCTGCGGATCGATTGGTACCATCCCCGAGCTTGTACGACCTTCGGAAGAGGTCGACCGACGAAATTCCCCCAAATCTGAGGAGATATTCTTGAATAACTTTTTTTGTGAAGGTCGGAGAGACTTGCAAGTAGGCTCTACCCCCACTAAATGGGGTTGCGCGCATCGATCAGTACCATCCTTGAGCTTCTCCGACTTTCGGAAGGGTTAGGGTTAGGGTTAGGGATGAAAGCACATAGGAGAAAGAGATATTCTTGAATAACTTTTTTTGTGAAGGTCGGAGAGACTTGCAAGTAGGCTCTACCCCCACTAAATGGGGTAGCGCGCATCGATCGGTACCATCCTTGAGCTTCTCCGACTTTCGGAAGGGTTAGGGTTAGGGTTAGGGATGAAAGCACATAGGAGAAAGAGATATTCTTGAATAACTTTTTTTGTGAAGGTCGGAGAGACTTGCAAGTAGGCTCTACCCCCACTAAATGGGGTAGCGCGCATCGATCAGTACCATCCTTGAGCTTCTCCGACTTTCGGAAGGGTTAGGGTTAGGGTTAGGGATGAAAGCACATAGGAGAAAGAGATATTCTTGAATAACTTTTTTTGTGAAGGTCGGAGAGACTTGCAAGTAGGCTCTACCCCCACTAAATGGGGTAGCGCGCATCGATCGGTACCATCCTTGAGCTTCTCCGACTTTCGGAAGGGTTAGGGTTAGGGTTAGGGATGAAAGCACATAGGAGAAAGAGATATTCTTGAATAACTTTTTTTGTGAAGGTCGGAGAGACTTGGAAAGTGGTTGCATCTGGACTAATTTGGGTCCTGCGGATCGATTGGTACCATCCCCGAGCTTGTACGACCTTCGGAAGAGGTCGACCGACGAAATTCCCCCAAATCTGAGGAGATATTCTTGAATAACTTTTTTTGTGAAGGTCGGAGAGACTTGCAAGTAGGCTCTACCCCCACTAAATGGGGTTGCGCGCATCGATCGGTACCATCTTTGAGCTTCTCCGACTTTCGGAAGGGTTAGGGTTAGGGTTAGGGATGAAAGCACATAGGAGAAAGAGATATTCTTGAATAACTTTTTTTGTGAAGGTCGGAGAGACTTGCAAGTAGGCTCTACCCCCACTAAATGGGGTAGCGCGCATCGATCGGTACCATCCTTGAGCTTCTCCGACTTTCGGAAGGGTTAGGGTTAGGGTTAGGGATGAAAGCACATAGGAGAAAGAGATATTCTTGAATAACTTTTTTTGTGAAGGTCGGAGAGACTTGGAAAGTGGTTGCATCTGGACTAATTTGGGTCCTGCAGATCGATTGGTACCATCCCCGAGCTTGTACGACCTTCGGAAGAGGTCGACCGACGAAATTCCCCCAAAATCTGAGGAGATATTCTTGAATAACTTTTTTTGTGAAGGTCGGAGAGACTTGCAAGTAGGCTCTACCCCCACTAAATGGGGTTGCGCGCATCGATCAGTACCATCCTTGAGCTTCTCCGACTTTCGGAAGGGTTAGGGTTAGGGTTAGGGATGAAAGCACATAGGAGAAAGAGATATTCTTGAATAACTTTTTTTGTGAAGGTCGGAGAGACTTGCAAGTAGGCTCTACCCCCACTAAATGGGGTAGCGCGCATCGATCAGTACCATCCTTGAGCTTCTCCGACTTTCGGAAGGGTTAGGGTTAGGGTTAGGGATGAAAGCACATAGGAGAAAGAGATATTCTTGAATAACTTTTTTTTTGAAGGTCGGAGAGACTTGCAAGTAGGCTCTACCCCCACTAAATGGGGTAGCGCGCATCGATCGGTACCATCCTTGAGCTTCTCCGACTTTCGGAAGGGTTAGGGTTAGGGTTAGGGATGAAAGCACATAGGAGAAAGAGATATTCTTGAATAACTTTTTTTGTGAAGGTCGGAGAGACTTGCAAGTAGGCTTTACCCCCACTAAATGGGGTAGCGCGCATCGATCGGTACCATCCTTGAGCTTCTCCGACTTTCGGAAGGGTTAGGGTTAGGGTTAGGGATGAAAGCACATAGGAGAAAGAGATATTCTTGAATAACTTTTTTTGTGAAGGTCGGAGAGACTTGGAAAGTGGTTGCATCTGGACTAATTTGGGTCCTGCGGATCGATTGGTACCATCCCCGAGCTTGTACGACCTTCGGAAGAGGTCGACCGACGAAATTCCCCCAAATCTGAGGAGATATTCTTGAATAACTTTTTTTGTGAAGGTCGGAGAGACTTGCAAGTAGGCTCTACCCCCACTAAATGGGGTTGCGCGCATCGATCAGTACCATCCTTGAGCTTCTCCGACTTTCGGAAGGGTTAGGGTTAGGGTTAGGGATGAAAGCACATAGGAGAAAGAGATATTCTTGAATAACTTTTTTTGTGAAGGTCGGAGAGACTTACAAGTAGGCTCTACCCCCACTAAATGGGGTAGCGCGCATCGATCGGTACCATCCTTGAGCTTCTCCGACTTTCGGAAGGGTTAGGGTTAGGGTTAGGGATGAAAGCACATAGGAGAAAGAGATATTCTTGAATAACTTTTTTTGTGAAGGTCGGAGAGACTTGCAAGTAGGCTCTACCCCCACTAAATGGGGTAGCGCGCATCGATCAGTACCATCCTTGAGCTTCTCCGACTTTCGGAAGGGTTAGGGTTAGGGTTAGGGATGAAAGCACATAGGAGAAAGAGATATTCTTGAATAACTTTTTTTGTGAAGGTCGGAGAGACTTGCAAGTAGACTCTACCCCCACTAAATGGGGTAGCGCGCATCGATCGGTACCATCCTTGAGCTTCTCCGACTTTCGGAAGGGTTAGGGTTAGGGTTAGGGATGAAAGCACATAGGAGAAAGAGATATTCTTGAATAACTTTTTTTGTGAAGGTCGGAGAGACTTAGAAAGTGGTTGCATCTGGACTAATTTGGGTCCTGCGGATCGATTGGTACCATCCCCGAGCTTGTACGACCTTCGGAAGAGGTCGACCGACGAAATTCCCCCAAATCTGAGGAGATATTCTTGAATAACTTTTTTTGTGAAGGTCGGAGAGACTTGCAAGTAGGCTCTACCCCCACTAAATGGGGTTGCGCGCATCGATCGGTACCATCCTTGAGCTTCTCCGACTTTCGGAAGGGTTAGGGTTAGGGTTAGGGATGAAAGCACATAGGAGAAAGAGATATTCTTGAATAACTTTTTTTGTGAAGGTCGGAGAGACTTGCAAGTAGGCTCTACCCCCACTAAATGGGGTAGCGCGCATCGATCGGTACCATCCTTGAGCTTCTCCGACTTTCGGAAGGGTTAGGGTTAGGGTTAGGGATGAAAGCACATAGGAGAAAGAGATATTCTTGAATAACTTTTTTTGTGAAGGTCGGAGAGACTTGGAAAGTGGTTGCATCTGGACTAATTTGGGTCCTGCAGATCGATTGGTACCATCCCCGAGCTTGTACGACCTTCGGAAGAGGTCGACCGACGAAATTCCCCCAAAATCTGAGGAGATATTCTTGAATAACTTTTTTTGTGAAGGTCGGAGAGACTTGCAAGTAGGCTCTACCCCCACTAAATGGGGTTGCGCGCATCGATCAGTACCATCCTTGAGCTTCTCCGACTTTCGGAAGGGTTAGGGTTAGGGTTAGGAATGAAAGCACATAGGAGAAAGAGATATTCTTGAATAACTTTTTTTGTGAAGGTCGGAGAGACTTGCAAGTAGGCTCTACCCCCACTAAATGGGGTAGCGCGCATCGATCAGTACCATCCTTGAGCTTCTCCGACTTTCGGAAGGGTTAGGGTTAGGGTTAGGGATGAAAGCACATAGGAGAAAGAGATATTCTTGAATAACTTTTTTTGTGAAGGTCGGAGAGACTTGCAAGTAGGCTCTACCCCCACTAAATGGGGTAGCGCGCATCGATCGGTACCATCCTTGAGCTTCTCCGACTTTCGGAAGGGTTAGGGTTAGGGTTAGGGATGAAAGCACATAGGAGAAAGAGATATTCTTGAATAACTTTTTTTGTGAAGGTCGGAGAGACTTGCAAGTAGGCTCTACCCCCACTAAATGGGGTAGCGCGCATCGATCGGTACCATCCTTGAGCTTCTCCGACTTTCGGAAGGGTTAGGGTTAGGGTTAGGGATGAAAGCACATAGGAGAAAGAGATATTCTTGAATAACTTTTTTTGTGAAGGTCGGAGAGACTTGCAAGTAGGCTCTACCCCCACTAAATGGGGTAGCGCGCATCGATCGGTACCATCCTTGAGCTTCTCCGACTTTCGGAAGGGTTAGGGTTAGGGTTAGGGATGAAAGCACATAGGAGAAAGAGATATTCTTGAATAACTTTTTTTGTGAAGGTCGGAGAGACTTGCAAGTAGGCTCTACCCCCACTAAATGGGGTTGCGCGCATCGATCGGTACCATCCTTGAGCTTCTCCGACTTTCGGAAGGGTTAGGGTTAGGGTTAGGGATGAAAGCACATAGGAGAAAGAGATATTCTTGAATAACTTTTTTTGTGAAGGTCGGAGAGACTTGCAAGTAGGCTCTACCCCCACTAAATGGGGTAGCGCGCATCGATCGGTACCATCCTTGAGCTTCTCCGACTTTCGGAAGGGTTAGGGTTAGGGTTAGGGATGAAAGCACATAGGAGAAAGAGATATTCTTGAATAACTTTTTTTGTGAAGGTCGGAGAGACTTGCAAGTAGGCTCTACCCCCACTAAATGGGGTAGCGCGCATCGATCGGTACCATCCTTGAGCTTCTCCGACTTTCGGAAGGGTTAGGGTTAGGGTTAGGGATGAAAGCACATAGGAGAAAGAGATATTCTTGAATAACTTTTTTTGTGAAGGTCGGAGAGACTTGGAAAGTGGTTGCATCTGGACTAATTTGGGTCCTGCGGATCGATTGGTACCATCCCCGAGCTTGTACGACCTTCGGAAGAGGTCGACCGACGAAATTCCCCCAAATCTGAGGAGATATTCTTGAATAACTTTTTTTGTGAAGGTCGGAGAAACTTGCAAGTAGGCTCTACCCCCACTAAATGGGGTAGCGCGCATCGATCAGTACCATCCTTGAGCTTCTCCGACTTTCGGAAGGGTTAGGGTTAGGGTTAGGGATGAAAGCACATAGGAGAAAGAGATATTCTTGAATAACTTTTTTTGTGAAGGTCGGAGAGACTTGGAAAGTGGTTGCATCTGGACTAATTTGGGTCCTGCGGATCGATTGGTACCATCCCCGAGCTTGTACGACCTTTGGAAGAGGTCGACCGACGAAATTCCCCCAAATCTGAGGAGATATTCTTGAATAACTTTTTTTGTGAAGGTCGGAGAGACTTGAAAGTAGGCTCTACCCCCACTAAATGGGGTTGCGCGCATCGATCGGTACCATCCTTGAGCTTCTCCGACTTTCGGAAGGGTTAGGGTTAGGGTTAGGGATGAAAGCACATAGGAGAAAGAGATATTCTTGAATAACTTTTTTTGTGAAGGTCGGAGAGACTTGCAAGTAGGCTCTACCCCCACTAAATGGGGTAGCGCGCATCGATCGGTACCATCCTTGAGCTTCTCCGACTTTCGGAAGGGTTAGGGTTAGGGTTAGGGATGAAAGCACATAGGAGAAAGAGATATTCTTGAATAACTTTTTTTGTGAAGGTCGGAGAGACTTGCAAGTAGGCTCTACCCCCACTAAATGGGGTAGCGCGCATCGATCGGTACCATCTTTGAGCTTCTCCGACTTTCGGAAGGGTTAGGGTTAGGGTTAGGGATGAAAGCACATAGGAGAAAGAGATATTCTTGAATAACTTTTTTTGTGAAGGTCGGAGAGACTTGGAAAGTGGTTGCATCTGGACTAATTTGGGTCCTGCGGATCGATTGGTACCATCCCCGAGCTTGTACGACCTTCGGAAGAGGTCGACCGACGAAATTCCCCCAAATCTGAGGAGATATTCTTGAATAACGTTTTTTGTGAAGGTCGGAGAGACTTGCAAGTAGGCTCTACCCCCACTAAATGGGGTAGCGCGCATCGATCGGTACCATCCTTGAGCTTCTCCGACTTTCGGAAGGGTTAGGGTTAGGGTTAGGGATGAAAGCACATAGGAGAAAGAGATATTCTTGAATAACTTTTTTTGTGAAGGTCGGAGAGACTTGCAAGTAGGCTCTACCCCCACTAAATGGGGTAGCGCGCATCGATCGGTACCATCCTTGAGCTTTTCCGACTTTCGGAAGGGTTAGGGTTAGGGTTAGGGATGAAAGCACATAGGAGAAAGAGATATTCTTGAATAACTTTTTTTGTAAAGGTCGGAGAGACTTGGAAAGTGGTTGCATCTGGACTAATTTGGGTCCTGCGGATCGATTGGTACCATCCCCGAGCTTGTACGACCTTCGGAAGAGGTCGACCGACGAAATTCCCCCAAATCTGAGGAGATATTCTTGAATAACTTTTTTTGTGAAGGTCGGAGAGACTTGCAAGTAGGCTCTACCCCCACTAAATGGGGTTGCGCGCATCGATCAGTACCATCCTTGAGCTTCTCCGACTTTCGGAAGGGTTAGGGTTAGGGTTAGGGATGAAAGCACATAGGAGAAAGAGATATTCTTGAATAACTTTTTTTGTGAAGGTCGGAGAGACTTGCAAGTAGGCTCTACCCCCACTAAATGGGGTAGCGCGCATCGATCGGTACCATCCTTGAGCTTCTCCGACTTTCGGAAGGGTTAGGGTTAGGGTTAGGGATGAAAGCACATAGGAGAAAGAGATATTCTTGAATAACTTTTTTTGTGAAGGTCGGAGAGACTTGCAAGTAGGCTCTACCCCCACTAAATGGGGTAGCGCGCATCGATCGGTACCATCATTGAGCTTCTCCGACTTTCGGAAGGGTTAGGGTTAGGGTTAGGGATGAAAGCACATAGGAGAAAGAGATATTCTTGAATAACTTTTTTTGTGAAGGTCGGAGAGACTTGCAAGTAGGCTCTACCCCCACTAAATGGGGTAGCGCGCATCGATCGGTACCATCCTTGAGCTTCTCCGACTTTCGGAAGGGTTAGGGTTAGGGTTAGGGATGAAAGCACATAGGAGAAAGAGATATTCTTGAATAACTTTTTTTGTGAAGGTCGGAGAGACTTGGAAAGTGGTTGCATCTGGACTAATTTGGGTCCTGCGGATCGATTGGTACCATCCCCGAGCTTGTACGACCTTCGGAAGAGGTCGACCGACGAAATTCCCCCAAATCTGAGGAGATATTCTTGAATAACTTTTTTTGTGAAGGTCGGAGAGACTTGCAAGTAGGCTCTACCCCCACTAAATGGGGTAGCGCGCATCGATCAGTACCATCCTTGAGCTTCTCCGACTTTCGGAAGGGTTAGGGTTAGGGTTAGGGATGAAAGCACATAGGAGAAAGAGATATTCTTGAATAACTTTTTTTGTGAAGGTCGGAGAGACTTGGAAAGTGGTTGCATCTGGACTAATTTGGGTCCTGCGGATCGATTGGTACCATCCCCGAGCTTGTACGACCTTCGGAAGAGGTCGACCGACGAAATTCCCCCAAATCTGAGGAGATATTCTTGAATAACTTTTTTTGTGAAGGTCGGAGAGACTTGCAAGTAGGCTCTACCCCCACTAAATGGGGTTGCGCGCATCGATCGGTACCATCCTTGAGCTTCTCCGACTTTCGGAAGGGTTAGGGTTAGGGTTAGGGATGAAAGCACATAGGAGAAAGAGATATTCTTGAATAACTTTTTTTGTGAAGGTCGGAGAGACTTGCAAGTAGGCTCTACCCCCACTAAATGGGGTAGCGCGCATCGATCGGTACCATCCTTGAGCTTCTCCGACTTTCGGAAGGGTTAGGGTTAGGGTTAGGGATGAAAGCACATAGGAGAAAGAGATATTCTTGAATAACTTTTTTTGTGAAGGTCGGAGAGACTTGGAAAGTGGTTGCATCTGGACTAATTTGGGTCCTGCGGATCGATTGGTACCATCCCCGAGCTTGTACGACCTTCGAAAGAGGTCGACCGACGAAATTCCCCCAAATCTGAGGAGATATTCTTGAATAACTTTTTTTGTGAAGGTCGGAGAGACTTGCAAGTAGGCTCTACCCCCACTAAATGGGGTTGCGCGCATCGATCAGTACCATCCTTGAGCTTCTCCGACTTTCGGAAGGGTTAGGGTTAGGGTTAGGGATGAAAGCACATAGGAGAAAGAGATATTCTTGAATAACTTTTTTTGTGAAGGTCGGAGAGACTTGCAAGTAGGCTCTACCCCCACTAAATGGGGTAGCGCGCATCGATCGGTACCATCCTTGAGCTTCTCCGACTTTCGGAAGGGTTAGGGTTAGGGTTAGGGATGAAAGCACATAGGAGAAAGAGATATTCTTGAATAACTTTTTTTGTGAAGGTCGGAGAGACTTGCAAGTAGGCTCTACCCCCACTAAATGGGGTAGCGCGCATCGATCGGTAACATCCTTGAGCTTCTCCGACTTTCGGAAGGGTTAGGGTTAGGGTTAGGGATGAAAGCACATAGGAGAAAGAGATATTCTTGAATAACTTTTTTTGTGAAGGTCGGAGAGACTTGCAAGTAGGCTCTACCCCCACTAAATGGGGTAGCGCGCATCGATCGGTACAATCCTTGAGCTTCTCCGACTTTCGGAAGGGTTAGGGTTAGGGTTAGGGATGAAAGCACATAGGAGAAAGAGATATTCTTGAATAACTTTTTTTGTGAAGGTCGGAGAGACTTGGAAAGTGGTTGCATCTGGACTAATTTGGGTCCTGCGGATCGATTGGTACCATCCCCGAGCTTGTACGACCTTCGGAAGAGGTCGACCGACGAAATTCCCCCAAATCTGAGGAGATATTCTTGAATAACTTTTTTTGTGAAGGTCGGAGAGACTTGCAAGTAGGCTCTACCCCCACTAAATGGGGTAGCGCGCATCTATCGGTACCATCCTTGAGCTTGTCCGACTTTCGGAAGGGTTAGGGTTAGGGTTAGGGATGAAAGCACATAGGAGAAAGAGATATTCTTGAATAACTTTTTTTGTGAAGGTCGGAGAGACTTGCAAGTAGGCTCTACCCCCACTAAATGGGGGAGCGCGCATCGATCGGTACCATCCTTGAGCTTCTCCGACTTTCGGAAGGGTTAGGGTTAGGGTTAGGGATGAAAGCACATAGGAGAAAGAGATATTCTTGAATAACTTTTTTTGTAAAGGTCGGAGAGACTTGGAAAGTGGTTGCATCTGGACTAATTTGGGTCCTGCGGATCGATTGGTACCATCCCCGAGCTTGTACGACCTTCGAAAGAGGTCGACCGACGAAATTCCCCCAAATCTGAGGAGATATTCTTGAATAACTTTTTTTGTGAAGGTCGGAGAGACTTGCAAGTAGGCTCTACCCCCACTAAATGGTGTTGCGCGCATCGATCAGTACCATCCTTGAGCTTCTCCGACTTTCGGAAGGGTTAGGGTTAGGGTTAGGGATGAAAGCACATAGGAGAAAGAGATATTCTTGAATAACTTTTTTTGTGAAGGTCGGAGAGACTTGCAAGTAGGCTCTACCCCCACTAAATGGGGTAGCGCGCATCGATCGGTACCATCCTTGAGCTTCTCCGACTTTCGGAAGGGTTAGGGTTAGGGTTAGGGATGAAAGCACATAGGAGAAAGAGATATTCTTGAATAACTTTTTTTGTGAAGGTCGGAGAGACTTGCAAGTAGGCTCTACCCCCACTAAATGGGGTAGCGCGCATCGATCGGTACCATCCTTGAGCTTCTCCGACTTTCGGAAGGGTTAGGGTTAGGGTTAGGGATGAAAGCACATAGGAGAAAGAGATATTCTTGAATAACTTTTTTTGTGAAGGTCGGAGAGACTTGGAAAGTGGTTGCATCTGGACTAATTTGGGTCCTGCGGATCGATTGGTACCATCCCCGAGCTTGTACGACCTTCGGAAGAGGTCGACCGACGAAATTCCCCCAAATCTGAGGAGATATTCTTGAATAACTTTTTTTGTGAAGGTCGGAGAGACTTGCAAGTAGGCTCTACCCCCACTAAATGGGGTAGCGCGCATCGATCGGTACCATCCTTGAGCTTCTCCGACTTTCGGAAGGGTTAGGGTTAGGGTTAGGGATGAAAGCACATAGGAGACAGAGATATTCTTGAATAACTTTTTTTGTGAAGGTCGGAGAGACTTGGAAAGTGGTTGCATCTGGACTAATTTGGGTCCTGCGGATCGATTGGTACCATCCCCGAGCTTGTACGACCTTCGGAAGAGGTCGACCGACGAAATTCCCCCAAATCTGAGGAGATATTCTTGAATAACTTTTTTTGTGAAGGTCGGAGAGACTTGCAAGTAGGCTCTACCCCCACTAAATGGGGTTGCGCGCATCGATCGGTACCATCCTTGAGCTTCTCCGACTTTCGGAAGGGTTAGGGTTAGGGATGAAAGCACATAGGAGAAAGAGATATTCTTGAATAACTTTTTTTGTGAAGGTCGGAGAGACTTGCAAGTAGGCTCTACCCCCACTAAATGGGGTAGCGCGCATCGATCGGTAGCATCCTTGAGCTTCTCCGACTTTCGGAAGGGTTAGGGTTAGGGTTAGGGATGAAAGCACATAGGAGAAAGAGATATTCTTGAATAACTTTTTTTGTGAAGGTCGGAGAGACTTGGAAAGTGGTTGCATCTGGACTAATTTGGGTCCTGCGGATCGATTGGTACCATCCCCGAGCTTGTACGACCTTCGGAAGAGGTCGACCGACGAAATTCCCCCAAATCTGAGGAGATATTCTTGAATAACTTTTTTTGTGAAGGTCGGAGAGACTTGCAAGTAGGCTCTACCCCCACTAAATGGGGTTGCGCGCATCGATCAGTACCATCCTTGAGCTTCTCCGACTTTCGGAAGGGTTAGGGTTAGGGTTAGGGATGAAAGCACATAGGAGAAAGAGATATTCTTGAATAACTTTTTTTGTGAAGGTCGGAGAGACTTGCAAGTAGGCTCTACCCCCACTAAATGGGGTAGCGCGCATCGATCGGTACCATCCTTGAGCTTCTCCGACTTTCGGAAGGGTTAGGGTTAGGGTTAGGGATGAAAGCACATAGGAGAAAGAGATATTCTTGAATAACTTTTTTTGTGAAGGTCGGAGAGACTTGCAAGTAGGCTCTACCCCCACTAAATGGGGTAGCGCGCATCGATCGGTACCATCCTTGAGCTTCTCCGACTTTCGGAAGGGTTAGGGTTAGGGTTAGGGATGAAAGCACATAGGAGAAAGAGATATTCTTGAATAACTTTTTTTGTGAAGGTCGGAGAGACTTGCAAGTAGGCTCTACCCCCACTAAATGGGGTAGCGCGCATCGATCGGTACCATCCTTGAGCTTCTCCGACTTTCGGAAGGGTTAGGGTTAGGGTTAGGGATGAAAGCACATAGGAGAAAGAGATATTCTTGAATAACTTTTTTTGTGAAGGTCGGAGAGACTTGGAAAGTGGTTGCATCTGGACTAATTTGGGTCCTGAGGATCGATTGGTACCATCCCCGAGCTTGTACGACCTTCGGAAGAGGTCGACCGACGAAATTCCCCCAAATCTGAGGAGATATTCTTGAATAACTTTTTTTGTGAAGGTCGGAGAGACTTGCAAGTAGGCTCTACCCCCACTAAATGGGGTAGCGCGCATCGATCGGTACCATCCTTGAGCTTGTCCGACTTTCGGAAGGGTTAGGGTTAGGGTTAGGGATGAAAGCACATAGGAGAAAGAGATATTCTTGAATAACTTTTTTTGTGAAGGTCGGAGAGACTTGCAAGTAGGCTCTACCCCCACTAAATGGGGGAACGCTCATCGATCGGTACCATCCTTGAGCTTCTCCGACTTTCGGAAGGGTTAGGGTTAGGGTTAGGGATGAAAGCACATAGGAGAAAGAGATATTCTTGAATAACTTTTTTTGTAAAGGTCGGAGAGACTTGGAAAGTGGTTGCATCTGGACTAATTTGGGTCCTGCGGATCGATTGGTACCATCCCCGAGCTTGTACGACCTTCGGAAGAGGTCGACCGACGAAATTCCCCCAAATCTGAGGAGATATTCTTGAATAACTTTTTTTGTGAAGGTCGGAGAGACTTGCAAGTAGGCTCTACCCCCACTAAATGGGGTTGCGCGCATCGATCAGTACCATCCTTGAGCTTCTCCGACTTTCGGAAGGGTTAGGGTTAGGGTTAGGGATGAAAGCACATAGGAGAAAGAGATATTCTTGAATAACTTTTTTTGTGAAGGTCGGAGAGACTTGCAAGTAGGCTCTACCCCCACTAAATGGGGTAGCGCGCATCGATCGGTACCATCCTTGAGCTTCTCCGACTTTCGGAAGGGTTAGGGTTAGGGTTAGGGATGAAAGCACATAGGAGAAAGAGATATTCTTGAATAACTTTTTTTGTGAAGGTCGGAGAGACTTGCAAGTAGGCTCTACCCCCACTAAATGGGGTAGCGCGCATCGATCGGTACCATCCTTGAGCTTCTCCGACTTTCGGAAGGGTTAGGGTTAGGGTTAGGGATGAAAGCACATAGGAGAAAGAGATATTCTTGAATAACTTTTTTTGTGAAGGTCGGAGAGACTTGCAAGTAGGCTCTACCCCCACTAAATGGGGTAGCGCGCATCGATCGGTACCATCCTTGAGCTTCTCCGACTTTCGGAAGGGTTAGGGTTAGGGTTAGGGATGAAAGCACATAGGAGAAAGAGATATTCTTGAATAACTTTTTTTGTGAAGGTCGGAGAGACTTGGAAAGTGGTTGCATCTGGACTAATTTGGGTCCTGCGGATCGATTGGTACCATCCCCGAGCTTGTACGACCTTCGGAAGAGGTCGACCGACGAAATTCCCCCAAATCTGAGGAGATATTCTTGAATAACTTTTTTTGTGAAGGTCGGAGAGACTTGCAAGTAGGCTCTACCCCCACTAAATTGGGTAGCGCGCATCGATCGGTACCATCCTTGAGCTTCTCCGACTTTCGGAAGGGTTAGGGTTAGGGTTAGGGATGAAAGCACATAGGAGAAAGAGATATTCTTGAATAACTTTTTTTGTGAAGGTCGGAGAGACTTGGAAAGTGGTTGCATCTGGACTAATTTGGGTCCTGCGGATCGATTGGTACCATCCCCGAGCTTGTACGACCTTCGGAAGAGGTCGACCGACGAAATTCCCCCAAATCTGAGGAGATATTCTTGAATAACTTTTTTTGTGAAGGTCGGAGAGACTTGCAAGTAGGCTCTACCCCCACTAAATGGGGTTGCGCGCATCGATCGGTACCATCCTTGAGCTTCTCCGACTTTCGGAAGGGTTAGGGTTAGGGTTAGGGATGAAAGCACATAGGAGAAAGAGATATTCTTGAATAACTTTTTTTGTGAAGGTCGGAGAGACTTGCAAGTAGGCTCTACCCCCACTAAATGGGGTAGCGCGCATCGATCGGTACCATCCTTGAGCTTCTCCGACTTTCGGAAGGGTTAGGGTTAGGGTTAGGGATGAAAGCACATAGGAGAAAGAGATATTCTTGAATAACTTTTTTTGTGAAGGTCGGAGAGACTTGCAAGTAGGCTCTACCCCCACTAAATGGGGTAGCGCGCATCGATCGGTACCATCCTTGAGCTTCTCCGACTTTCGGAAGGGTTAGGGTTAGGGTTAGGGATGAAAGCACATAGGAGAAAGAGATATTCTTGAATAACTTTTTTTGTGAAGGTCGGAGAGACTTGCAAGTAGGCTCTACCCCCACTAAATGGGGTAGCGCGCATCGATCGGTACCATCCTTGAGCTTCTCCGACTTTCGGAAGGGTTAGGGTTAGGGTTAGGGATGAAAGCACATAGGAGAAAGAGATATTCTTGAATAACTTTTTTTGTAAAGGTCGGAGAGACTTGGAAAGTGGTTGCATCTGGACTAATTTGGGTCCTGCGGATCGATTGGTACCATCCCCGAGCTTGTACGACCTTCGGAAGAGGTCGACCGACGAAATTCCCCCAAATCTGAGGAGATATTCTTGAATAACTTTTTTTGTGAAGGTCGGAGAGACTTGCAAGTAGGCTCTACCCCCACTAAATGGGGTTGCGCGCATCGATCAGTACCATCCTTGAGCTTCTCCGACTTTCGGAAGGGTTAGGGTTAGGGTTAGGGATGAAAGCACATAGGAGAAAGAGATATTCTTGAATAACTTTTTTTGTGAAGGTCGGAGAGACTTGCAAGTAGGCTCTACCCCCACTAAATGGGGTAGCGCGCATCGATCGGTACCATCCTTGAGCTTCTCCGACTTTCGGAAGGGTTAGGGTTAGGGATGAAAGCACATAGGAGAAAGAGATATTCTTGAATAACTTTTTTTGTGAAGGTCGGAGAGACTTGGAAAGTGGTTGCATCTGGACTAATTTGGGTCCTGCAGATCGATTGGTACCATCCCCGAGCTTGTACGACCTTCGGAAGAGGTCGACCGACGAAATTCCCCCAAAATCTGAGGAGATATTCTTGAATAACTTTTTTTGTGAAGGTCGGAGAGACTTGCAAGTAGGCTCTACCCCCACTAAATGGGGTTGCGCGCATCGATCAGTACCATCCTTGAGCTTCTCCGACTTTCGGAAGGGTTAGGGTTAGGGTTAGGGATGAAAGCACATAGGAGAAAGAGATATTCTTGAATAACTTTTTTTGTGAAGGTCGGAGAGACTTGCAAGTAGGCTCTACCCCCACTAAATGGGGTAGCGCGCATCGATCAGTACCATCCTTGAGCTTCTCCGACTTTCGGAAGGGTTAGGGTTAGGGTTAGGGATGAAAGCACATAGGAGAAAGAGATATTCTTGAATAACTTTTTTTGTGAAGGTCGGAGAGACTTGGAAAGTGGTTGCATCTGGACTAATTTGGGTCCTGCGGATCGATTGGTACCATCCCCGAGCTTGTACGACCTTCGGAAGAGGTCGACCGACGAAATTCCCCCAAATCTGAGGAGATATTCTTGAATAACTTTTTTTGTGAAGGTCGGAGAGACTTGCAAGTAGGCTCTACCCCCACTAAATGGGGTTGCGCGCATCGATCGGTACCATCCTTGAGCTTCTCCGACTTTCGGAAGGGTTAGGGTTAGGGTTAGGGATGAAAGCACATAGGAGAAAGAGATATTCTTGAATAACTTTTTTTGTGAAGGTCGGAGAGACTTGCAAGTAGGCTCTACCCCCACTAAATGGGGTAGCGCGCATCGATCGGTACCATCCTTGAGCTTCTCCGACTTTCGGAAGGGTTAGGGTTAGGGTTAGGGATGAAAGCACATAGGAGAAAGAGATATTCTTGAATAACTTTTTTTGTGAAGGTCGGAGAGACTTGGAAAGTGGTTGCATCTGGACTAATTTGGGTCCTGCGGATCGATTGGTACCATCCCCGAGCTTGTACGACCTTCGAAAGAGGTCGACCGACGAAATTCCCCCAAATCTGAGGAGATATTCTTGAATAACTTTTTTTGTGAAGGTCGGAGAGACTTGCAAGTAGGCTCTACCCCCACTAAATGGGGTTGCGCGCATCGATCAGTACCATCCTTGAGCTTCTCCGACTTTCGGAAGGGTTAGGGTTAGGGTTAGGGATGAAAGCACATAGGAGAAAGAGATATTCTTGAATAACTTTTTTTGTGAAGGTCGGAGAGACTTGCAAGTAGGCTCTACCCCCACTAAATGGGGTAGCGCGCATCGATCGGTACCATCCTTGAGCTTCTCCGACTTTCGGAAGGGTTAGGGTTAGGGTTAGGGATGAAAGCACATAGGAGAAAGAGATATTCTTGAATAACTTTTTTTGTGAAGGTCGGAGAGACTTGCAAGTAGGCTCTACCCCCACTAAATGGGGTAGCGCGCATCGATCGGTAACATCCTTGAGCTTCTCCGACTTTCGGAAGGGTTAGGGTTAGGGTTAGGGATGAAAGCACATAGGAGAAAGAGATATTCTTGAATAACTTTTTTTGTGAAGGTCGGAGAGACTTGCAAGTAGGCTCTACCCCCACTAAATGGGGTAGCGCGCATCGATCGGTACAATCCTTGAGCTTCTCCGACTTTCGGAAGGGTTAGGGTTAGGGTTAGGGATGAAAGCACATAGGAGAAAGAGATATTCTTGAATAACTTTTTTTGTGAAGGTCGGAGAGACTTGGAAAGTGGTTGCATCTGGACTAATTTGGGTCCTGCGGATCGATTGGTACCATCCCCGAGCTTGTACGACCTTCGGAAGAGGTCGACCGACGAAATTCCCCCAAATCTGAGGAGATATTCTTGAATAACTTTTTTTGTGAAGGTCGGAGAGACTTGCAAGTAGGCTCTACCCCCACTAAATGGGGTAGCGCGCATCTATCGGTACCATCCTTGAGCTTGTCCGACTTTCGGAAGGGTTAGGGTTAGGGTTAGGGATGAAAGCACATAGGAGAAAGAGATATTCTTGAATAACTTTTTTTGTGAAGGTCGGAGAGACTTGCAAGTAGGCTCTACCCCCACTAAATGGGGGAGCGCGCATCGATCGGTACCATCCTTGAGCTTCTCCGACTTTCGGAAGGGTTAGGGTTAGGGTTAGGGATGAAAGCACATAGGAGAAAGAGATATTCTTGAATAACTTTTTTTGTAAAGGTCGGAGAGACTTGGAAAGTGGTTGCATCT
Source organism: Limanda limanda (assembly GCF_963576545.1). NCBI lineage: Eukaryota > Metazoa > Chordata > Actinopteri > Pleuronectiformes > Pleuronectidae > Limanda > Limanda limanda. Next base: position 79,517 of record NW_026870523.1, read on the forward strand.
GGACTAATTTGGGTCCTGCGGATCGATTGGTACCATCCCCGAGCTTGTACGACCTTCGAAAGAGGTCGACCGACGAAATTCCCCCAAATCTGAGGAGATATTCTTGAATAACTTTTTTTGTGAAGGTCGGAGAGACTTGCAAGTAGGCTCTACCCCCACTAAATGGTGTTGCGCGCATCGATCAGTACCATCCTTGAGCTTCTCCGACTTTCGGAAGGGTTAGGGTTAGGGTTAGGGATGAAAGCACATAGGAGAAAGAGATATTCTTGAATAACTTTTTTTGTGAAGGTCGGAGAGACTTGCAAGTAGGCTCTACCCCCACTAAATGGGGTAGCGCGCATCGATCGGTACCATCCTTGAGCTTCTCCGACTTTCGGAAGGGTTAGGGTTAGGGTTAGGGATGAAAGCACATAGGAGAAAGAGATATTCTTGAATAACTTTTTTTGTGAAGGTCGGAGAGACTTGCAAGTAGGCTCTACCCCCACTAAATGGGGTAGCGCGCATCGATCGGTACCATCCTTGAGCTTCTCCGACTTTCGGAAGGGTTAGGGTTAGGGTTAGGGATGAAAGCACATAGGAGAAAGAGATATTCTTGAATAACTTTTTTTGTGAAGGTCGGAGAGACTTGGAAAGTGGTTGCATCTGGACTAATTTGGGTCCTGCGGATCGATTGGTACCATCCCCGAGCTTGTACGACCTTCGGAAGAGGTCGACCGACGAAATTCCCCCAAATCTGAGGAGATATTCTTGAATAACTTTTTTTGTGAAGGTCGGAGAGACTTGCAAGTAGGCTCTACCCCCACTAAATGGGGTAGCGCGCATCGATCGGTACCATCCTTGAGCTTCTCCGACTTTCGGAAGGGTTAGGGTTAGGGTTAGGGATGAAAGCACATAGGAGACAGAGATATTCTTGAATAACTTTTTTTGTGAAGGTCGGAGAGACTTGGAAAGTGGTTGCATCTGGACTAATTTGGGTCCTGCGGATCGATTGGTACCATCCCCGAGCTTGTACGACCTTCGGAAGAGGTCGACCGACGAAATTCCCCCAAATCTGAGGAGATATTCTTGAATAACTTTTTTTGTGAAGGTCGGAGAGACTTGCAAGTAGGCTCTACCCCCACTAAATGGGGTTGCGCGCATCGATCGGTACCATCCTTGAGCTTCTCCGACTTTCGGAAGGGTTAGGGTTAGGGATGAAAGCACATAGGAGAAAGAGATATTCTTGAATAACTTTTTTTGTGAAGGTCGGAGAGACTTGCAAGTAGGCTCTACCCCCACTAAATGGGGTAGCGCGCATCGATCGGTAGCATCCTTGAGCTTCTCCGACTTTCGGAAGGGTTAGGGTTAGGGTTAGGGATGAAAGCACATAGGAGAAAGAGATATTCTTGAATAACTTTTTTTGTGAAGGTCGGAGAGACTTGGAAAGTGGTTGCATCTGGACTAATTTGGGTCCTGCGGATCGATTGGTACCATCCCCGAGCTTGTACGACCTTCGGAAGAGGTCGACCGACGAAATTCCCCCAAATCTGAGGAGATATTCTTGAATAACTTTTTTTGTGAAGGTCGGAGAGACTTGCAAGTAGGCTCTACCCCCACTAAATGGGGTTGCGCGCATCGATCAGTACCATCCTTGAGCTTCTCCGACTTTCGGAAGGGTTAGGGTTAGGGTTAGGGATGAAAGCACATAGGAGAAAGAGATATTCTTGAATAACTTTTTTTGTGAAGGTCGGAGAGACTTGCAAGTAGGCTCTACCCCCACTAAATGGGGTAGCGCGCATCGATCGGTACCATCCTTGAGCTTCTCCGACTTTCGGAAGGGTTAGGGTTAGGGTTAGGGATGAAAGCACATAGGAGAAAGAGATATTCTTGAATAACTTTTTTTGTGAAGGTCGGAGAGACTTGCAAGTAGGCTCTACCCCCACTAAATGGGGTAGCGCGCATCGATCGGTACCATCCTTGAGCTTCTCCGACTTTCGGAAGGGTTAGGGTTAGGGTTAGGGATGAAAGCACATAGGAGAAAGAGATATTCTTGAATAACTTTTTTTGTGAAGGTCGGAGAGACTTGCAAGTAGGCTCTACCCCCACTAAATGGGGTAGCGCGCATCGATCGGTACCATCCTTGAGCTTCTCCGACTTTCGGAAGGGTTAGGGTTAGGGTTAGGGATGAAAGCACATAGGAGAAAGAGATATTCTTGAATAACTTTTTTTGTGAAGGTCGGAGAGACTTGGAAAGTGGTTGCATCTGGACTAATTTGGGTCCTGAGGATCGATTGGTACCATCCCCGAGCTTGTACGACCTTCGGAAGAGGTCGACCGACGAAATTCCCCCAAATCTGAGGAGATATTCTTGAATAACTTTTTTTGTGAAGGTCGGAGAGACTTGCAAGTAGGCTCTACCCCCACTAAATGGGGTAGCGCGCATCGATCGGTACCATCCTTGAGCTTGTCCGACTTTCGGAAGGGTTAGGGTTAGGGTTAGGGATGAAAGCACATAGGAGAAAGAGATATTCTTGAATAACTTTTTTTGTGAAGGTCGGAGAGACTTGCAAGTAGGCTCTACCCCCACTAAATGGGGGAACGCTCATCGATCGGTACCATCCTTGAGCTTCTCCGACTTTCGGAAGGGTTAGGGTTAGGGTTAGGGATGAAAGCACATAGGAGAAAGAGATATTCTTGAATAACTTTTTTTGTAAAGGTCGGAGAGACTTGGAAAGTGGTTGCATCTGGACTAATTTGGGTCCTGCGGATCGATTGGTACCATCCCCGAGCTTGTACGACCTTCGGAAGAGGTCGACCGACGAAATTCCCCCAAATCTGAGGAGATATTCTTGAATAACTTTTTTTGTGAAGGTCGGAGAGACTTGCAAGTAGGCTCTACCCCCACTAAATGGGGTTGCGCGCATCGATCAGTACCATCCTTGAGCTTCTCCGACTTTCGGAAGGGTTAGGGTTAGGGTTAGGGATGAAAGCACATAGGAGAAAGAGATATTCTTGAATAACTTTTTTTGTGAAGGTCGGAGAGACTTGCAAGTAGGCTCTACCCCCACTAAATGGGGTAGCGCGCATCGATCGGTACCATCCTTGAGCTTCTCCGACTTTCGGAAGGGTTAGGGTTAGGGTTAGGGATGAAAGCACATAGGAGAAAGAGATATTCTTGAATAACTTTTTTTGTGAAGGTCGGAGAGACTTGCAAGTAGGCTCTACCCCCACTAAATGGGGTAGCGCGCATCGATCGGTACCATCCTTGAGCTTCTCCGACTTTCGGAAGGGTTAGGGTTAGGGTTAGGGATGAAAGCACATAGGAGAAAGAGATATTCTTGAATAACTTTTTTTGTGAAGGTCGGAGAGACTTGCAAGTAGGCTCTACCCCCACTAAATGGGGTAGCGCGCATCGATCGGTACCATCCTTGAGCTTCTCCGACTTTCGGAAGGGTTAGGGTTAGGGTTAGGGATGAAAGCACATAGGAGAAAGAGATATTCTTGAATAACTTTTTTTGTGAAGGTCGGAGAGACTTGGAAAGTGGTTGCATCTGGACTAATTTGGGTCCTGCGGATCGATTGGTACCATCCCCGAGCTTGTACGACCTTCGGAAGAGGTCGACCGACGAAATTCCCCCAAATCTGAGGAGATATTCTTGAATAACTTTTTTTGTGAAGGTCGGAGAGACTTGCAAGTAGGCTCTACCCCCACTAAATTGGGTAGCGCGCATCGATCGGTACCATCCTTGAGCTTCTCCGACTTTCGGAAGGGTTAGGGTTAGGGTTAGGGATGAAAGCACATAGGAGAAAGAGATATTCTTGAATAACTTTTTTTGTGAAGGTCGGAGAGACTTGGAAAGTGGTTGCATCTGGACTAATTTGGGTCCTGCGGATCGATTGGTACCATCCCCGAGCTTGTACGACCTTCGGAAGAGGTCGACCGACGAAATTCCCCCAAATCTGAGGAGATATTCTTGAATAACTTTTTTTGTGAAGGTCGGAGAGACTTGCAAGTAGGCTCTACCCCCACTAAATGGGGTTGCGCGCATCGATCGGTACCATCCTTGAGCTTCTCCGACTTTCGGAAGGGTTAGGGTTAGGGTTAGGGATGAAAGCACATAGGAGAAAGAGATATTCTTGAATAACTTTTTTTGTGAAGGTCGGAGAGACTTGCAAGTAGGCTCTACCCCCACTAAATGGGGTAGCGCGCATCGATCGGTACCATCCTTGAGCTTCTCCGACTTTCGGAAGGGTTAGGGTTAGGGTTAGGGATGAAAGCACATAGGAGAAAGAGATATTCTTGAATAACTTTTTTTGTGAAGGTCGGAGAGACTTGCAAGTAGGCTCTACCCCCACTAAATGGGGTAGCGCGCATCGATCGGTACCATCCTTGAGCTTCTCCGACTTTCGGAAGGGTTAGGGTTAGGGTTAGGGATGAAAGCACATAGGAGAAAGAGATATTCTTGAATAACTTTTTTTGTGAAGGTCGGAGAGACTTGCAAGTAGGCTCTACCCCCACTAAATGGGGTAGCGCGCATCGATCGGTACCATCCTTGAGCTTCTCCGACTTTCGGAAGGGTTAGGGTTAGGGTTAGGGATGAAAGCACATAGGAGAAAGAGATATTCTTGAATAACTTTTTTTGTAAAGGTCGGAGAGACTTGGAAAGTGGTTGCATCTGGACTAATTTGGGTCCTGCGGATCGATTGGTACCATCCCCGAGCTTGTACGACCTTCGGAAGAGGTCGACCGACGAAATTCCCCCAAATCTGAGGAGATATTCTTGAATAACTTTTTTTGTGAAGGTCGGAGAGACTTGCAAGTAGGCTCTACCCCCACTAAATGGGGTTGCGCGCATCGATCAGTACCATCCTTGAGCTTCTCCGACTTTCGGAAGGGTTAGGGTTAGGGTTAGGGATGAAAGCACATAGGAGAAAGAGATATTCTTGAATAACTTTTTTTGTGAAGGTCGGAGAGACTTGCAAGTAGGCTCTACCCCCACTAAATGGGGTAGCGCGCATCGATCGGTACCATCCTTGAGCTTCTCCGACTTTCGGAAGGGTTAGGGTTAGGGATGAAAGCACATAGGAGAAAGAGATATTCTTGAATAACTTTTTTTGTGAAGGTCGGAGAGACTTGGAAAGTGGTTGCATCTGGACTAATTTGGGTCCTGCAGATCGATTGGTACCATCCCCGAGCTTGTACGACCTTCGGAAGAGGTCGACCGACGAAATTCCCCCAAAATCTGAGGAGATATTCTTGAATAACTTTTTTTGTGAAGGTCGGAGAGACTTGCAAGTAGGCTCTACCCCCACTAAATGGGGTTGCGCGCATCGATCAGTACCATCCTTGAGCTTCTCCGACTTTCGGAAGGGTTAGGGTTAGGGTTAGGGATGAAAGCACATAGGAGAAAGAGATATTCTTGAATAACTTTTTTTGTGAAGGTCGGAGAGACTTGCAAGTAGGCTCTACCCCCACTAAATGGGGTAGCGCGCATCGATCAGTACCATCCTTGAGCTTCTCCGACTTTCGGAAGGGTTAGGGTTAGGGTTAGGGATGAAAGCACATAGGAGAAAGAGATATTCTTGAATAACTTTTTTTGTGAAGGTCGGAGAGACTTGCAAGTAGGCTCTACCCCCACTAAATGGGGTAGCGCGCATCGATCGGTACCATCCTTGAGCTTCTCCGACTTTCGGAAGGGTTAGGGTTAGGGTTAGGGATGAAAGCACATAGGAGAAAGAGATATTCTTGAATAACTTTTTTTGTGAAGGTCGGAGAGACTTGCAAGTAGGCTCTACCCCCACTAAATGGGGTAGCGCGCATCGATCAGTACCATCCTTGAGCTTCTCCGACTTTCGGAAGGGTTAGGGTTAGGGTTAGGGATGAAAGCACATAGGAGAAAGAGATATTCTTGAATAACTTTTTTTGTGAAGGTCGGAGAGACTTGCAAGTAGGCTCTACCCCCACTAAATGGGGTAGCGCGCATCGATCGGTACCATCCTTGAGCTTCTCCGACTTTCGGAAGGGTTAGGGTTAGGGATGAAAGCACATAGGAGAAAGAGATATTCTTGAATAACTTTTTTTGTGAAGGTCGGAGAGACTTGGAAAGTGGTTGCATCTGGACTAATTTGGGTCCTGCAGATCGATTGGTACCATCCCCGAGCTTGTACGACCTTCGGAAGAGGTCGACCGACGAAATTCCCCCAAATCTGAGGAGATATTCTTGAATAACTTTTTTTGTGAAGGTCGGAGAGACTTGCAAGTAGGCTCTACCCCCACTAAATGGGGTAGCGCGCATCGATCGGTACCATCCTTGAGCTTCTCCGACTTTCGGAAGGGTTAGGGTTAGGGTTAGGGATGAAAGCACATAGGAGAAAGAGATATTCTTGAATAACTTTTTTTGTGAAGGTCGGAGAGACTTGCAAGTAGGCTCTACCCCCACTAAATGGGGTAGCGCGCATCGATCGGTACCATCCTTGAGCTTCTCCGACTTTCGGAAGGGTTAGGGTTAGGGTTAGGGATGAAAGCACATAGGAGAAAGAGATATTCTTGAATAACTTTTTTTGTGAAGGTCGGAGAGACTTGGAAAGTGGTTGCATCTGGACTAATTTGGGTCCTGCGGATCGATTGGTACCATCCCCGAGCTTGTACGACCTTCGGAAGAGGTCGACCGACGAAATTCCCCCAAATCTGAGGAGATATTCTTGAATAACTTTTTTTGTGAAGGTCGGAGAGACTTGCAAGTAGGCTCTACCCCCACTAAATGGGGTTGCGCGCATCGACCAGTACCATCCTTGAGCTTCTCCGACTTTCGGAAGGGTTAGGGTTAGGGTTAGGGATGAAAGCACATAGGAGAAAGAGATATTCTTGAATAACTTTTTTTGTGAAGGTCGGAGAGACTTGCAAGTAGGCTCTACCCCCACTAAATGGGGTAGCGCGCATCGATCGGTACCATCCTTGAGCTTCTCCGACTTTCGGAAGGGTTAGGGTTAGGGTTAGGGATGAAAGCACATAGGAGAAAGAGATATTCTTGAATAACTTTTTTTGTGAAGGTCGGAGAGACTTGCAAGTAGGCTCTACCCCCACTAAATGGGGTAGCGCGCATCGATCAGTACCATCCTTGAGCTTCTCCGACTTTCGGAAGGGTTAGGGTTAGGGTTAGGGATGAAAGCACATAGGAGAAAGAGATATTCTTGAATAACTTTTTTTGTGAAGGTCGGAGAGACTTGCAAGTAGGCTCTACCCCCACTAAATGGGGTAGCGCGCATCGATCGGTACCATCCTTGAGCTTCTCCGACTTTCGGAAGGGTTAGGGTTAGGGATGAAAGCACATAGGAGAAAGAGATATTCTTGAATAACTTTTTTTGTGAAGGTCGGAGAGACTTGGAAAGTGGTTGCATCTGGACTAATTTGGGTCCTGCAGATCGATTGGTACCATCCCCGAGCTTGTACGACCTTCGGAAGAGGTCGACCGACGAAATTCCCCCAAATCTGAGGAGATATTCTTGAATAACTTTTTTTGTGAAGGTCGGAGAGACTTGCAAGTAGGCTCTACCCCCACTAAATGGGGTAGCGCGCATCGATCGGTACCATCCTTGAGCTTCTCCGACTTTCGGAAGGGTTAGGGTTAGGGATGAAAGCACATAGGAGAAAGAGATATTCTTGAATAACTTTTTTTGTGAAGGTCGGAGAGACTTGCAAGTAGGCTCTACCCCCACTAAATGGGGTAGCGCGCATCGATCGGTACCATCCTTGAGCTTCTCCGACTTTCGGAAGGGTTAGGGTTAGGGTTAGGGATGAAAGCACATAGGAGAAAGAGATATTCTTGAATAACTTTTTTTGTGAAGGTCGGAGAGACTTGGAAAGTGGTTGCATCTGGACTAATTTGGGTCCTGCGGATCGATTGGTACCATCCCCGAGCTTGTACGACCTTCGGAAGAGGTCGACCGACGAAATTCCCCCAAATCTGAGGAGATATTCTTGAATAACTTTTTTTGTGAAGGTCGGAGAGACTTGCAAGTAGGCTCTACCCCCACTAAATGGGGTTGCGCGCATCGACCAGTACCATCCTTGAGCTTCTCCGACTTTCGGAAGGGTTAGGGTTAGGGTTAGGGATGAAAGCACATAGGAGAAAGAGATATTCTTGAATAACTTTTTTTGTGAAGGTCGGAGAGACTTGCAAGTAGGCTCTACCCCCACTAAATGGGGTAGCGCGCATCGATCGGTACCATCCTTGAGCTTCTCCGACTTTCGGAAGGGTTAGGGTTAGGGTTAGGGATGAAAGCACATAGGAGAAAGAGATATTCTTGAATAACTTTTTTTGTGAAGGTCGGAGAGACTTGCAAGTAGGCTCTACCCCCACTAAATGGGGTAGCGCGCATCGATCAGTACCATCCTTGAGCTTCTCCGACTTTCGGAAGGGTTAGGGTTAGGGTTAGGGATGAAAGCACATAGGAGAAAGAGATATTCTTGAATAACTTTTTTTGTGAAGGTCGGAGAGACTTGCAAGTAGGCTCTACCCCCACTAAATGGGGTAGCGCGCATCGATCGGTACCATCCTTGAGCTTCTCCGACTTTCGGAAGGGTTAGGGTTAGGGATGAAAGCACATAGGAGAAAGAGATATTCTTGAATAACTTTTTTTGTGAAGGTCGGAGAGACTTGGAAAGTGGTTGCATCTGGACTAATTTGGGTCCTGCAGATCGATTGGTACCATCCCCGAGCTTGTACGACCTTCGGAAGAGGTCGACCGACGAAATTCCCCCAAATCTGAGGAGATATTCTTGAATAACTTTTTTTGTGAAGGTCGGAGAGACTTGCAAGTAGGCTCTACCCCCACTAAATGGGGTAGCGCGCATCGATCGGTACCATCCTTGAGCTTCTCCGACTTTCGGAAGGGTTAGGGTTAGGGTTAGGGATGAAAGCACATAGGAGAAAGAGATATTCTTGAATAACATTTTTTGTGAAGGTCGGAGAGACTTGCAAGTAGGCTCTACCCCCACTAAATGGGGTAGCGCGCATCGATCGGTACCATCCTTGAGCTTCTCCGACTTTCGGAAGGGTTAGGGTTAGGGTTAGGGATGAAAGCACATAGGAGAAAGAGATATTCTTGAATAACTTTTTTTGTGAAGGTCGGAGAGACTTGGAAAGTGGTTGCATCTGGACTAATTTGGGTCCTGCGGATCGATTGGTACCATCCCCGAGCTTGTACGACCTTCGGAAGAGGTCGACCGACGAAATTCCCCCAAATCTGAGGAGATATTCTTGAATAACTTTTTTTGTGAAGGTCGGAGAGACTTGCAAGTAGGCTCTACCCCCACTAAATGGGGTTGCGCGCATCGACCAGTACCATCCTTGAGCTTCTCCGACTTTCGGAAGGGTTAGGGTTAGGGTTAGGGATGAAAGCACATAGGAGAAAGAGATATTCTTGAATAACTTTTTTTGTGAAGGTCGGAGAGACTTGCAAGTAGGCTCTACCCCCACTAAATGGGGTAGCGCGCATCGATCGGTACCATCCTTGAGCTTCTCCGACTTTCGGAAGGGTTAGGGTTAGGGTTAGGGATGAAAGCACATAGGAGAAAGAGATATTCTTGAATAACTTTTTTTGTGAAGGTCGGAGAGACTTGCAAGTAGGCTCTACCCCCACTAAATGGGGTAGCGCGCATCGATCGGTACCATCCTTGAGCTTCTCCGACTTTCGGAAGGGTTAGGGTTAGGGTTAGGGATGAAAGCACATAGGAGAAAGAGATATTCTTGAATAACTTTTTTTGTGAAGGTCGGAGAGACTTGCAAGTAGGCTCTACCCCCACTAAATGGGGTAGCGCACATCGATCGGTACCATCCTTGAGCTTCTCCGACTTTCGGAAGGATTAGGGTTAGGGTTAGGGATGAAAGCACATAGGAGAAAGAGATATTCTTGAATAACTTTTTTTGTGAAGGTCGGAGAGACTTGGAAAGTGGTTGCATCTGGACTAATTTGGGTCCTGCGGATCGATTGGTACCATCCCCGAGCTTGTACGACCTTCGGAAGAGGTCGACCGACGAAATTCCCCCAAATCTGAGGAGATATTCTTGAATAACTTTTTTTGTGAAGGTCGGAGAGACTTGCAAGTAGGCTCTACCCCCACTAAATGGGGTAGCGCGCATCGATCGGTACCATCCTTGAGCTTCTCCGACTTTCGGAAGGGTTAGGGTTAGGGTTAGGGATGAAAGCACATAGGAGAAAGAGATATTCTTGAATAACTTTTTTTGTGAAGGTCGGAGAGACTTGCAAGTAGGCTCTACCCCCACTAAATGGGGTAGCGCACATCGATCGGTACCATCCTTGAGCTTCTCCGACTTTCGGAAGGGTTAGGGTTAGGGTTAGGGATGAAAGCACATAGGAGAAAGAGATATTCTTGAATAACTTTTTTTGTGAAGGTCGGAGAGACTTGGAAAGTGGTTGCATCTGGACTAATTTGGGTCCTGCGGATCGATTGGTACCATCCCCGAGCTTGTACGACCTTCGAAAGAGGTCGACCGACGAAATTCCCCCAAATCTGAGGAGATATTCTTGAATAACTTTTTTTGTGAAGGTCGGAGAGACTTGCAAGTAGGCTCTACCCCCACTAAATGGGGTTGCGCGCATCGATCGGTACCATCCTTGAGCTTCTCCGACTTTCGGAAGGGTTAGGGTTAGGGTTAGGGATGAAAGCACATAGGAGAAAGAGATATTCTTGAATAACTTTTTTTGTGAAGGTCGGAGAGACTTGCAAGTAGGCTCTACCCCCACTAAATGGGGTAGCGCGCATCGATCGGTACCATCCTTGAGCTTCTCCGACTTTCGGAAGGGTTAGGGTTAGGGTTAGGGATGAAAGCACATAGGAGAAAGAGATATTCTTGAATAACTTTTTTTGTGAAGGTCGGAGAGACTTGGAAAGTGGTTGCATCTGGACTAATTTGGGTCCTGCGGATCGATTGGTACCATCCCCGAGCTTGTACGACCTTCGGAAGAGGTCGACCGACGAAATTCCCCCAAATCTGAGGAGATATTCTTGAATAACTTTTTTTGTGAAGGTCGGAGAGACTTGCAAGTAGGCTCTACCCCCACTAAATGGGGTTGCGCGCATCGATCGGTACCATCCTTGAGCTTCTCCGACTTTCGGAAGGGTTAGGGTTAGGGTTAGGGATGAAAGCACATAGGAGAAAGAGATATTCTTGAATAACTTTTTTTGTGAAGGTCGGAGAGACTTGCAAGTAGGCTCTACCCCCACTAAATGGGGTAGCGCGCATCGATCGGTACCATCCTTGAGCTTCTCCGACTTTCGGAAGGGTTAGGGTTAGGGTTAGGGATGAAAGCACATAGGAGAAAGAGATATTCTTGAATAACTTTTTTTGTGAAGGTCGGAGAGACTTGGAAAGTGGTTGCATCTGGACTAATTTGGGTCCTGCGGATCGATTGGTACCATCCCCGAGCTTGTACGACCTTCGAAAGAGGTCGACCGACGAAATTCCCCCAAATCTGAGGAGATATTCTTGAATAACTTTTTTTGTGAAGGTCGGAGAGACTTGCAAGTAGGCTCTACCCCCACTAAATGGGGTTGCGCGCATCGATCGGTACCATCCTTGAGCTTCTCCGACTTTCGGAAGGGTTAGGGTTAGGGTTAGGGATGAAAGCACATAGGAGAAAGAGATATTCTTGAATAACTTTTTTTGTGAAGGTCGGAGAGACTTGCAAGTAGGCTGTACCCCCACTAAATGGGGTAGCGCGCATCGATCAGTACCATCCTTGAGCTTCTCCGACTTTCGGAAGGGTTAGGGTTAGGGATGAAAGCACATAGGAGAAAGAGATATTCTTGAATAACTTTTTTTGTGAAGGTCGGAGAGACTTGGAAAGTGGTTGCATCTGGACTAATTTGGGTCCTGCGGATCGATTGGTACCATCCCCGAGCTTGTACGACCTTCGAAAGAGGTCGACCGACGAAATTCCCCCAAATCTGAGGAGATATTCTTGAATAACTTTTTTTGTGAAGGTCGGAGAGACTTGCAAGTAGGCTCTACCCCCACTAAATGGGGTTGCGCACATCGATCGGTACCATCCTTGAGCTTCTCCGACTTTCGGAAGGGTTAGGGTTAGGGTTAGGGATGAAAGCACATAGGAGAAAGAGATATTCTTGAATAACTTTTTTTGTGAAGGTCGGAGAGACTTGCAAGTAGGCTCTACCCCCACTAAATGGGGTAGCGCGCATCGATCGGTACCATCCTTGAGCTTCTCCGACTTTCGGAAGGGTTAGGGTTAGGGTTAGGGATGAAAGCACATAGGAGAAAGAGATATTCTTGAATAACTTTTTTTGTGAAGGTCGGAGAGACTTGCAAGTAGGCTCTACCCCCACTAAATGGGGTAGCGCGCATCGATCGGTACCATCCTTGAGCTTCTCCGACTTTCGGAAGGGTTAGGGTTAGGGTTAGGGATGAAAGCACATAGGAGAAAGAGATATTCTTGAATAACGTTTTTTGTGAAGGTCGGAGAGACTTGCAAGTAGGCTCTACCCCCACTAAATGGGGTAGCGCGCATCGATCGGTACCATCCTTGAGCTTCTCCGACTTTCGGAAGGGTTAGGGTTAGGGTTAGGGATGAAAGCACATAGGAGAAAGAGATATTCTTGAATAACTTTTTTTGTGAAGGTCGGAGAGACTTGTAAAGTGGTTGCATCTGGACTAATTTGGGTCCTGCGGATCGATTGGTACCATCCCCGAGCTTGTACGACCTTCGAAAGAGGTCGACCGACGAAATTCCCCCAAATCTGAGGAGATATTCTTGAATAACTTTTTTTGTGAAGGTCGGAGAGACTTGCAAGTAGGCTCTACCCCCACTAAATGGGGTAGCGCGCATCGATCAGTACCATCCTTGAGCTTCTCCGACTTTCGGAAGGGTTAGGGTTAGGGATGAAAGCACATAGGAGAAAGAGATATTCTTGAATAACTTTTTTTGTGAAGGTCGGAGAGACTTGGAAAGTGGTTGCATCTGGACTAATTTGGGTCCTGCGGATCGATTGGTACCATCCCCGAGCTTGTACGACCTTCGAAAGAGGTCGACCGACGAAATTCCCCCAAATCTGAGGAGATATTCTTGAATAACTTTTTTTGTGAAGGTCGGAGAGACTTGCAAGTAGGCTCTACCCCCACTAAATGGGGTTGCGCGCATCGATCGGTACCATCCTTGAGCTTCTCCGACTTTCGGAAGGGTTAGGGTTAGGGTTAGGGATGAAAGCACATAGGAGAAAGAGATATTCTTGAATAACTTTTTTTGTGAAGGTCGGAGAGACTTGCAAGTAGGCTCTACCCCCACTAAATGGGGTAGCGCGCATCGATCGGTACCATCCTTGAGCTTCTCCGACTTTCGGAAGGGTTAGGGTTAGGGTTAGGGATGAAAGCACATAGGAGAAAGAGATATTCTTGAATAACTTTTTTTGTGAAGGTCTGAGAGACTTGGAAAGTGGTTGCATCTGGACTAATTTGGGTCCTGCGGATCGATTGGTACCATCCCCGAGCTTGTACGACCTTCGAAAGAGGTCGACCGACGAAATTCCCCCAAATCTGAGGAGATATTCTTGAATAACTTTTTTTGTGAAGGTCGGAGAGACTTGCAAGTAGGCTCTACCCCCACTAAATGGGGTTGCGCGCATCGATCGGTACCATCCTTGAGCTTCTCCGACTTTCGGAAGGGTTAGGGTTAGGGTTAGGGATGAAAGCACATAGGAGAAAGAGATATTCTTGAATAACTTTTTTTTTGAAGGTCGGAGAGACTTGCAAGTAGGCTGTACCCCCACTAAATGGGGTAGCGCGCATCGATCGGTACCATCCTTGAGCTTCTCCGACTTTCGGAAGGGTTAGGGTTAGGGTTAGGGATGAAAGCACATAGGAGAAAGAGATATTCTTGAATAACTTTTTTTGTGAAGGTCGGAGAGACTTGGAAAGTGGTTGCATCTGGACTAATTTGGGTCCTGCGGATCGATTGGTACCATCCCCGAGCTTGTACGACCTTCGGAAGAGGTCGACCGACGAAATTCCCCCAAATCTGAGGAGATATTCTTGAATAACTTTTTTTGTGAAGGTCGGAGAGACTTGCAAATAGGCTTTACCCCCACTAAATGGGGTTGCGCGCATCGATCGGTACCATTCTTGAGCTTCTCCGACTTTCGGAAGGGTTAGGGTTAGGGTTAGGGATGAAAGCACATAGGAGAAAGAGATATTCTTGAATAACTTTTTTTGTGAAGGTCGGAGAGACTTGCAAGTAGGCTGTACCCCCACTAAATGGGGTAGCGCGCATCGATCGGTACCATCCTTGAGCTTCTCCGACTTTCGGAAGGGTTAGGGTTAGGGTTAGGGATGAAAGCACATAGGAGAAAGAGATATTCTTGAATAACTTTTTTTGTGAAGGTCTGAGAGACTTGGAAAGTGGTTGCATCTGGACTAATTTGGGTCCTGCGGATCGATTGGTACCATCCCCGAGCTTGTACGACCTTCGAAAGAGGTCGACCGACGAAATTCCCCCAAATCTGAGGAGATATTCTTGAATAACTTTTTTTGTGAAGGTCGGAGAGACTTGCAAGTAGGCTCTACCCCCACTAAATGGGGTTGCGCGCATCGATCGGTACCATCCTTGAGCTTCTCCGACTTTCGGAAGGGTTAGGGTTAGGGTTAGGGATGAAAGCACATAGGAGAAAGAGATATTCTTGAATAACTTTTTTTGTGAAGGTCGGAGAGACTTGCAAGTAGGCTGTACCCCCACTAAATGGGGTAGCGCGCATCGATCAGTACCATCCTTGAGCTTCTCCGACTTTCGGAAGGGTTAGGGTTAGGGATGAAAGCACATAGGAGAAAGAGATATTCTTGAATAACTTTTTTTGTGAAGGTCGGAGAGACTTGGAAAGTGGTTGCATCTGGACTAATTTGGGTCCTGCGGATCGATTGGTACCATCCCCGAGCTTGTACGACCTTCGAAAGAGGTCGACCGACGAAATTCCCCCAAATCTGAGGAGATATTCTTGAATAACTTTTTTTGTGAAGGTCGGAGAGACTTGCAAGTAGGCTCTACCCCCACTAAATGGGGTTGCGCGCATCGATCGGTACCATCCTTGAGCTTCTCCGACTTTCGGAAGGGTTAGGGTTAGGGTTAGGGATGAAAGCACATAGGAGAAAGAGATATTCTTGAATAACTTTTTTTGTGAAGGTCGGAGAGACTTGCAAGTAGGCTCTACCCCCACTAAATGGGGTAGCGCGCATCGATCGGTACCATCCTTGAGCTTCTCCGACTTTCGGAAGGGTTAGGGTTAGGGTTAGGGATGAAAGCACATAGGAGAAAGAGATATTCTTGAATAACTTTTTTTGTGAAGGTCTGAGAGACTTGGAAAGTGGTTGCATCTGGACTAATTTGGGTCCTGCGGATCGATTGGTACCATCCCCGAGCTTGTACGACCTTCGAAAGAGGTCGACCGACGAAATTCCCCCAAATCTGAGGAGATATTCTTGAATAACTTTTTTTGTGAAGGTCGGAGAGACTTGCAAGTAGGCTCTACCCCCACTAAATGGGGTTGCGCGCATCGATCGGTACCATCCTTGAGCTTCTCCGACTTTCGGAAGGGTTAGGGTTAGGGTTAGGGATGAAAGCACATAGGAGAAAGAGATATTCTTGAATAACTTTTTTTTTGAAGGTCGGAGAGACTTGCAAGTAGGCTGTACCCCCACTAAATGGGGTAGCGCGCATCGATCGGTACCATCCTTGAGCTTCTCCGACTTTCGGAAGGGTTAGGGTTAGGGTTAGGGATGAAAGCACATAGGAGAAAGAGATATTCTTGAATAACTTTTTTTGTGAAGGTCGGAGAGACTTGGAAAGTGGTTGCATCTGGACTAATTTGGGTCCTGCGGATCGATTGGTACCATCCCCGAGCTTGTACGACCTTCGGAAGAGGTCGACCGACGAAATTCCCCCAAATCTGAGGAGATATTCTTGAATAACTTTTTTTGTGAAGGTCGGAGAGACTTGCAAATAGGCTTTACCCCCACTAAATGGGGTTGCGCGCATCGATCGGTACCATTCTTGAGCTTCTCCGACTTTCGGAAGGGTTAGGGTTAGGGTTAGGGATGAAAGCACATAGGAGAAAGAGATATTCTTGAATAACTTTTTTTGTGAAGGTCGGAGAGACTTGCAAGTAGGCTGTACCCCCACTAAATGGGGTAGCGCGCATCGATCGGTACCATCCTTGAGCTTCTCCGACTTTCGGAAGGGTTAGGGTTAGGGTTAGGGATGAAAGCACATAGGAGAAAGAGATATTCTTGAATAACTTTTTTTGTGAAGGTCTGAGAGACTTGGAAAGTGGTTGCATCTGGACTAATTTGGGTCCTGCGGATCGATTGGTACCATCCCCGAGCTTGTACGACCTTCGAAAGAGGTCGACCGACGAAATTCCCCCAAATCTGAGGAGATATTCTTGAATAACTTTTTTTGTGAAGGTCGGAGAGACTTGCAAGTAGGCTCTACCCCCACTAAATGGGGTTGCGCGCATCGATCGGTACCATCCTTGAGCTTCTCCGACTTTCGGAAGGGTTAGGGTTAGGGTTAGGGATGAAAGCACATAGGAGAAAGAGATATTCTTGAATAACTTTTTTTGTGAAGGTCGGAGAGACTTGCAAGTAGGCTGTACCCCCACTAAATGGGGTAGCGCGCATCGATCGGTACCATCCTTGAGCTTCTCCGACTTTCGGAAGGGTTAGGGTTAGGGTTAGGGATGAAAGCACATAGGAGAAAGAGATATTCTTGAATAACTTTTTTTGTGAAGGTCGGAGAGACTTGGAAAGTGGTTGCATCTGGACTAATTTGGGTCCTGCGGATCGATTGGTACCATCCCCGAGCTTGTACGACCTTCGGAAGAGGTCGACCGACGAAATTCCCCCAAATCTGAGGAGATATTCTTGAATAACTTTTTTTGTGAAGGTCGGAGAGACTTGCAAGTAGGCTCTACCCCCACTAAATGGGGTTGCGCGCATCGATCGGTACCATCCTTGAGCTTCTCCGACTTTCGGAAGGGTTAGGGTTAGGGTTAGGGATGAAAGCACATAGGAGAAAGAGATATTCTTGAATAACTTTTTTTGTGAAGGTCGGAGAGACTTGCAAGTAGGCTCTACCCCCACTAAATGGGGTAGAGCGCATCGATCGGTACCATCCTTGAGCTTCTCCGACTTTCGGAAGGGTTAGGGTTAGGGTTAGGGATGAAAGCACATAGGAGAAAGAGATATTCTTGAATAACTTTTTTTGTGAAGGTCGGAGAGACTTGGAAAGTGGTTGCATCTGGACTAATTTGGGTCCTGCGGATCGATTGGTACCATCCCCGAGCTTGTACGACCTTCGAAAGAGGTCGACCGACGAAATTCCCCCAAATCTGAGGAGATATTCTTGAATAACTTTTTTTGTGAAGGTCGGAGAGACTTGCAAGTAGGCTCTACCCCCACTAAATGGGGTTGCGCGCATCGATCGGTACCATCCTTGAGCTTCTCCGACTTTCGGAAGGGTTAGGGTTAGGGATGAAAGCACATAGGAGAAAGAGATATTCTTGAATAACTTTTTTTGTGAAGGTCGGAGAGACTTGCAAGTAGGCTCTACCCCCACTAAATGGGGTAGCGCGCATCGATCGGTACCATCCTTGAGCTTCTCCGACTTTCGGAAGGGTTAGGGTTAGGGTTAGGGATGAAAGCACATAGGAGAAAGAGATATTCTTGAATAACTTTTTTTGTGAAGGTCTGAGAGACTTGGAAAGTGGTTGCATCTGGACTAATTTGGGTCCTGCGGATCGATTGGTACCATCCCCGAGCTTGTACGACCTTCGAAAGAGGTCGACCGACGAAATTCCCCCAAATCTGAGGAGATATTCTTGAATAACTTTTTTTGTGAAGGTCGGAGAGACTTGCAAGTAGGCTCTACCCCCACTAAATGGGGTTGCGCGCATCGATCGGTACCATCCTTGAGCTTCTCCGACTTTCGGAAGGGTTAGGGTTAGGGTTAGGGATGAAAGCACATAGGAGAAAGAGATATTCTTGAATAACTTTTTTTGTGAAGGTCGGAGAGACTTGCAAGTAGGCTGTACCCCCACTAAATGGGGTAGCGCGCATCGATCGGTACCATCCTTGAGCTTCTCCGACTTTCGGAAGGGTTAGGGTTAGGGTTAGGGATGAAAGCACATAGGAGAAAGAGATATTCTTGAATAACTTTTTTTGTGAAGGTCGGAGAGACTTGGAAAGTGGTTGCATCTGGACTAATTTGGGTCCTGCGGATCGATTGGTACCATCCCCGAGCTTGTACGACCTTCGGAAGAGGTCGACCGACGAAATTCCCCCAAATCTGAGGAGATATTCTTGAATAACTTTTTTTGTGAAGGTCGGAGAGACTTGCAAATAGGCTCTACCCCCACTAAATGGGGTTGCGCGCATCGATCGGTACCATTCTTGAGCTTCTCCGACTTTCGGAAGGGTTAGGGTTAGGGTTAGGGATGAAAGCACATAGGAGAAAGAGATATTCTTGAATAACTTTTTTTGTGAAGGTCGGAGAGACTTGCAAGTAGGCTGTACCCCCACTAAATGGGGTAGCGCGCATCGATCGGTACCATCCTTGAGCTTCTCCGACTTTCGGAAGGGTTAGGGTTAGGGTTAGGGATGAAAGCACATAGGAGAAAGAGATATTCTTGAATAACTTTTTTTGTGAAGGTCTGAGAGACTTGGAAAGTGGTTGCATCTGGACTAATTTGGGTCCTGCGGATCGATTGGTACCATCCCCGAGCTTGTACGACCTTCGAAAGAGGTCGACCGACGAAATTCCCCCAAATCTGAGGAGATATTCTTGAATAACTTTTTTTGTGAAGGTCGGAGAGACTTGCAAGTAGGCTCTACCCCCACTAAATGGGGTTGCGCGCATCGATCGGTACCATCCTTGAGCTTCTCCGACTTTCGGAAGGGTTAGGGTTAGGGTTAGGGATGAAAGCACATAGGAGAAAGAGATATTCTTGAATAACTTTTTTTGTGAAGGTCGGAGAGACTTGCAAGTAGGCTGTACCCCCACTAAATGGGGTAGCGCGCATCGATCGGTACCATCCTTGAGCTTCTCCGACTTTCGGAAGGGTTAGGGTTAGGGTTAGGGATGAAAGCACATAGGAGAAAGAGATATTCTTGAATAACTTTTTTTGTGAAGGTCGGAGAGACTTGAAAAGTGGTTGCATCTGGACTAATTTGGGTCCTGCAGATCGATTGGTACCATCCCCGAGCTTGTACGACCTTCGGAAGAGGTCGACCGACGAAATTCCCCCAAATCTGAGGAGATATTCTTGAATAACTTTTTTTGTGAAGGTCGGAGAGACTTGCAAGTAGGCTCTACCCCCACTAAATGGGGTTGCGCGCATCGATCGGTACCATCCTTGAGCTTCTCCGACTTTCGGAAGGGTTAGGGTTAGGGTTAGGGATGAAAGCACATAGGAGAAAGAGATATTCTTGAATAACTTTTTTTGTGAAGGTCGGAGAGACTTGCAAGTAGGCTCTACCCCCACTAAATGGGGTAGCGCGCATCGATCGGTACCATCCTTGAGCTTCTCCGACTTTCGGAAGGGTTAGGGTTAGGGTTAGGGATGAAAGCACATAGGAGAAAGAGATATTCTTGAATAACTTTTTTTGTGAAGGTCGGAGAGACTTGGAAAGTGGTTGCATCTGGACTAATTTGGGTCCTGCGGATCGATTGGTACCATCTTTGAGCTTGTACGACCTTCGAAAGAGGTCGACCGACGAAATTCCCCCAAATCTGAGGAGATATTCTTGAATAACTTTTTTTGTGAAGGTCGGAGAGACTTGCAAGTAGGCTCTACCCCCACTAAATAGGGTTGCGCGCATCGATCGGTACCATCCTTGAGCTTCTCCGACTTTCGGAAGGGTTAGGGTTAGGGTTAGGGATGAAAGCACATAGGAGAAAGAGATATTCTTGAATAACTTTTTTTGTGAAGGTCGGAGAGACTTGCAAGTAGGCTCTACCCCCACTAAATGGGGTAGCGCGCATCAATCGGTACCATCCTTGAGCTTCTCCGACTTTCGGAAGGGTTAGGGTTAGGGTTAGGGATGAAAGCACATAGGAGAAAGAGATATTCTTGAATAACTTTTTTTGTGAAGGTCGGAGAGACTTGCAAGTAGGCTCTACCCCCACTAAATGGGGTAGCGCGCATCGATCGGTACCATCCTTGAGCTTCTCCGACTTTCGGAAGGGTTAGGGTTAGGGTTAGGGATGAAAGCACATAGGAGAAAGAGATATTCTTGAATAACTTTTTTTGTGAAGGTCGGAGAGACTTGCAAGTAGGCTCTACCCCCACTAAATGGGGTAGCGCGCATCGATCGGTACCATCCTTGAGCTTCTCCGACTTTCGGAAGGGTTAGGGTTAGGGTTAGGGATGAAAGCACATAGGAGAAAGAGATATTCTTGAATAACTTTTTTTGTGAAGGTCGGAGAGACTTGGAAAGTGGTTGCATCTGGACTAATTTGGGTCCTGCGGATCGATTGGTACCATCCCCGAGCTTGTACGACCTTCGAAAGAGGTCGACCGACGAAATTCCCCCAAATCTGAGGAGATATTCTTGAATAACTTTTTTTGTGAAGGTCGGAGAGACTTGCAAGTAGGCTCTACCCCCACTAAATGGGGTTGCGCGCATCGATCGGTACCATCCTTGAGCTTCTCCGACTTTCGGAAGGGTTAGGGTTAGGGTTAGGGATGAAAGCACATAGGAGAAAGAGATATTCTTGAATAACGTTTTTTGTGAAGGTCGGAGAGACTTGCAAGTAGGCTCTACCCCCACTAAATGGGGTAGCGCGCATCGATCGGTACCATCCTTGAGCTTCTCCGACTTTCGGAAGGGTTAGGGTTAGGGTTAGGGATGAAAGCACATAGGAGAAAGAGATATTCTTGAATAACTTTTTTTGTGAAGGTCGGAGAGACTTGGAAAGTGGTTGCATCTGGACTAATTTGGGTCCTGCGGATCGATTGGTACCATCCCCGAGCTTGTACGACCTTCGGAAGAGGTCGACCGACGAAATTCCCCCAAATCTGAGGAGATATTCTTGAATAACTTTTTTTGTGAAGGTCGGAGAGACTTGCAAGTAGGCTCTACCCCCACTAAATGGGGTTGCGCGCATCGATCGGTACCATCCTTGAGCTTCTCCGACTTTCGGAAGGGTTAGGGTTAGGGTTAGGGATGAAAGCACATAGGAGAAAGAGATATTCTTGAATAACTTTTTTTGTGAAGGTCGGAGAGACTTGGAAAGTGGTTGCATCTGGACTAATTTGGGTCCTGCGGATCGATTGGTACTATCCCCGAGCTTGTACGACCTTCGGAAGAGGTCGACCGACGAAATTCCCCCAAATCTGAGGAGATATTCTTGAATAACTTTTTTTGTGAAGGTCGGAGAGACTTGCAAGTAGGCTCTACCCCCACTAAATGGGGTTGCGCGCATCGATTGGTACCATCCTTGAGCTTCTCCGACTTTCGGAAGGGTTAGGGTTAGGGTTAGGGATGAAAGCACATAGGAGAAAGAGATATTCTTGAATAACTTTTTTTGTGAAGGTCGGAGAGACTTGCAAGTAGGCTCTACCCCCACTAAATGGGGTAGCGCGCATCGATCGGTACCATCCTTGAGCTTCTCCGACTTTCGGAAGGGTTAGGGTTAGGGTTAGGGATGAAAGCACATAGGAGAAAGAGATATTCTTGAATAACTTTTTTTGTGAAGGTCGGAGAGACTTGGAAAGTGGTTGCATCTGGACTAATTTGGGTCCTGCGGATCGATTGGTACCATCCCCGAGCTTGTACGACCTTCGAAAGAGGTCGACCGACGAAATTCCCCCAAATCTGAGGAGATATTCTTGAATAACTTTTTTTGTGAAGGTCGGAGAGACTTGCAAGTAGGCTCTACCCCCACTAAATGGGGTTGCGCGCATCGATCGGTACCATCCTTGAGCTTCTCCGACTTTCGGAAGGGTTAGGGTTAGGGTTAGGGATGAAAGCACATAGGAGAAAGAGATATTCTTGAATAACTTTTTTTGTGAAGGTCGGAGAGACTTGCAAGTAGGCTCTACCCCCACTAAATGGGGTAGCGCGCATCGATCGGTACCATCCTTGAGCTTCTCCGACTTTCGGAAGGGTTAGGGTTAGGGTTAGGGATGAAAGCACATAGGAGAAAGAGATATTCTTGAATAACTTTTTTTGTGAAGGTCGGAGAGACTTGGAAAGTGGTTGCATCTGGACTAATTTGGGTCCTGCGGATCGATTGGTACCATCCCCGAGCTTGTACGACCTTCGAAAGAGGTCGACCGACGAAATTCCCCCAAATCTGAGGAGATATTCTTGAATAACTTTTTTTGTGAAGGTCGGAGAGACTTGCAAGTAGGCTCTACCCCCACTAAATGGGGTTGCGCGCATCGATCGGTACCATCCTTGAGCTTCTCCGACTTTCGGAAGGGTTAGGGTTAGGGTTAGGGATGAAATCACATAGGAGAAAGAGATATTCTTGAATAACTTTTTTTGTGAAGGTCGGAGAGACTTGCAAGTAGGCTCTACCCCCACTAAATGGGGTAACGCGCATCGATCAGTACCATCCTTGAGCTTCTCCGACTTTCGGAAGGGTTAGGGTTAGGGTTAGGGATGAAAGCACATAGGAGAAAGAGATATTCTTGAATAACTTTTTTTGTGAAGGTCGGAGAGACTTGCAAGTAGGCTCTACCCCCACTAAATGGGGTAGCACGCATCGATCGGTACCATCCTTGAGCTTCTCCGACTTTCGGAAGGGTTAGGGTTAGGGTTAGGGATGAAAGCACATAGGAGAAAGAGATATTCTTGAATAACTTTTTTTGTGAAGGTCGGAGAGACTTGCAAGTAGGCTCTACCCCCACTAAATGGGGTAGCGCGCATCGATCGGTACCATCCTTGAGCTTCTCCGACTTTCGGAAGGGTTAGGGTTAGGGTTAGGGATGAAAGCACATAGGAGAAAGAGATATTCTTGAATAACTTTTTTTGTGAAGGTCGGAGAGACTTGGAAAGTGGTTGCATCTGGACTAATTTGGGTCCTGCGGATCGATTGGTACCATCCCCGAGCTTGTACGACCTTCGAAAGAGGTCGACCGACGAAATTCCCCCAAATCTGAGGAGATATTCTTGAATAACTTTTTTTGTGAAGGTCGGAGAGACTTGCAAGTAGGCTCTACCCCCACTAAATGGGGTTGCGCGCATCGATCGGTACCTTCCTTGAGCTTCTCCGACTTTCGGAAGGGTTAGGGTTAGGGTTAGGGATGAAAGCACATAGGAGAAAGAGATATTCTTGAATAACTTTTTTTGTGAAGGTCGGAGAGACTTGCAAGTAGGCTCTACCCCCACTAAATGGGGTAGCGCGCATCGATCGGTACCATCCTTGAGCTTCTCCGACTTTCGGAAGGGTTAGGGTTAGGGTTAGGGATGAAAGCACATAGGAGAAAGAGATATTCTTGAATAACTTTTTTTGTGAAGGTCGGAGAGACTTGGAAAGTGGTTGCATCTGGACTAATTTGGGTCCTGCGGATCGATTGGTACCATCCCCGAGCTTGTACGACCTTCGGAAGAGGTTGACCGACGAAATTCCCCCAAATCTGAGGAGATATTCTTGAATAACTTTTTTTGTGAAGGTCGGAGAGACTTGCAAGTAGGCTCTACCCCCACTAAATGGGGTTGCGCGCATCGATCGGTACCATCCTTGAGCTTCTCCGACTTTCGGAAGGGTTAGGGTTAGGGATGAAAGCACATAGGAGAAAGAGATATTCTTGAATAACTTTTTTTGTGAAGGTCGGAGAGACTTGCAAGTAGGCTCTACCCCCACTAAATGGGGTAGCGCGCATCGATCGGTACCATCCTTGAGCTTCTCCGACTTTCGGAAGGGTTAGGGTTAGGGTTAGGGATGAAAGCACATAGGAGAAAGAGATATTCTTGAATAACTTTTTTTGTGAAGGTCGGAGAGACTTGGAAAGTGGTTGCATCTGGACTAATTTGGGTCCTGCGGATCGATTGGTACTATCCGCGAGCTTGTACGACCTTCGGAAGAGGTCGACCGACGAAATTCCCCCAAATCTGAGGAGATATTCTTGAATAACTTTTTTTGTGAAGGTCGGAGAGACTTGCAAGTAGGCTCTACCCCCACTAAATGGGGTTGCGCGCATCGATCGGTACCATCCTTGAGCTTCTCCGACTTTCGGAAGGGTTAGGGTTAGGGTTAGGGATGAAAGCACATAGGAGAAAGAGATATTCTTGAATAACTTTTTTTGTGAAGGTCGGAGAGACTTGCAAGTAGGCTCTACCCCCACTAAATGGGGTAGCGCTCATCGATCGGTACCATCCTTGAGCTTCTCCGACTTTTGGAAGGGTTAGGGTTAGGGTTAGGGATGAAAGCACATAGGAGAAAGAGATATTCTTGAATAACTTTTTTTGTGAAGGTCGGAGAGACTTGGAAAGTGGTTGCATCTGGACTAATTTGGGTCCTGCGGATCGATTGGTACCATCCCCGAGCTTGTACGACCTTCGAAAGAGGTCGACCGACGAAATTCCCCCAAATCTGAGGAGATATTCTTGAATAACTTTTTTTGTGAAGGTCGGAGAGACTTGCAAGTAGGCTCTACCCCCACTAAATGGGGTTGCGCGCATCGATCGGTACCATCCTTGAGCTTCTCCGACTTTCGGAAGGGTTAGGGTTAGGGTTAGGGATGAAAGCACATAGGAGAAAGAGATATTCTTGAATAACTTTTTTTGTGAAGGTCGGAGAGACTTGCAAGTAGGCTCTACCCCCACTAAATGGGGTAGCGCGCATCGATCGGTACCATCCTTGAGCTTCTCCGACTTTCGGAAGGGTTAGGGTTAGGGTTAGGGATGAAAGCACATAGGAGAAAGAGATATTCTTGAATAACTTTTTTTGTGAAGGTCGGAGAGACTTGCAAGTAGGCTCTACCCCCACTAAATGGGGTAGCGCGCATCGATCGGTACCATCCTTGAGCTTCTCCGACTTTCGGAAGGGTTAGGGTTAGGGTTAGGGATGAAAGCACATAGGAGAAAGAGATATTCTTGAATAACTTTTTTTGTGAAGGTCGGAGAGACTTGCAAGTAGGCTCTACCCCCACTAAATGGGGTAGCGCGCATCGATCGGTACCATCCTTGAGCTTCTCCGACTTTCGGAAGGGTTAGGGTTAGGGTTAGGGATGAAAGCACATAGGAGAAAGAGATATTCTTGAATAACTTTTTTTGTGAAGGTCGGAGAGACTTGGAAAGTGGTTGCATCTGGACTAATTTGGGTCCTGCGGATCGATTGGTACCATCCCCGAGCTTGTACGACCTTCGGAAGAGGTCGACCGACGAAATTCCCCCAAATCTGAGGAGATATTCTTGAATAACTTTTTTTGTGAAGGTCGGAGAGACTTGCAAGTAGGCTCTACCCCCACTAAATGGGGTAGCGCGCATCGATCGGTACCATCCTTGAGCTTCTCCGACTTTCGGAAGGGTTAGGGTTAGGGTTAGGGATGAAAGCACATAGGAGAAAGAGATATTCTTGAATAACGTTTTTTGTGAAGGTCGGAGAGACTTGCAAGTAGGCTCTACCCCCACTAAATGGGGTAGCGCGCATCGATCGGTACCATCCTTGAGCTTCTCCGACTTTCGGAAGGGTTAGGGTTAGGGTTAGGGATGAAAGCACATAGGAGAAAGAGATATTCTTGAATAACTTTTTTTGTGAAGGTCGGAGAGACTTGGAAAGTGGTTGCATCTGGACTAATTTGGGTCCTGCAGATCGATTGGTACCATCCCCGAGCTTGTACGACCTTCGGAAGAGGTCGACCGACGAAATTCCCCCAAATCTGAGGAGATATTCTTGAATAACCTTTTTTGTGAAGGTCGGAGAGACTTGCAAGTAGGCTCTACCCCCACTAAATGGGGTAGCGCGCATCGATCGGTACCATCCTTGAGCTTCTCCGACTTTCGGAAGGGTTAGGGTTAGGGATGAAAGCACATAGGAGAAAGAGATATTCTTGAATAACTTTTTTTGTGAAGGTCGGAGAGACTTGGAAAGTGGTTGCATCTGGACTAATTTGGGTCCTGCGGATCGATTGGTACCATCCCCGAGCTTGTACGACCTTCGAAAGAGGTCGACCGACGAAATTCCCCCAAATCTGAGGAGATATTCTTGAATAACTTTTTTTGTGAAGGTCGGAGAGACTTGCAAGTAGGCTCTACCCCCACTAAATGGGGTTGCGCGCATCGATCGGTACCATCCTTGAGCTTCTCCGACTTTCGGAAGGGTTAGGGTTAGGGTTAGGGATGAAAGCACATAGGAGAAAGAGATATTCTTGAATAACTTTTTTTGTGAAGGTCGGAGAGACTTGCAAGTAGGCTCTACCCCCACTAAATGGGGTAGCGCGCATCGATCGGTACCATCCTTGAGCTTCTCCGACTTTCGGAAGGGTTAGGGTTAGGGTTAGGGATGAAAGCACATAGGAGAAAGAGATATTCTTGAATAACTTTTTTTGTGAAGGTCGGAGAGACTTGCAAGTAGGCTCTACCCCCACTAAATGGGGTAGCGCGCATCGATCGGTACCATCCTTGAGCTTCTCCGACTTTCGGAAGGGTTAGGGTTAGGGTTAGGGATGAAAGCACATAGGAGAAAGAGATATTCTTGAATAACTTTTTTTGTGAAGGTCGGAGAGACTTGCAAGTAGGCTCTACCCCCACTAAATGGGGTAGCGCGCATCGATCGGTACCATCCTTGAGCTTCTCCGACTTTCGGAAGGGTTAGGGTTAGGGTTAGGGATGAAAGCACATAGGAGAAAGAGATATTCTTGAATAACTTTTTTTGTGAAGGTCGGAGAGACTTGGAAAGTGGTTGCATCTGGACTAATTTGGGTCCTGCGGATCGATTGGTACCATCCCCGAGCTTGTACGACCTTCGGAAGAGGTCGACCGACGAAATTCCCCCAAATCTGAGGAGATATTCTTGAATAACTTTTTTTGTGAAGGTCGGAGAGACTTGCAAGTAGGCTCTACCCCCACTAAATGGGGTAGCGCGCATCGATCGGTACCATCCTTGAGCTTCTCCGACTTTCGGAAGGGTTAGGGTTAGGGTTAGGGATGAAAGCACATAGGAGAAAGAGATATTCTTGAATAACGTTTTTTGTGAAGGTCGGAGAGACTTGCAAGTAGGCTCTACCCCCACTAAATGGGGTAGCGCGCATCGATCGGTACCATCCTTGAGCTTCTCCGACTTTCGGAAGGGTTAGGGTTAGGGTTAGGGATGAAAGCACATAGGAGAAAGAGATATTCTTGAATAACTTTTTTTGTGAAGGTCGGAGAGACTTGGAAAGTGGTTGCATCTGGACTAATTTGGGTCCTGCAGATCGATTGGTACCATCCCCGAGCTTGTACGACCTTCGGAAGAGGTCGACCGACGAAATTCCCCCAAATCTGAGGAGATATTCTTGAATAACCTTTTTTGTGAAGGTCGGAGAGACTTGCAAGTAGGCTCTACCCCCACTAAATGGGGTAGCGCGCATCGATCGGTACCATCCTTGAGCTTCTCCGACTTTCGGAAGGGTTAGGGTTAGGGTTAGGGATGAAAGCACATAGGAGAAAGAGATATTCTTGAATAACTTTTTTTGTGAAGGTCGGAGAGACTTGGAAAGTGGTTGCATCTGGACTAATTTGGGTCCTGCGGATCGATTGGTACCATCCCCGAGCTTGTACGACCTTCGAAAGAGGTCGACCGACGAAATTCCCCCAAATCTGAGGAGATATTCTTGAATAACTTTTTTTGTGAAGGTCGGAGAGACTTGCAAGTAGGCTCTACCCCCACTAAATGGGGTTGCGCGCATCGATCGGTACCATCCTTGAGCTTCTCCGACTTTCGGAAGGGTTAGGGTTAGGGTTAGGGATGAAAGCACATAGGAGAAAGAGATATTCTTGAATAACTTTTTTTGTGAAGGTCGGAGAGACTTGCAAGTAGGCTCTACCCCCACTAAATGGGGTAGCGCGCATCGATCGGTACCATCCTTGAGCTTCTCCGACTTTCGGAAGGGTTAGGGTTAGGGTTAGGGATGAAAGCACATAGGAGAAAGAGATATTCTTGAATAACTTTTTTTGTGAAGGTCGGAGAGACTTGGAAAGTGGTTGCATCTGGACTAATTTGGGTCCTGCGGATCGATTGGTACCATCCCCGAGCTTGTACGACCTTCGGAAGAGGTCGACCGACGAAATTCCCCCAAATCTGAGGAGATATTCTTGAATAACTTTTTTTGTGAAGGTCGGAGAGACTTGCAAGTAGGCTCTACCCCCACTAAATGGGGTTGCGCGCATCGATCGGTACCATCCTTGAGCTTCTCCGACTTTCGGAAGGGTTAGGGTTAGGGTTAGGGATGAAAGCACATAGGAGAAAGAGATATTCTTGAATAACCTTTTTTGTGAAGGTCGGAGAGACTTGCAAGTAGGCTCTACCCCCACTAAATGGGGTAGCGCGCATCGATCGGTACCATCCTTGAGCTTCTCCGACTTTCGGAAGGGTTAGGGTTAGGGTTAGGGATGAAAGCACATAGGAGAAAGAGATATTCTTGAATAACTTTTTTTGTGAAGGTCGGAGAGACTTGGAAAGTGGTTGCATCTGGACTAATTTGGGTCCTGCGGATCGATTGGTACCATCCCCGAGCTTGTACGACCTTCGAAAGAGGTCGACCGACGAAATTCCCCCAAATCTGAGGAGATATTCTTGAATAACTTTTTTTGTGAAGGTCGGAGAGACTTGCAAGTAGGCTCTACCCCCACTAAATGGGGTTGCGCGCATCGATCGGTACCATTCTTGAGCTTCTCCGACTTTCGGAAGGGTTAGGGTTAGGGATGAAAGCACATAGGAGAAAGAGATATTCTTGAATAACTTTTTTTGTGAAGGTCGGAGAGACTTGCAAGTAGGCTCTACCCCCACTAAATGGGGTAGCGCGCATCGATCGGTACCATCCTTGAGCTTCTCCGACTTTCGGAAGGGTTAGGGTTAGGGATGAAAGCACATAGGAGAAAGAGATATTCTTGAATAACTTTTTTTGTGAAGGTCGGAGAGACTTGGAAAGTGGTTGCATCTGGACTAATTTGGGTCCTGCGGATCGATTGGTACCATCCCCGAGCTTGTACGACCTTCGAAAGAGGTCGACCGACGAAATTCCCCCAAATCTGAGGAGATATTCTTGAATAACTTTTTTTGTGAAGGTCGGAGAGACTTGCAAGTAGGCTCTACCCCCACTAAATGGGGTTGCGCGCATCGATCGGTACCATCCTTGAGCTTCTCCGACTTTCGGAAGGGCTAGGGTTAGGGTTAGGGATGAAAGCACATAGGAGAAAGAGATATTCTTGAATAACTTTTTTTGTGAAGGTCGGAGAGACTTGCAAGTAGGCTCTACCCCCACTAAATGGGGAGACGCGCATCGATCGGTACCATCCTTGAGCTTCTCCGACTTTCGGAAGGGTTAGGGTTAGGGTTAGGGATGAAAGCACATAGGAGAAAGAGATATTCTTGAATAACTTTTTTTGTGAAGGTCGGAGAGACTTGGAAAGTGGTTGCATCTGGACTAATTTGGGTCCTGCGGATCGATTGGTACCATCCCCGAGCTTGTACGACCTTCGAAAGAGGTCGACCGACGAAATTCCCCCAAATCTGAGGAGATATTCTTGAATAACTTTTTTTGTGAAGGTCGGAGAGACTTGCAAGTAGGCTCTACCCCCACTAA
The DNA here is from genome assembly GCF_963576545.1 of Limanda limanda. NCBI lineage: Eukaryota > Metazoa > Chordata > Actinopteri > Pleuronectiformes > Pleuronectidae > Limanda > Limanda limanda. The sequence goes on from NW_026870523.1 coordinate 109,311, forward strand.
ATGGGGTTGCGCGCATCGATCGGTACCATCCTTGAGCTTCTCCGACTTTCGGAAGGGTTAGGGTTAGGGTTAGGGATGAAAGCACATAGGAGAAAGAGATATTCTTGAATAACTTTTTTTGTGAAGGTCGGAGAGACTTGCAAGTAGGCTCTACCCCCACTAAATGGGGTAGCACGCATCGATCGGTACCATCCTTGAGCTTCTCCGACTTTCGGAAGGGTTAGGGTTAGGGTTAGGGATGAAAGCACATAGGAGAAAGAGATATTCTTGAATAACTTTTTTTGTGAAGGTCGGAGAGACTTGCAAGTAGGCTCTACCCCCACTAAATGGGGTAGCGCGCATCGATCGGTACCATCCTTGAGCTTCTCCGACTTTCGGAAGGGTTAGGGTTAGGGTTAGGGATGAAAGCACATAGGAGAAAGAGATATTCTTGAATAACTTTTTTTGTGAAGGTCGGAGAGACTTGCAAGTAGGCTCTACCCCCACTAAATGGGGTAGCGCGCATCGATCGGTACCATCCTTGAGCTTCTCCGACTTTCGGAAGGGTTAGGGTTAGGGTTAGGGATGAAAGCACATAGGAGAAAGAGATATTCTTGAATAACTTTTTTTGTGAAGGTCGGAGAGACTTGGAAAGTGGTTGCATCTGGACTAATTTGGGTCCTGCGGATCGATTGGTACCATCCCCGAGCTTGTACGACCTTCGGAAGAGGTCGACCGACGAAATTCCCCCAAATCTGAGGAGATATTCTTGAATAACTTTTTTTGTGAAGGTCGGAGAGACTTGCAAGTAGGCTTTACCCCCACTAAATGGGGTAGTGCGCATCGATCGGTACCATCCTTGAGCTTCTCCGACTTTCGGAAGGGTTAGGGTTAGGGTTAGGGATGAAAGCACATAGGAGAAAGAGATATTCTTGAATAACTTTTTTTGTGAAGGTCCGAGAGACTTGCAAGTAGGCTCTACCCCCACTAAATGGGGTAGCGCGCATCGATCGGTACCATCCTTGAGCTTCTCCGACTTTCGGAAGGGTTAGGGTTAGGGTTAGGGATGAAAGCACATAGGAGAAAGAGATATTCTTGAATAACTTTTTTTGTGAAGGTCGGAGAGACTTGGAAAGTGGTTGCATCTGGACTAATTTGGGTCCTGCGGATCGATTGGTACCATCCCCGAGCTTGTACGACCTTCGGAAGAGGTCGACCGACGAAATTCCCCCAAATCTGAGGAGATATTCTTGAATAACTTTTTTTGTGAAGGTCGGAGAGACTTGCAAGTAGGCTCTACCCCCACTAAATGGGGTTGCGCGCATCGACCAGTACCATCCTTGAGCTTCTCCGACTTTCGGAAGGGTTAGGGTTAGGGTTAGGGATGAAAGCACATAGGAGAAAGAGATATTCTTGAATAACTTTTTTTGTGAAGGTCGGAAAGACTTGCAAGTAGGCTCTACCCCCACTAAATGGGGTAGCGCGCATCGATCGGTACCATCCTTGAGCTTCTCCGACTTTCGGAAGGGTTAGGGTTAGGGTTAGGGATGAAAGCACATAGGAGAAAGAGATATTCTTGAATAACTTTTTTTGTGAAGGTCGGAGAGACTTGCAAGTAGGCTCTACCCCCACTAAATGGGGTAGCGCGCATCGATCGGTACCATCCTTGAGCTTCTCCGACTTTCGGAAGGGTTAGGGTTAGGGTTAGGGATGAAAGCACATAGGAGAAAGAGATATTCTTGAATAACTTTTTTTGTGAAGGTCGGAGAGACTTGGAAAGTGGTTGCATCTGGACTAATTTGGGTCCTGCGGATCGATTGGTACCATCCCCGAGCTTGTACGACCTTCGAAAGAGGTCGACCGACGAAATTCCCCCAAATCTGAGGAGATATTCTTGAATAACTTTTTTTGTGAAGGTCGGAGAGACTTGCAAGTAGGCTCTACCCCCACTAAATGGGGTTGCGCGCATCGATCGGTACCATCCTTGAGCTTCTCCGACTTTCGGAAGGGTTAGGGTTAGGGTTAGGGATGAAAGCACATAGGAGAAAGAGATATTCTTGAATAACTTTTTTTGTGAAGGTCGGAGAGACTTGCAAGTAGGCTCTACCCCCACTAAATGGGGTAGCGCGCATCGATCGGTACCATCCTTGAGCTTCTCCGACTTTCGGAAGGGTTAGGGTTAGGGTTAGGGATGAAAGCACATAGGAGAAAGAGATATTCTTGAATAACTTTTTTTGTGAAGGTCGGAGAGACTTGGAAAGTGGTTGCATCTGGACTAATTTGGGTCCTGCGGATCGATTGGTACCATCCGCGAGCTTGTACGACCTTCGGAAGAGGTCGACCGACGAAATTCCCCCAAATCTGAGGAGATATTCTTGAATAACTTTTTTTGTGAAGGTCGGAGAGACTTGCAAGTAGGCTCTACCCCCACTAAATGGGGTTGCGCGCATCGATCGGTACCATCCTTGAGCTTCTCCGACTTTCGGAAGGGTTAGGGTTAGGGTTAGGGATGAAAGCACATAGGAGAAAGAGATATTCTTGAATAACTTTTTTTGTGAAGGTCGGAGAGACTTGCAAGTAGGCTCTACCCCCACTAAATGGGGTAGCGCGCATCGATCGGTACCATCCTTGAGCTTCTCCGACTTTCGGAAGGGTTAGGGTTAGGGTTAGGGATGAAAGCACATAGGAGAAAGAGATATTCTTGAATAACTTTTTTTGTGAAGGTCGGAGAGACTTGCAAGTAGGCTCTACCCCCACTAAATGGGGTAGCGCGCATCGATCGGTACCATCCTTGAGCTTCTCCGACTTTCGGAAGGGTTAGGGTTAGGGTTAGGGATGAAAGCACATAGGAGAAAGAGATATTCTTGAATAACTTTTTTTGTGAAGGTCGGAGAGACTTGCAAGTAGGCTCTACCCCCACTAAATGGGGTAGCGCGCATCGATCGGTACCATCCTTGAGCTTCTCCGACTTTCGGAAGGGTTAGGGTTAGGGTTAGGGATGAAAGCACATAGGAGAAAGAGATATTCTTGAATAACTTTTTTTGTGAAGGTCGGAGAGACTTGGAAAGTGGTTGCATCTGGACTAATTTGGGTCCTGCGGATCGATTGGTACCATCCCCGAGCTTGTACGACCTTCGAAAGAGGTCGACCGACGAAATTCCCCCAAATCTGAGGAGATATTCTTGAATAACTTTTTTTGTGAAGGTCGGAGAGACTTGCAAGTAGGCTCTACCCCCACTAAATGGGGTTGCGCGCATCGATCGGTACCATCCTTGAGCTTCTCCGACTTTCGGAAGGGTTAGGGTTAGGGTTAGGGATGAAAGCACATAGGAGAAAGAGATATTCTTGAATAACTTTTTTTGTGAAGGTCGGAGAGACTTGCAAGTAGGCTCTACCCCCACTAAATGGGGTAGCGCGCATCGATCGGTACCATCCTTGAGCTTCTCCGACTTTCGGAAGGGTTAGGGTTAGGGTTAGGGATGAAAGCACATAGGAGAAAGAGATATTCTTGAATAACTTTTTTTGTGAAGGTCGGAGAGACTTGGAAAGTGGTTGCATCTGGACTAATTTGGGTCCTGCGGATCGATTGGTACCATCCCCGAGCTTGTACGACCTTCGGAAGAGGTCGACCGACGAAATTCCCCCAAATCTGAGGAGATATTCTTGAATAACTTTTTTTGTGAAGGTCGGAGAGACTTGCAAGTAGGCTCTACCCCCACTAAATGGGGTTGCGCGCATCGATCGGTACCATCCTTGAGCTTCTCCGACTTTCGGAAGGGTTAGGGTTAGGGTTAGGGATGAAAGCACATAGGAGAAAGAGATATTCTTGAATAACTTTTTTTGTGAAGGTCGGAGAGACTTGCAAGTAGGCTCTACCCCCACTAAATGGGGTAGCGCGCATCGATCGGTACCATCCTTGAGCTTCTCCGACTTTCGGAAGGGTTAGGGTTAGGGTTAGGGATGAAAGCACATAGGAGAAAGAGATATTCTTGAATAACTTTTTTTGTGAAGGTCGGAGAGACTTGGAAAGTGGTTGCATCTGGACTAATTTGGGTCCTGCGGATCGATTGGTACCATCCCCGAGCTTGTACGACCTTCGGAAGAGGTCGACCGACGAAATTCCCCCAAATCTGAGGAGATATTCTTGAATAACTTTTTTTGTGAAGGTCGGAGAGACTTGCAAGTAGGCTCTACCCCCACTAAATGGGGTAGCGCGCATCGATCGGTACCATCCTTGAGCTTCTCCGACTTTCGGAAGGGTTAGGGTTAGGGTTAGGGATGAAAGCACATAGGAGAAAGAGATATTCTTGAATAACGTTTTTTGTGAAGGTCGGAGAGACTTGCAAGTAGGCTCTACCCCCACTAAATGGGGTAGCGCACATCGATCGGTACCATCCTTGAGCTTCTCCGACTTTCGGAAGGGTTAGGGTTAGGGTTAGGGATGAAAGCACATAGGAGAAAGAGATATTATTGAATAACTTTTTTTGTGAAGGTCGGAGAGACTTGGAAAGTGGTTGCATCTGGACTAATTTGGGTCCTGCGGATCGATTGGTACCATCCCCGAGCTTGTACGACCTTCGGAAGAGGTCGACCGACGAAATTCCCCCAAATCTGAGGAGATATTCTTGAATAACTTTTTTTGTGAAGGTCGGAGAGACTTGCAAGTAGGCTCTACCCCCACTAAATGGGGTTGCGCGCATCGATCGGTACCATCCTTGAGCTTCTCCGACTTTCGGAAGGGTTAGGGTTAGGGTTAGGGATGAAAGCACATAGGAGAAAGAGATATTCTTGAATAACTTTTTTTGTGAAGGTCGGAGAGACTTGGAAAGTGGTTGCATCTGGACTAATTTGGGTCCTGCGGATCGATTGGTACCATCCCCGAGCTTGTACGACCTTCGGAAGAGGTCGACCGACGAAATTCCCCCAAATCTGAGGAGATATTCTTGAATAACTTTTTTTGTGAAGGTCGGAGAGACTTGCAAGTAGGCTCTACCCCCACTAAATGGGGTTGCGCGCATCGATCGGTACCATCCTTGAGCTTCTCCGACTTTCGGAAGGGTTAGGGTTAGGGTTAGGGATGAAAGCACATAGGAGAAAGAGATATTCTTGAATAACTTTTTTTGTGAAGGTCGGAGAGACTTGCAAGTAGGCTCTACCCCCACTAAATGGGGTAGCGCGCATCGATCGGTACCATCCTTGAGCTTCTCCGACTTTCGGAAGGGTTAGGGTTAGGGTTAGGGATGAAAGCACATAGGAGAAAGAGATATTCTTGAATAACTTTTTTTGTGAAGGTCGGAGAGACTTGCAAGTAGGCTCTACCCCCACTAAATGGGGTAGCGCGCATCGATCGGTACCATCCTTGAGCTTCTCCGACTTTCGGAAGGGTTAGGGTTAGGGTTAGGGATGAAAGCACATAGGAGAAAGAGATATTCTTGAATAACTTTTTTTGTGAAGGTCGGAGAGACTTGCAAGTAGGCTCTACCCCCACTAATTGGGGTAGCGCGCATCGATCGGTACCATCCTTGAGCTTCTCCGACTTTCGGAAAGGTTAGGGTTAGGGTTAGGGATGAAAGCACATAGGAGAAAGAGATATTCTTGAATAACTTTTTTTGTGAAGGTCGGAGAGACTTGGAAAGTGGTTGCATCTGGACTAATTTGGGTCCTGCGGATCGATTGGTACCATCCCCGAGCTTGTACGACCTTCGGAAGAGGTCGACCGACGAAATTCCCCCAAATCTGAGGAGATATTCTTGAATAACTTTTTTTGTGAAGGTCGGAGAGACTTGCAAGTAGGCTCTACCCCCACTAAATGGGGTAGCGCGCATCGATCGGTACCATCCTTGAGCTTCTCCGACTTTCGGAAGGGTTAGGGTTAGGGTTAGGGATGAAAGCACATAGGAGAAAGAGATATTCTTGAATAACGTTTTTTGTGAAGGTCGGAGAGACTTGCAAGTAGGCTCTACCCCCACTAAATGGGGTAGCGCACATCGATCGGTACCATCCTTGAGCTTCTCCGACTTTCGGAAGGGTTAGGGTTAGGGTTAGGGATGAAAGCACATAGGAGAAAGAGATATTATTGAATAACTTTTTTTGTGAAGGTCGGAGAGACTTGGAAAGTGGTTGCATCTGGACTAATTTGGGTCCTGCGGATCGATTGGTACCATCCCCGAGCTTGTACGACCTTCGGAAGAGGTCGACCGACGAAATTCCCCCAAATCTGAGGAGATATTCTTGAATAACTTTTTTTGTGAAGGTCGGAGAGACTTGCAAGTAGGCTCTACCCCCACTAAATTGGGTTGCGCGCATCGATCGGTACTATCCTTGAGCTTCTCCGACTTTCGGAAGGGTTAGGGTTAGGGTTAGGGATGAAAGCACATAGGAGAAAGAGATATTCTTGAATAACTTTTTTTGTGAAGGTCGGAGAGACTTGCAAGTAGGCTCTACCCCCACTAAATGGGGTAGCGCGCATCGATCGGTACCATCCTTGAGCTTCTCCGACTTTCGGAAGGGTTAGGGTTAGGGTTAGGGATGAAAGCACATAGGAGAAAGAGATATTCTTGAATAACTTTTTTTGTGAAGGTCGGAGAGACTTGCAAGTAGGCTCTACCCCCACTAAATGGGGTAGCGCGCATCGATCGGTACCATCCTTGAGCTTCTCCGACTTTCGGAAGGGTTAGGGTTAGGGTTAGGGATGAAAGCACATAGGAGAAAGAGATATTCTTGAATAACTTTTTTTGTGAAGGTCGGAGAGACTTGCAAGTAGGCTCTACCCCCACTAAATGGGGTAGCGCGCATCGATCGGTACCATCCTTGAGCTTCTCCGACTTTCGGAAGGGTTAGGGTTAGGGTTAGGGATGAAAGCACATAGGAGAAAGAGATATTCTTGAATAACTTTTTTTGTGAAGGTCGGAGAGACTTGGAAAGTGGTTGCATCTGGACTAATTTGGGTCCTGCGGATCGATTGGTACCATCCCCGAGCTTGTACGACCTTCGGAAGAGGTCGACCGACGAAATTCCCCCAAATCTGAGGAGATATTCTTGAATAACTTTTTTTGTGAAGGTCGGAGAGACTTGCAAGTAGGCTCTACCCCCACTAAATGGGGTAGCGCGCATCGATCGGTACCATCCTTGAGCTTCTCCGACTTTCGGAAGGGTTAGGGTTAGGGTTAGGGATGAAAGCACATAGGAGAAAGAGATATTCTTGAATAACGTTTTTTGTGAAGGTCGGAGAGACTTGCAAGTAGGCTCTACCCCCACTAAATGGGGTAGCGCACATCGATCGGTACCATCCTTGAGCTTCTCCGACTTTCGGAAGGGTTAGGGTTAGGGTTAGGGATGAAAGCACATAGGAGAAAGAGATATTATTGAATAACTTTTTTTGTGAAGGTCGGAGAGACTTGGAAAGTGGTTGCATCTGGACTAATTTGGGTCCTGCGGATCGATTGGTACCATCCCCGAGCTTGTACGACCTTCGGAAGAGGTCGACCGACGAAATTCCCCCAAATCTGAGGAGATATTCTTGAATAACTTTTTTTGTGAAGGTCGGAGAGACTTGCAAGTAGGCTCTACCCCCACTAAATGGGGTTGCGCGCATCGATCGGTACCATCCTTGAGCTTCTCCGACTTTCGGAAGGGTTAGGGTTAGGGTTAGGGATGAAAGCACATAGGAGAAAGAGATATTCTTGAATAACTTTTTTTGTGAAGGTCGGAGAGACTTGCAAGTAGGCTCTACCCCCACTAAATGGGGTAGCGCGCATCGATCGGTACCATCCTTGAGCTTCTCCGACTTTCGGAAGGGTTAGGGTTAGGGTTAGGGATGAAAGCACATAGGAGAAAGAGATATTCTTGAATAACTTTTTTTGTGAAGGTCGGAGAGACTTGCAAGTAGGCTCTACCCCCACTAAATGGGGTAGCGCGCATCGATCGGTACCATCCTTGAGCTTCTCCGACTTTCGGAAGGGTTAGGGTTAGGGTTAGGGATGAAAGCACATAGGAGAAAGAGATATTCTTGAATAACTTTTTTTGTGAAGGTCGGAGAGACTTGCAAGTAGGCTCTACCCCCACTAAATGGGGTAGCGCGCATCGATCGGTACCATCCTTGAGCTTCTCCGACTTTCGGAAGGGTTAGGGTTAGGGTTAGGGATGAAAGCACATAGGAGAAAGAGATATTCTTGAATAACTTTTTTTGTGAAGGTCGGAGAGACTTGGAAAGTGGTTGCATCTGGACTAATTTGGGTCCTGCGGATCGATTGGTACCATCCCCGAGCTTGTACGACCTTCGGAAGAGGTCGACCGACGAAATTCCCCCAAATCTGAGGAGATATTCTTGAATAACTTTTTTTGTGAAGGTCGGAGAGACTTGCAAGTAGGCTCTACCCCCACTAAATGGGGTAGCGCGCATCGATCGGTACCATCCTTGAGCTTCTCCGACTTTCGGAAGGGTTAGGGTTAGGGTTAGGGATGAAAGCACATAGGAGAAAGAGATATTCTTGAATAACGTTTTTTGTGAAGGTCGGAGAGACTTGCAAGTAGGCTCTACCCCCACTAAATGGGGTAGCGCGCATCGATCGGTACCATCCTTGAGCTTCTCCGACTTTCGGAAGGGTTAGGGTTAGGGTTAGGGATGAAAGCACATAGGAGAAAGAGATATTATTGAATAACTTTTTTTGTGAAGGTCGGAGAGACTTGGAAAGTGGTTGCATCTGGACTAATTTGGGTCCTGCGGATCGATTGGTACCATCCCCGAGCTTGTACGACCTTCGGAAGAGGTCGACCGACGAAATTCCCCCAAATCTGAGGAGATATTCTTGAATAACGTTTTTTGTGAAGGTCGGAGAGACTTGCAAGTAGGCTCTACCCCCACTAAATGGGGTTGCGCGCATCGATCGGTACCATCCTTGAGCTTCTCCGACTTTCGGAAGGGTTAGGGTTAGGGTTAGGGATGAAAGCACATAGGAGAAAGAGATATTCTTGAATAACTTTTTTTGTGAAGGTCGGAAAGACTTGCAAGTAGGCTCTACCCCCACTAAATGGGGTTGCGCGCATCGATCGGTACCATCCTTGAGCTTCTCCGACTTTCGGAAGGGTTAGGGTTAGGGTTAGGGATGAAAGCACATAGGAGAAAGAGATATTCTTGAATAACTTTTTTTGTGAAGGTCGGAGAGACTTGCAAGTAGCCTCTACCCCCACTAAATGGGGTAGCGCGCATCGATCGGTACCATCCTTGAGCTTCTCCGACTTTCGGAAGGGTTAGGGTTAGGGTTAGGGATGAAAGCACATAGGAGAAAGAGATATTCTTGAATAACTTTTTTTGTGAAGGTCGGAGAGACTTGCAAGTAGGCTCTACCCCCACTAAATGGGGTAGCGCGCATCGATCGGTACCATCCTTGAGCTTCTCCGACTTTCGGAAGGGTTAGGGTTAGGGTTAGGGATGAAAGCACATAGGAGAAAGAGATATTCTTGAATAACCTTTTTTGTGAAGGTCGGAGAGACTTGCAAGTAGGCTCTACCCCCACTAAATGGGGTAGCGCGCATCGATCGGTACCATCCTTGAGCTTCTCCGACTTTCGGAAGGGTTAGGGTTAGGGTTAGGGATGAAAGCACATAGGAGAAAGAGATATTCTTGAATAACTTTTTTTGTGAAGGTCGGAGAGACTTGGAAAGTGGTTGCATCTGGACTAATTTGGGTCCTGCGGATCGATTGGTACTATCCCCGAGCTTGTACGACCTTCGAAAGAGGTCGACCGACGAAATTCCCCCAAATCTGAGGAGATATTCTTGAATAACTTTTTTTGTGAAGGTCGGAGAGACTTGTAAGTAGGCTCTACCCCCACTAAATGGGGTTGCGCGCATCGATCGGTACCATCCTTGAGCTTCTCCGACTTTCGGAAGGGTTAGGGTTAGGGTTAGGGATGAAAGCACATAGGAGAAAGAGATATTCTTGAATAACTTTTTTTGTGAAGGTCGGAGAGACTTGCAAGTAGGCTCTACCCCCACTAAATGGGGTAGCGCGCATCGATCAGTACCATCCTTGAGCTTCTCCGACTTTCGGAAGGGTTAGGGTTAGGGTTAGGGATGAAAGCACATAGGAGAAAGAGATATTCTTGAATAACTTTTTTTGTGAAGGTCGGAGAGACTTGGAAAGTGGTTGCATCTGGACTAATTTGGGTCCTGCGGATCGATTGGTACCATCCCCGAGCTTGTACGACCTTCGGAAGAGGTCGACCGACGAAATTCCCCCAAATCTGAGGAGATATTCTTGAATAACTTTTTTTGTGAAGGTCGGAGAGACTTGCAAGTAGGCTCTACCCCCACTAAATGGGGTTGCGCGCATCGATCGGTACCATCCTTGAGCTTCTCCGACTTTCGGAAGAGCTAGGGTTAGGGTTAGGGATGAAAGCACATAGGAGAAAGAGATATTCTTGAATAACTTTTTTTGTGAAGGTCGGAGAGACTTGCAAGTAGGCTCTACCCCCACTAAATGGGGAAGCGCGCATCGATCGGTACCATCCTTGAGCTTCTCCGACTTTCGGAAGGGTTAGGGTTAGGGTTAGGGATGAAAGCACATAGGAGAAAGAGATATTCTTGAATAACTTTTTTTGTGAAGGTCGGAGAGACTTGGAAAGTGGTTGCATCTGGACTAATTTGGGTCCTGCGGATCGATTGGTACCATCCCCGAGCTTGTACGACCTTCGAAAGAGGTCGACCGACGAAATTCCCCCAAATCTGAGGAGATATTCTTGAATAACTTTTTTTGTGAAGGTCGGAGAGACTTGCAAGTAGGCTCTACCCCCACTAAATGGGGTTGCGCGCATCGATCGGTACCATCCTTGAGCTTCTCCGACTTTCGGAAGGGTTAGGGTTAGGGTTAGGGATGAAAGCACATAGGAGTAAGAGATATTCTTGAATAACTTTTTTTGTGAAGGTCGGAGAGACTTGCAAGTAGGCTCTTCCCCCACTAAATGGGGTAGCACGCATCGATCGGTACCATCCTTGAGCTTCTCCGACTTTCGGAAGGGTTAGGGTTAGGGTTAGGGATGAAAGCACATAGGAGAAAGAGATATTCTTGAATAACTTTTTTTGTGAAGGTCGGAGAGACTTGCAAGTAGGCTCTACCCCCACTAAATGGGGTAGCGCGCATCGATCGGTACCATCCTTGAGCTTCTCCGACTTTCGGAAGGGTTAGGGTTAGGGTTAGGGATGAAAGCACATAGGAGAAAGAGATATTCTTGAATAACTTTTTTTGTGAAGGTCGGAGAGACTTGCAAGTAGGCTCTACCCCCACTAAATGGGGTAGCGCGCATCGATCGGTACCATCCTTGAGCTTCTCCGACTTTCGGAAGGGTTAGGGTTAGGGTTAGGGATGAAAGCACATAGGAGAAAGAGATATTCTTGAATAACTTTTTTTGTGAAGGTCGGAGAGACTTGGAAAGTGGTTGCATCTGGACTAATTTGGGTCCTGCGGATCGATTGGTACCATCCCCGAGCTTGTACGACCTTCGGAAGAGGTCGACCGACGAAATTCCCCCAAATCTGAGGAGATATTCTTGAATAACTTTTTTTGTGAAGGTCGGAGAGACTTGCAAGTAGGCTTTACCCCCACTAAATGGGGTAGCGCGCATCGATCGGTACCATCCTTGAGCTTCTCCGACTTTCGGAAGGGTTAGGGTTAGGGTTAGGGATGAAAGCACATAGGAGAAAGAGATATTCTTGAATAACGTTTTTTGTGAAGGTCGGAGAGACTTGCAAGTAGGCTCTACCCCCACTAAATGGGGTAGCGCGCATCGATCGGTACCATCCTTGAGCTTCTCCGACTTTCGGAAGGGTTAGGGTTAGGGTTAGGGATGAAAGCACATAGGAGAAAGAGATATTCTTGAATAACTTTTTTTGTGAAGGTCGGAGAGACTTGGAAAGTGGTTGCATCTGGACTAATTTGGGTCCTGCGGATCGATTGGTACCATCCTTGAGCTTGTACGACCTTCGGAAGAGGTCGACCGACGAAATTCCCCCAAATCTGAGGAGATATTCTTGAATAACTTTTTTTGTGAAGGTCGGAGAGACTTGCAAGTAGGCTCTACCCCCACTAAATGGGGTAGCGCGCATCGATCGGTACCATCCTTGAGCTTCTCCGACTTTCGGAAGGGTTAGGGTTAGGGTTAGGGATGAAAGCACATAGGAGAAAGAGATATTCTTGAATAACTTTTTTTGTGAAGGTCCGAGAGACTTGCAAGTAGGCTCTACCCCCACTAAATGGGGTAGCGCGCATCGATCGGTACCATCCTTGAGCTTCTCCGACTTTCGGAAGGGTTAGGGTTAGGGTTAGGGATGAAAGCACATAGGAGAAAGAGATATTCTTGAATAACTTTTTTTGTGAAGGTCGGAGAGACTTGGAAAGTGGTTGCATCTGGACTAATTTGGGTCCTGCGGATCGATTGGTACCATCCCCGAGCTTGTACGACCTTCGGAAGAGGTCGACCGACGAAATTCCCCCAAATCTGAGGAGATATTCTTGAATAACTTTTTTTGTGAAGGTCGGAGAGACTTGCAAGTAGGCTCTACCCCCACTAAATGGGGTTGCGCGCATCGACCAGTACCATCCTTGAGCTTCTCCGACTTTCGGAAGGGTTAGGGTTAGGGTTAGGGATGAAAGCACATAGGAGAAAGAGATATTCTTGAATAACTTTTTTTGTGAAGGTCGGAAAGACTTGCAAGTAGGCTCTACCCCCACTAAATGGGGTAGCGCGCATCGATCGGTACTATCCTTGAGCTTCTCCGACTTTCGGAAGGGTTAGGGTTAGGGATGAAAGCACATAGGAGAAAGAGATATTCTTGAATAACTTTTTTTGTGAAGGTCGGAGAGACTTGCAAGTAGGCTCTACCCCCACTAAATGGGGTAGCGCGCATCGATCGGTACCATTCTTGAGCTTCTCCGACTTTCGGAAGGGTTAGGGTTAGGGTTAGGGATGAAAGCACATAGGAGAAAGAGATATTCTTGAATAACTTTTTTTGTGAAGGTCGAAGAGACTTGCAAGTAGGCTCTACCCCCACTAAATGGGGTAGCGCGCATCGATCGGTACCATCCTTGAGCTTCTACGACTTTCGGAAGGGTTAGGGTTAGGGTTAGGGATGAAAGCACATAGGAGAAAGAGATATTCTTGAATAACCTTTTTTGTGAAGGTCGGAGAGACTTGCAAGTAGGCTCTACCCCCACTAAATGGGGTAGCGCGCATCGATCGGTACCATCCTTGAGCTTCTCCGACTTTCGGAAGGGTTAGGGTTAGGGTTAGGGATGAAAGCACATAGGAGAAAGAGATATTCTTGAATAACTTTTTTTGTGAAGGTCGGAGAGACTTGGAAAGTGGTTGCATCTGGACTAATTTGGGTCCTGCGGATCGATTGGTACCATCCCTGAGCTTGTACGACCTTCGAAAGAGGTCGACCGACGAAATTCCCCCAAATCTGAGGAGATATTCTTGAATAACTTTTTTTGTGAAGGTCGGAGAGACTTGCAAGTAGGCTCTACCCCCACTAAATGGGGTTGCGCGCATCGATCGGTACCATCCTTGAGCTTCTCCGACTTTCGGAAGGGTTAGGGTTAGGGTTAGGGATGAAAGCACATAGGAGAAAGAGATATTCTTGAATAACTTTTTTTGTGAAGGTCGGAGAGACTTGCAAGTAGGCTCTACCCCCACTAAATGGGGTAGCGCGCATCGATCGGTACCATCCTTGAGCTTCTCCGACTTTCGGAAGGGTTAGGGTTAGGGTTAGGGATGAAAGCACATAGGAGAAAGAGATATTCTTGAATAACTTTTTTTGTGAAGGTCGGAGAGACTTGGAAAGTGGTTGCATCTGGACTAATTTGGGTCCTGCGGATCGATTGGTACCATCCCCGAGCTTGTACGACCTTCGGAAGAGGTCGACCGACGAAATTCCCCCAAATCTGAGGAGATATTCTTGAATAACTTTTTTTGTGAAGGTCGGAGAGACTTGCAAGTAGGCTCTACCCCCACTAAATGGGGTTGCGCGCATCGATCGGTACCATCCTTGAGCTTCTCCGACTTTCGGAAGGGTTAGGGTTAGGGTTAGGGATGAAAGCACATAGGAGAAAGAGATATTCTTGAATAACTTTTTTTGTGAAGGTCGGAGAGACTTGGAAAGTGCTTGCATCTGGACTAATTTGGGTCCTGCGGATCGATTGGTACCATCCCCGAGCTTGTACGACCTTCGGAAGAGGTCGACCGACGAAATTCCCCCAAATCTGAGGAGATATTCTTGAATAACTTTTTTTGTGAAGGTCGGAGAGACTTGCAAGTAGGCTCTACCCCCACTAAATGGGGTTGCGCGCATCGATCGGTACCATCCTTGAGCTTCTCCGACTTTCGGAAGGGCTAGGGTTAGGGTTAGGGATGAAAGCACATAGGAGAAAGAGATATTCTTGAATAACTTTTTTTGTGAAGGTCGGAGAGACTTGCAAGTAGGCTCTACCCCCACTAAATGGGGAAGCGCGCATCGATCGGTACCATCCTTGAGCTTCTCCGACTTTCGGAAGGGTTAGGGTTAGGGTTAGGGATGAAAGCACATAGGAGAAAGAGATATTCTTGAATAACTTTTTTTGTGAAGGTCGGAGAGACTTGCAAGTAGGCTCTACCCCCACTAAATGGGGTAGCGCGCATCGATCGGTACCATTCTTGAGCTTCTCCGACTTTCGGAAGGGTTAGGGTTAGGGTTAGGGATGAAAGCACATAGGAGAAAGAGATATTCTTGAATAACTTTTTTTGTGAAGGTCGAAGAGACTTGCAAGTAGGCTCTACCCCCACTAAATGGGGTAGCGCGCATCGATCGGTACCATCCTTGAGCTTCTACGACTTTCGGAAGGGTTAGGGTTAGGGTTAGGGATGAAAGCACATAGGAGAAAGAGATATTCTTGAATAACCTTTTTTGTGAAGGTCGGAGAGACTTGCAAGTAGGCTCTACCCCCACTAAATGGGGTAGCGCGCATCGATCGGTACCATCCTTGAGCTTCTCCGACTTTCGGAAGGGTTAGGGTTAGGGTTAGGGATGAAAGCACATAGGAGAAAGAGATATTCTTGAATAACTTTTTTTGTGAAGGTCGGAGAGACTTGGAAAGTGGTTGCATCTGGACTAATTTGGGTCCTGCGGATCGATTGGTACCATCCCTGAGCTTGTACGACCTTCGAAAGAGGTCGACCGACGAAATTCCCCCAAATCTGAGGAGATATTCTTGAATAACTTTTTTTGTGAAGGTCGGAGAGACTTGCAAGTAGGCTCTACCCCCACTAAATGGGGTTGCGCGCATCGATCGGTACCATCCTTGAGCTTCTCCGACTTTCGGAAGGGTTAGGGTTAGGGTTAGGGATGAAAGCACATAGGAGAAAGAGATATTCTTGAATAACTTTTTTTGTGAAGGTCGGAGAGACTTGCAAGTAGGCTCTACCCCCACTAAATGGGGTAGCGCGCATCGATCGGTACCATCCTTGAGCTTCTCCGACTTTCGGAAGGGTTAGGGTTAGGGTTAGGGATGAAAGCACATAGGAGAAAGAGATATTCTTGAATAACTTTTTTTGTGAAGGTCGGAGAGACTTGGAAAGTGGTTGCATCTGGACTAATTTGGGTCCTGCGGATCGATTGGTACCATCCCCGAGCTTGTACGACCTTCGGAAGAGGTCGACCGACGAAATTCCCCCAAATCTGAGGAGATATTCTTGAATAACTTTTTTTGTGAAGGTCGGAGAGACTTGCAAGTAGGCTCTACCCCCACTAAATGGGGTTGCGCGCATCGATCGGTACCATCCTTGAGCTTCTCCGACTTTCGGAAGGGCTAGGGTTAGGGTTAGGGATGAAAGCACATAGGAGAAAGAGATATTCTTGAATAACCTTTTTTGTGAAGGTCGGAGAGACTTGCAAGTAGGCTCTACCCCCACTAAATGGGGTAGCGCGCATCGATCGGTACCATCCTTGAGCTTCTCCGACTTTCGGAAGGGTTAGGGTTAGGGTTAGGGATGAAAGCACATAGGAGAAAGAGATATTCTTGAATAACTTTTTTTGTGAAGGTCGGAGAGACTTGCAAGTAGGCTCTACCCCCACTAAATGGGGTAGCGCGCATCGATCGGTACCATCCTTGAGCTTCTCCGACTTTCGGAAGGGTTAGGGTTAGGGTTAGGGATGAAAGCACATAGGAGAAAGAGATATTCTTGAATAACTTTTTTTGTGAAGGTCGGAGAGACTTGCAAGTAGGCTCTACCCCCACTAAATGGGGTAGCGCGCATCGATCGGTACCATCCTTGAGCTTCTCCGACTTTCGGAAGGGTTAGGGTTAGGGTTAGGGATGAAAGCACATAGGAGAAAGAGATATTCTTGAATAACTTTTTTTGTGAAGGTCGGAGAGACTTGGAAAGTGGTTGCATCTGGACTAATTTGGGTCCTGCGGATCGATTGGTACCATCCCCGAGCTTGTACGACCTTCGGAAGAGGTCGACCGACGAAATTCCCCCAAATCTGAGGAGATATTCTTGAATAACTTTTTTTGTGAAGGTCGGAGAGACTTGCAAGTAGGCTCTACCCCCACTAAATGGGGTTGCGCGCATCGATCGGTACCATCCTTGAGCTTCTCCGACTTTCGGAAGGGCTAGGGTTAGGGTTAGGGATGAAAGCACATAGGAGAAAGAGATATTCTTGAATAACCTTTTTTGTGAAGGTCGGAGAGACTTGCAAGTAGGCTCTACCCCCACTAAATGGGGTAGCGCGCATCGATCGGTACCATCCTTGAGCTTCTCCGACTTTCGGAAGGGTTAGGGTTAGGGTTAGGGATGAAAGCACATAGGAGAAAGAGATATTCTTGAATAACTTTTTTTGTGAAGGTCGGAGAGACTTGCAAGTAGGCTCTACCCCCACTAAATGGGGTAGCGCGCATCGATCGGTACCATCCTTGAGCTTCTCCGACTTTCGGAAGGGTTAGGGTTAGGGTTAGGGATGAAAGCACATAGGAGAAAGAGATATTCTTGAATAACTTTTTTTGTGAAGGTCGGAGAGACTTGCAAGTAGGCTCTACCCCCACTAAATGGGGTAGCGCGCATCGATCGGTACCATCCTTGAGCTTCTCCGACTTTCGGAAGGGTTAGGGTTAGGGTTAGGGATGAAAGCACATAGGAGAAAGAGATATTCTTGAATAACTTTTTTTGTGAAGGTCGGAGAGACTTGGAAAGTGGTTGCATCTGGACTAATTTGGGTCCTGCGGATCGATTGGTACCATCCCCGAGCTTGTACGACCTTCGGAAGAGGTCGACCGACGAAATTCCCCCAAATCTGAGGAGATATTCTTGAATAACTTTTTTTGTGAAGGTCGGAGAGACTTGCAAGTAGGCTTTACCCCCACTAAATGGGGTAGCGCGCATCGATCGGTACCATCCTTGAGCTTCTCCGACTTTCGGAAGGGTTAGGGTTAGGGTTAGGGATGAAAGCACATAGGAGAAAGAGATATTCTTGAATAACGTTTTTTGTGAAGGTCGGAGAGACTTGCAAGTAGGCTCTACCCCCACTAAATGGGGTAGCGCGCATCGATCGGTACCATCCTTGAGCTTCTCCGACTTTCGGAAGGGTTAGGGTTAGGGTTAGGGATGAAAGCACATAGGAGAAAGAGATATTCTTGAATAACTTTTTTTGTGAAGGTCGGAGAGACTTGGAAAGTGGTTGCATCTGGACTAATTTGGGTCCTGCGGATCGATTGGTACCATCCTTGAGCTTGTACGACCTTCGGAAGAGGTCGACCGACGAAATTCCCCCAAATCTGAGGAGATATTCTTGAATAACTTTTTTTGTGAAGGTCGGAGAGACTTGCAAGTAGGCTCTACCCCCACTAAATGGGGTAGCGCGCATCGATCGGTACCATCCTTGAGCTTCTCCGACTTTCGGAAGGGTTAGGGTTAGGGTTAGGGATGAAAGCACATAGGAGAAAGAGATATTCTTGAATAACTTTTTTTGTGAAGGTCCGAGAGACTTGCAAGTAGGCTCTACCCCCACTAAATGGGGTAGCGCGCATCGATCGGTACCATCCTTGAGCTTCTCCGACTTTCGGAAGGGTTAGGGTTAGGGTTAGGGATGAAAGCACATAGGAGAAAGAGATATTCTTGAATAACTTTTTTTGTGAAGGTCGGAGAGACTTGGAAAGTGGTTGCATCTGGACTAATTTGGGTCCTGCGGATCGATTGGTACCATCCCCGAGCTTGTACGACCTTCGGAAGAGGTCGACCGACGAAATTCCCCCAAATCTGAGGAGATATTCTTGAATAACTTTTTTTGTGAAGGTCGGAGAGACTTGCAAGTAGGCTCTACCCCCACTAAATGGGGTTGCGCGCATCGACCAGTACCATCCTTGAGCTTCTCCGACTTTCGGAAGGGTTAGGGTTAGGGTTAGGGATGAAAGCACATAGGAGAAAGAGATATTCTTGAATAACTTTTTTTGTGAAGGTCGGAAAGACTTGCAAGTAGGCTCTACCCCCACTAAATGGGGTAGCGCGCATCGATCGGTACTATCCTTGAGCTTCTCCGACTTTCGGAAGGGTTAGGGTTAGGGTTAGGGATGAAAGCACATAGGAGAAAGAGATATTCTTGAATAACTTTTTTTGTGAAGGTCGGAGAGACTTGCAAGTAGGCTCTACCCCCACTAAATGGGGTAGCGCGCATCGATCGGTACCATTCTTGAGCTTCTCCGACTTTCGGAAGGGTTAGGGTTAGGGTTAGGGATGAAAGCACATAGGAGAAAGAGATATTCTTGAATAACTTTTTTTGTGAAGGTCGAAGAGACTTGCAAGTAGGCTCTACCCCCACTAAATGGGGTAGCGCGCATCGATCGGTACCATCCTTGAGCTTCTACGACTTTCGGAAGGGTTAGGGTTAGGGTTAGGGATGAAAGCACATAGGAGAAAGAGATATTCTTGAATAACCTTTTTTGTGAAGGTCGGAGAGACTTGCAAGTAGGCTCTACCCCCACTAAATGGGGTAGCGCGCATCGATCGGTACCATCCTTGAGCTTCTCCGACTTTCGGAAGGGTTAGGGTTAGGGTTAGGGATGAAAGCACATAGGAGAAAGAGATATTCTTGAATAACTTTTTTTGTGAAGGTCGGAGAGACTTGGAAAGTGGTTGCATCTGGACTAATTTGGGTCCTGCGGATCGATTGGTACCATCCCTGAGCTTGTACGACCTTCGAAAGAGGTCGACCGACGAAATTCCCCCAAATCTGAGGAGATATTCTTGAATAACTTTTTTTGTGAAGGTCGGAGAGACTTGCAAGTAGGCTCTACCCCCACTAAATGGGGTTGCGCGCATCGATCGGTACCATCCTTGAGCTTCTCCGACTTTCGGAAGGGTTAGGGTTAGGGTTAGGGATGAAAGCACATAGGAGAAAGAGATATTCTTGAATAACTTTTTTTGTGAAGGTCGGAGAGACTTGCAAGTAGGCTCTACCCCCACTAAATGGGGTAGCGCGCATCGATCGGTACCATCCTTGAGCTTCTCCGACTTTCGGAAGGGTTAGGGTTAGGGTTAGGGATGAAAGCACATAGGAGAAAGAGATATTCTTGAATAACTTTTTTTGTGAAGGTCGGAGAGACTTGGAAAGTGGTTGCATCTGGACTAATTTGGGTCCTGCGGATCGATTGGTACCATCCCCGAGCTTGTACGACCTTCGGAAGAGGTCGACCGACGAAATTCCCCCAAATCTGAGGAGATATTCTTGAATAACTTTTTTTGTGAAGGTCGGAGAGACTTGCAAGTAGGCTCTACCCCCACTAAATGGGGTTGCGCGCATCGATCGGTACCATCCTTGAGCTTCTCCGACTTTCGGAAGGGCTAGGGTTAGGGTTAGGGATGAAAGCACATAGGAGAAAGAGATATTCTTGAATAACTTTTTTTGTGAAGGTCGGAGAGACTTGCAAGTAGGCTCTACCCCCACTAAATGGGGAAGCGCGCATCGATCGGTACCATCCTTGAGCTTCTCCGACTTTCGGAAGGGTTAGGGTTAGGGTTAGGGATGAAAGCACATAGGAGAAAGAGATATTCTTGAATAACTTTTTTTGTGAAGGTCGGAGAGACTTGCAAGTAGGCTCTACCCCCACTAAATGGGGTAGCGCGCATCGATCGGTACCATTCTTGAGCTTCTCCGACTTTCGGAAGGGTTAGGGTTAGGGTTAGGGATGAAAGCACATAGGAGAAAGAGATATTCTTGAATAACTTTTTTTGTGAAGGTCGAAGAGACTTGCAAGTAGGCTCTACCCCCACTAAATGGGGTAGCGCGCATCGATCGGTACCATCCTTGAGCTTCTACGACTTTCGGAAGGGTTAGGGTTAGGGTTAGGGATGAAAGCACATAGGAGAAAGAGATATTCTTGAATAACCTTTTTTGTGAAGGTCGGAGAGACTTGCAAGTAGGCTCTACCCCCACTAAATGGGGTAGCGCGCATCGATCGGTACCATCCTTGAGCTTCTCCGACTTTCGGAAGGGTTAGGGTTAGGGTTAGGGATGAAAGCACATAGGAGAAAGAGATATTCTTGAATAACTTTTTTTGTGAAGGTCGGAGAGACTTGGAAAGTGGTTGCATCTGGACTAATTTGGGTCCTGCGGATCGATTGGTACCATCCCTGAGCTTGTACGACCTTCGAAAGAGGTCGACCGACGAAATTCCCCCAAATCTGAGGAGATATTCTTGAATAACTTTTTTTGTGAAGGTCGGAGAGACTTGCAAGTAGGCTCTACCCCCACTAAATGGGGTTGCGCGCATCGATCGGTACCATCCTTGAGCTTCTCCGACTTTCGGAAGGGTTAGGGTTAGGGTTAGGGATGAAAGCACATAGGAGAAAGAGATATTCTTGAATAACTTTTTTTGTGAAGGTCGGAGAGACTTGCAAGTAGGCTCTACCCCCACTAAATGGGGTAGCGCGCATCGATCGGTACCATCCTTGAGCTTCTCCGACTTTCGGAAGGGTTAGGGTTAGGGTTAGGGATGAAAGCACATAGGAGAAAGAGATATTCTTGAATAACTTTTTTTGTGAAGGTCGGAGAGACTTGGAAAGTGGTTGCATCTGGACTAATTTGGGTCCTGCGGATCGATTGGTACCATCCCCGAGCTTGTACGACCTTCGGAAGAGGTCGACCGACGAAATTCCCCCAAATCTGAGGAGATATTCTTGAATAACTTTTTTTGTGAAGGTCGGAGAGACTTGCAAGTAGGCTCTACCCCCACTAAATGGGGTTGCGCGCATCGATCGGTACCATCCTTGAGCTTCTCCGACTTTCGGAAGGGCTAGGGTTAGGGTTAGGGATGAAAGCACATAGGAGAAAGAGATATTCTTGAATAACTTTTTTTGTGAAGGTCGGAGAGACTTGCAAGTAGGCTCTACCCCCACTAAATGGGGAAGCGCGCATCGATCGGTACCATCCTTGAGCTTCTCCGACTTTCGGAAGGGTTAGGGTTAGGGTTAGGGATGAAAGCACATAGGAGAAAGAGATATTCTTGAATAACTTTTTTTGTGAAGGTCGGAGAGACTTGGAAAGTGGTTGCATCTGGACTAATTTGGGTCCTGCGGATCGATTGGTACCATCCCCGAGCTTGTACGACCTTCGAAAGAGGTCGACCGACGAAATTCCCCCAAATCTGAGGAGATATTCTTGAATAACTTTTTTTGTGAAGGTCGGAGAGACTTGCAAGTAGGCTCTACCCCCACTAAATGGGGTTGCGCGCATCGATCGGTACCATCCTTGAGCTTCTCCGACTTTCGGAAGGGTTAGGGTTAGGGTTAGGGATGAAAGCACATAGGAGAAAGAGATATTCTTGAATAACTTTTTTTGTGAAGGTCGGAGAGACTTGCAAGTAGGCTCTACCCCCACTAAATGGGGTAGCACGCATCGATCGGTACCATCCTTGAGCTTCTCCGACTTTCGGAAGGGTTAGGGTTAGGGTTAGGGATGAAAGCACATAGGAGAAAGAGATATTCTTGAATAACTTTTTTTGTGAAGGTCGGAGAGACTTGCAAGTAGGCTCTACCCCCACTAAATGGGGTAGCGCGCATCGATCGGTACCATCCTTGAGCTTTTCCGACTTTCGGAAGGGTTAGGGTTAGGGTTAGGGATGAAAGCACATAGGAGAAAGAGATATTCTTGAATAACGTTTTTTGTGAAGGTCGGAGAGACTTGCAAGTAGGCTCTACCCCCACTAAATGGGGTAGCGCGCATCGATCGGTACCATCCTTGAGCTTCTCCGACTTTCGGAAGGGTTAGGGTTAGGGTTAGGGATGAAAGCACATAGGAGAAAGAGATATTCTTGAATAACTTTTTTTGTGAAGGTCGGAGAGACTTGGAAAGTGGTTGCATCTGGACTAATTTGGGTCCTGCGGATCGATTGGTACCATCCTTGAGCTTGTACGACCTTCGGAAGAGGTCGACCGACGAAATTCCCCCAAATCTGAGGAGATATTCTTGAATAACTTTTTTTGTGAAGGTCGGAGAGACTTGCAAGTAGGCTCTACCCCCACTAAATGGGGTAGCGCGCATCGATCGGTACCATCCTTGAGCTTCTCCGACTTTCGGAAGGGTTAGGGTTAGGGTTAGGGATGAAAGCACATAGGAGAAAGAGATATTCTTGAATAACTTTTTTTGTGAAGGTCCGAGAGACTTGCAAGTAGGCTCTACCCCCACTAAATGGGGTAGCGCGCATCGATCGGTACCATCCTTGAGCTTCTCCGACTTTCGGAAGGGTTAGGGTTAGGGTTAGGGATGAAAGCACATAGGAGAAAGAGATATTCTTGAATAACTTTTTTTGTGAAGGTCGGAGAGACTTGGAAAGTGGTTGCATCTGGACTAATTTGGGTCCTGCGGATCGATTGGTACCATCCCCGAGCTTGTACGACCTTCGGAAGAGGTCGACCGACGAAATTCCCCCAAATCTGAGGAGATATTCTTGAATAACTTTTTTGTGAAGGTCGGAGAGACTTGCAAGTAGGCTCTACCCCCACTAAATGGGGTTGCGCGCATCGACCAGTACCATCCTTGAGCTTCTCCGACTTTCGGAAGGGTTAGGGTTAGGGTTAGGGATGAAAGCACATAGGAGAAAGAGATATTCTTGAATAACTTTTTTTGTGAAGGTCGGAAAGACTTGCAAGTAGGCTCTACCCCCACTAAATGGGGTAGCGCGCATCGATCGGTACCATCCTTGAGCTTCTCCGACTTTCGGAAGGGTTAGGGTTAGGGTTAGGGATGAAAGCACATAGGAGAAAGAGATATTCTTGAATAACTTTTTTTGTGAAGGTCGGAGAGACTTGCAAGTAGGCTCTACCCCCACTAAATGGGGTAGCGCGCATCGATCGGTACCATCCTTAAGCTTCTCCGACTTTCGGAAGGGTTAGGGTTAGGGTTAGGGATGAAAGCACATAGGAGAAAGAGATATTCTTGAATAACTTTTTTTGTGAAGGTCGGAGAGACTTGCAAGTAGGCTCTACCCCCACTAAATGGGGTAGCGCGCATCGATCGGTACCATCCTTGAGCTTCTCCGACTTTCGGAAGGGTTAGGGTTAGGGATGAAAGCACATAGGAGAAAGAGATATTCTTGAATAACCTTTTTTGTGAAGGTCGGAGAGACTTGCAAGTAGGCTCTACCCCCACTAAATGGGGTAGCGCGCATCGATCGGTACCATCCTTGAGCTTCTCCGACTTTCGGAAGGGTTAGGGTTAGGGTTAGGGATGAAAGCACATAGGAGAAAGAGATATTCTTGAATAACTTTTTTTGTGAAGGTCGGAGAGACTTGGAAAGTGGTTGCATCTGGACTAATTTGGGTCCTGCGGATCGATTGGTACCATCCCCGAGCTTGTACGACCTTCGAAAGAGGTCGACCGACGAAATTCCCCCAAATCTGAGGAGATATTCTTGAATAACTTTTTTTGTGAAGGTCGGAGAGACTTGCAAGTAGGCTCTACCCCCACTAAATGGGGTTGCGCGCATCGATCGGTACCATCCTTGAGCTTCTCCGACTTTCGGAAGGGTTAGGGTTAGGGTTAGGGATGAAAGCACATAGGAGAAAGAGATATTCTTGAATAACTTTTTTTGTGAAGGTCGGAGAGACTTGCAAGTAGGCTCTACCCCCACTAAATGGGGTAGCGCGCATCGATCGGTACCATCCTTGAGCTTCTCCGACTTTCGGAAGGGTTAGGGTTAGGGTTAGGGATGAAAGCACATAGGAGAAAGAGATATTCTTGAATAACTTTTTTTGTGAAGGTCGGAGAGACTTGGAAAGTGGTTGCATCTGGACTAATTTGGGTCCTGCGGATCGATTGGTACCATCCCCGAGCTTGTACGACCTTCGGAAGAGGTCGACCGACGAAATTCCCCCAAATCTGAGGAGATATTCTTGAATAACTTTTTTTGTGAAGGTCGGAGAGACTTGCAAGTAGGCTCTACCCCCACTAAATGGGGTTGCGCGCATCGACCAGTACCATCCTTGAGCTTCTCCGACTTTCGGAAGGGTTAGGGTTAGGGTTAGGGATGAAAGCACATAGGAGAAAGAGATATTCTTGAATAACTTTTTTTGTGAAGGTCGGAAAGACTTGCAAGTAGGCTCTACCCCCACTAAATGGGGTAGCGCGCATCGATCGGTACCATCCTTGAGCTTCTCCGACTTTAGGAAGGGTTAGGGTTAGGGTTAGGGATGAAAGCACATAGGAGAAAGAGATATTCTTGAATAACTTTTTTTGTGAAGGTCGGAGAGACTTGCAAGTAGGCTCTACCCCCACTAAATGGGGTTGCGCGCATCGATCGGTACCATCCTTGAGCTTCTCCGACTTTCGGAAGGGTTAGGGTTAGGGTTAGGGATGAAAGCACATAGGAGAAAGAGATATTCTTGAATAACTTTTTTTGTGAAGGTCGGAGAGACTTGCAAGTAGGCTCTACCCCCACTAAATGGGGTAGCACGCATCGATCGGTACCATCCTTGAGCTTCTCCGACTTTCGGAAGGGTTAGGGTTAGGGTTAGGGATGAAAGCACATAGGAGAAAGAGATATTCTTGAATAACCTTTTTTGTGAAGGTCGGAGAGACTTGCAAGTAGGCTCTACCCCCACTAAATGGGGTAGCGCGCATCGATCGGTACCATCCTTGAGCTTCTCCGACTTTCGGAAGGGTTAGGGTTAGGGTTAGGGATGAAAGCACATAGGAGAAAGAGATATTCTTGAATAACTTTTTTTGTGAAGGTCGGAGAGACTTGGAAAGTGGTTGCATCTGGACTAATTTGGGTCCTGCGGATCGATTGGTACCATCCCCGAGCTTGTACGACCTTCGAAAGAGGTCGACCGACGAAATTCCCCCAAATCTGAGGAGATATTCTTGAATAACTTTTTTTGTGAAGGTCGGAGAGACTTGCAAGTAGGCTCTACCCCCACTAAATGGGGTTGCGCGCATCGATCGGTACCATCCTTGAGCTTCTCCGACTTTCGGAAGGGTTAGGGTTAGGGTTAGGGATGAAAGCACATAGGAGAAAGAGATATTCTTGAATAACTTTTTTTGTGAAGGTCGGAGAGACTTGCAAGTAGGCTCTACCCCCACTAAATGGGGTAGCGCGCATCGATCGGTACCATCCTTGAGCTTCTCCGACTTTCGGAAGGGTTAGGGTTAGGGTTAGGGATGAAAGCACATAGGAGAAAGAGATATTCTTGAATAACTTTTTTTGTGAAGGTCGGAGAGACTTGGAAAGTGGTTGCATCTGGACTAATTTGGGTCCTGCGGATCGATTGGTACCATCCCCGAGCTTGTACGACCTTCGGAAGAGGTCGACCGACGAAATTCCCCCAAATCTGAGGAGATATTCTTGAATAACTTTTTTTGTGAAGGTCGGAGAGACTTGCAAGTAGGCTCTACCCCCACTAAATGGGGTAGCGCGCATCGATCGGTACCATCCTTGAGCTTCTCCGACTTTCGGAAGGGTTAGGGTTAGGGTTAGGGATGAAAGCACATAGGAGAAAGAGATATTCTTGAATAACGTTTTTTGTGAAGGTCGGAGAGACTTGCAAGTAGGCTCTACCCCCACTAAATGGGGTAGCGCACATCGATCGGTACCATCCTTGAGCTTCTCCGACTTTCGGAAGGGTTAGGGTTAGGGTTAGGGATGAAAGCACATAGGAGAAAGAGATATTATTGAATAACTTTTTTTGTGAAGGTCGGAGAGACTTGGAAAGTGGTTGCATCTGGACTAATTTGGGTCCTGCGGATCGATTGGTACCATCCCCGAGCTTGTACGACCTTCGGAAGAGGTCGACCGACGAAATTCCCCCAAATCTGAGGAGATATTCTTGAATAACTTTTTTTGTGAAGGTCGGAGAGACTTGCAAGTAGGCTCTACCCCCACTAAATGGGGTTGCGCGCATCGATCGGTACCATCCTTGAGCTTCTCCGACTTTCGGAAGGGTTAGGGTTAGGGTTAGGGATGAAAGCACATAGGAGAAAGAGATATTCTTGAATAACTTTTTTTGTGAAGGTCGGAGAGACTTGCAAGTAGGCTCTACCCCCACTAAATGGGGTAGCGCGCATCGATCGGTACCATCCTTGAGCTTCTCCGACTTTCGGAAGGGTTAGGGTTAGGGTTAGGGATGAAAGCACATAGGAGAAAGAGATATTCTTGAATAACTTTTTTTGTGAAGGTCGGAGAGACTTGCAAGTAGGCTCTACCCCCACTAAATGGGGTAGCGCGCATCGATCGGTACCATCCTTGAGCTTCTCCGACTTTCGGAAGGGTTAGGGTTAGGGTTAGGGATGAAAGCACATAGGAGAAAGAGATATTCTTGAATAACTTTTTTTGTGAAGGTCGGAGAGACTTGCAAGTAGGCTCTACCCCCACTAAATGGGGTAGCGCGCATCGATCGGTACCATCCTTGAGCTTCTCCGACTTTCGGAAGGGTTAGGGTTAGGGTTAGGGATGAAAGCACATAGGAGAAAGAGATATTCTTGAATAACTTTTTTTGTGAAGGTCGGAGAGACTTGGAAAGTGGTTGCATCTGGACTAATTTGGGTCCTGCGGATCGATTGGTACCATCCCCGAGCTTGTACGACCTTCGGAAGAGGTCGACCGACGAAATTCCCCCAAATCTGAGGAGATATTCTTGAATAACTTTTTTTGTGAAGGTCGGAGAGACTTGCAAGTAGGCTCTACCCCCACTAAATGGGGTAGCGCGCATCGATCGGTACCATCCTTGAGCTTCTCCGACTTTCGGAAGGGTTAGGGTTAGGGTTAGGGATGAAAGCACATAGGAGAAAGAGATATTCTTGAATAACGTTTTTTGTGAAGGTCGGAGAGACTTGCAAGTAGGCTCTACCCCCACTAAATGGGGTAGCGCGCATCGATCGGTACCATCCTTGAGCTTCTCCGACTTTCGGAAGGGTTAGGGTTAGGGTTAGGGATGAAAGCACATAGGAGAAAGAGATATTATTGAATAACTTTTTTTGTGAAGGTCGGAGAGACTTGGAAAGTGGTTGCATCTGGACTAATTTGGGTCCTGCAGATCGATTGGTACCATCCCCGAGCTTGTACGACCTTCGGAAGAGGTCGACCGACGAAATTCCCCCAAATCTGAGGAGATATTCTTGAATAACTTTTTTTGTGAAGGTCGGAGAGACTTGCAAGTAGGCTCTACCCCCACTAAATGGGGTAGCGCGCATCGATCGGTACCATCCTTGAGCTTCTCCGACTTTCGGAAGGGTTAGGGTTAGGGTTAGGGATGAAAGCACATAGGAGAAAGAGATATTCTTGAATAACGTTTTTTGTGAAGGTCGGAGAGACTTGCAAGTAGGCTCTACCCCCACTAAATGGGGTAGCGCGCATCGATCGGTACCATCCTTGAGCTTCTCCGACTTTCGGAAGGGTTAGGGTTAGGGTTAGGGATGAAAGCACATAGGAGAAAGAGATATTATTGAATAACTTTTTTTGTGAAGGTCGGAGAGACTTGGAAAGTGGTTGCATCTGGACTAATTTGGGTCCTGCGGATCGATTGGTACCATCCCCGAGCTTGTACGACCTTCGGAAGAGGTCGACCGACGAAATTCCCCCAAATCTGAGGAGATATTCTTGAATAACTTTTTTTGTGAAGGTCGGAGAGACTTGCAAGTAGGCTCTACCCCCACTAAATGGGGTAGCGCGCATCGATCGGTACCATCCTTGAGCTTCTCCGACTTTCGGAAGGGTTAGGGTTAGGGTTAGGGATGAAAGCACATAGGAGAAAGAGATATTCTTGAATAACGTTTTTTGTGAAGGTCGGAGAGACTTGCAAGTAGGCTCTACCCCCACTAAATGGGGTAGCGCGCATCGATCGGTACCATCCTTGAGCTTCTCCGACTTTCGGAAGGGTTAGGGTTAGGGTTAGGGATGAAAGCACATAGGAGAAAGAGATATTATTGAATAACTTTTTTTGTGAAGGTCGGAGAGACTTGGAAAGTGGTTGCATCTGGACTAATTTGGGTCCTGCGGATCGATTGGTACCATCCCCGAGCTTGTACGACCTTCGGAAGAGGTCGACCGACGAAATTCCCCCAAATCTGAGGAGATATTCTTGAATAACGTTTTTTGTGAAGGTCGGAGAGACTTGCAAGTAGGCTCTACCCCCACTAAATGGGGTTGCGCGCATCAATCGGTACCATCCTTGAGCTTCTCCGACTTTCGGAAGGGTTAGGGTTAGGGTTAGGGATGAAAGCACATAGGAGAAAGAGATATTCTTGAATAACTTTTTTTGTGAAGGTCGGAGAGACTTGCAAGTAGGCTCTACCCCCACTAAATGGGGTTGCGCGCATCGATCGGTACCATCCTTGAGCTTCTCCGACTTTCGGAAGGGTTAGGGTTAGGGTTAGGGATGAAAGCACATAGGAGAAAGAGATATTCTTGAATAACTTTTTTTGTGAAGGTCGGAGAGACTTGCAAGTAGCCTCTACCCCCACTAAATGGGGTAGCGCGCATCGATCGGTACCATCCTTGAGCTTCTCCGACTTTCGGAAGGGTTAGGGTTAGGGTTAGGGATGAAAGCACATAGGAGAAAGAGATATTCTTGAATAACTTTTTTTGTGAAGGTCGGAGAGACTTGCAAGTAGGCTCTACCCCCACTAAATGGGGTAGCGCGCATCGATCGGTACCATCCTTGAGCTTCTCCGACTTTCGGAAGGGTTAGGGTTAGGGTTAGGGATGAAAGCACATAGGAGAAAGAGATATTCTTGAATAACCTTTTTTGTGAAGGTCGGAGAGACTTGCAAGTAGGCTCTACCCCCACTAAATGGGGTAGCGCGCATCGATCGGTACCATCCTTGAGCTTCTCCGACTTTCGGAAGGGTTAGGGTTAGGGTTAGGGATGAAAGCACATAGGAGAAAGAGATATTCTTGAATAACTTTTTTTGTGAAGGTCGGAGAGACTTGGAAAGTGGTTGCATCTGGACTAATTTGGGTCCTGCGGATCGATTGGTACCATCCCCGAGCTTGTACGACCTTCGAAAGAGGTCGACCGACGAAATTCCCCCAAATCTGAGGAGATATTCTTGAATAACTTTTTTTGTGAAGGTCGGAGAGACTTGTAAGTAGGCTCTACCCCCACTAAATGGGGTTGCGCGCATCGATCGGTACCATCCTTGAGCTTCTCCGACTTTCGGAAGGGTTAGGGTTAGGGTTAGGGATGAAAGCACATAGGAGAAAGAGATATTCTTGAATAACTTTTTTTGTGAAGGTCGGAGAGACTTGCAAGTAGGCTCTACCCCCACTAAATGGGGTAGCGCGCATCGATCAGTACCATCCTTGAGCTTCTCCGACTTTCGGAAGGGTTAGGGTTAGGGTTAGGGATGAAAGCACATAGGAGAAAGAGATATTCTTGAATAACTTTTTTTGTGAAGGTCGGAGAGACTTGGAAAGTGGTTGCATCTGGACTAATTTGGGTCCTGCGGATCGATTGGTACCATCCCCGAGCTTGTACGACCTTCGGAAGAGGTCGACCGACGAAATTCCCCCAAATCTGAGGAGATATTCTTGAATAACTTTTTTTGTGAAGGTCGGAGAGACTTGCAAGTAGGCTCTACCCCCACTAAATGGGGTTGCGCGCATCGATCGGTACCATCCTTGAGCTTCTCCGACTTTCGGAAGAGCTAGGGTTAGGGTTAGGGATGAAAGCACATAGGAGAAAGAGATATTCTTGAATAACTTTTTTTGTGAAGGTCGGAGAGACTTGCAAGTAGGCTCTACCCCCACTAAATGGGGAAGCGCGCATCGATCGGTACCATCCTTGAGCTTCTCCGACTTTCGGAAGGGTTAGGGTTAGGGTTAGGGATGAAAGCACATAGGAGAAAGAGATATTCTTGAATAACTTTTTTTGTGAAGGTCGGAGAGACTTGGAAAGTGGTTGCATCTGGACTAATTTGGGTCCTGCGGATCGATTGGTACCATCCCCGAGCTTGTACGACCTTCGAAAGAGGTCGACCGACGAAATTCCCCCAAATCTGAGGAGATATTCTTGAATAACTTTTTTTGTGAAGGTCGGAGAGACTTGCAAGTAGGCTCTACCCCCACTAAATGGGGTTGCGCGCATCGATCGGTACCATCCTTGAGCTTCTCCGACTTTCGGAAGGGTTAGGGTTAGGGTTAGGGATGAAAGCACATAGGAGAAAGAGATATTCTTGAATAACTTTTTTTGTGAAGGTCGGAGAGACTTGCAAGTAGGCTCTACCCCCACTAAATGGGGTAGCACGCATCGATCGGTACCATCCTTGAGCTTCTCCGACTTTCGGAAGGGTTAGGGTTAGGGTTAGGGATGAAAGCACATAGGAGAAAGAGATATTCTTGAATAACTTTTTTTGTGAAGGTCGGAGAGACTTGCAAGTAGGCTCTACCCCCACTAAATGGGGTAGCGCGCATCGATCGGTACCATCCTTGAGCTTCTCCGACTTTCGGAAGGGTTAGGGTTAGGGTTAGGGATGAAAGCACATAGGAGAAAGAGATATTCTTGAATAACTTTTTTTGTGAAGGTCGGAGAGACTTGCAAGTAGGCTCTACCCCCACTAAATGGGGTAGCGCGCATCGATCGGTACCATCTTTGAGCTTCTCCGACTTTCGGAAGGGTTAGGGTTAGGGTTAGGGATGAAAGCACATAGGAGAAAGAGATATTCTTGAATAACTTTTTTTGTGAAGGTCGGAGAGACTTGGAAAGTGGTTGCATCTGGACTAATTTGGGTCCTGCGGATCGATTGGTACCATCCCCGAGCTTGTACGACCTTCGGAAGAGGTCGACCGACGAAATTCCCCCAAATCTGAGGAGATATTCTTGAATAACTTTTTTTGTGAAGGTCGGAGAGACTTGCAAGTAGGCTCTACCCCCACTAAATGGGGTTGCGCGCATCGATCGGTACCATCCTTGAGCTTCTCCGACTTTCGGAAGAGCTAGGGTTAGGGTTAGGGATGAAAGCACATAGGAGAAAGAGATATTCTTGAATAACTTTTTTTGTGAAGGTCGGAGAGACTTGCAAGTAGGCTCTACCCCCACTAAATGGGGAAGCGCGCATCGATCGGTACCATCCTTGAGCTTCTCCGACTTTCGGAAGGGTTAGGGTTAGGGTTAGGGATGAAAGCACATAGGAGAAAGAGATATTCTTGAATAACTTTTTTTGTGAAGGTCGGAGAGACTTGGAAAGTGGTTGCATCTGGACTAATTTGGGTCCTGCGGATCGATTGGTACCATCCCCGAGCTTGTACGACCTTCGAAAGAGGTCGACCGACGAAATTCCCCCAAATCTGAGGAGATATTCTTGAATAACTTTTTTTGTGAAGGTCGGAGAGACTTGCAAGTAGGCTCTACCCCCACTAAATGGGGTTGCGCGCATCGATCGGTACCATCCTTGAGCTTCTCCGACTTTCGGAAGGGTTAGGGTTAGGGTTAGGGATGAAAGCACATAGGAGAAAGAGATATTCTTGAATAACTTTTTTTGTGAAGGTCGGAGAGACTTGCAAGTAGGCTCTACCCCCACTAAATGGGGTAGCACGCATCGATCGGTACCATCCTTGAGCTTCTCCGACTTTCGGAAGGGTTAGGGTTAGGGTTAGGGATGAAAGCACATAGGAGAAAGAGATATTCTTGAATAACTTTTTTTGTGAAGGTCGGAGAGACTTGCAAGTAGGCTCTACCCCCACTAAATGGGGTAGCGCGCATCGATCGGTACCATCCTTGAGCTTCTCCGACTTTCGGAAGGGTTAGGGTTAGGGTTAGGGATGAAAGCACATAGGAGAAAGAGATATTCTTGAATAACTTTTTTTGTGAAGGTCGGAGAGACTTGCAAGTAGGCTCTACCCCCACTAAATGGGGTAGCGCGCATCGATCGGTACCATCTTTGAGCTTCTCCGACTTTCGGAAGGGTTAGGGTTAGGGTTAGGGATGAAAGCACATAGGAGAAAGAGATATTCTTGAATAACTTTTTTTGTGAAGGTCGGAGAGACTTGGAAAGTGGTTGCATCTGGACTAATTTGGGTCCTGCGGATCGATTGGTACCATCCCCGAGCTTGTACGACCTTCGGAAGAGGTCGACCGACGAAATTCCCCCAAATCTGAGGAGATATTCTTGAATAACTTTTTTTGTGAAGGTCGGAGAGACTTGCAAGTAGGCTTTACCCCCACTAAATGGGGTAGCGCGCATCGATCGGTACCATCCTTGAGCTTCTCCGACTTTCGGAAGGGTTAGGGTTAGGGTTAGGGATGAAAGCACATAGGAGAAAGAGATATTCTTGAATAACTTTTTTTGTGAAGGTCGGAGAGACTTGGAAAGTGGTTGCATCTGGACTAATTTGGGTCCTGCGGATCGATTAGTACCATCCTTGAGCTTGTACGACCTTCGGAAGAGGTCGACCGACGAAATTCCCCCAAATCTGAGGAGATATTCTTGAATAACTTTTTTTGTGAAGGTCGGAGAGACTTGCAAGTAGGCTCTACCCCCACTAAATGGGGTAGCGCGCATCGATCGGTACCATCCTTGAGCTTCTCCGACTTTCGGAAGGGTTAGGGTTAGGGTTAGGGATGAAAGCACATAGGAGAAAGAGATATTCTTGAATAACTTTTTTTTTGAAGGTCCGAGAGACTTGCAAGTAGGCTCTACCCCCACTAAATGGGGTAGCGCGCATCGATCGGTACCATCCTTGAGCTTCTCCGACTTTCGGAAGGGTTAGGGTTAGGGTTAGGGATGAAAGCACATAGGAGAAAGAGATATTCTTGAATAACTTTTTTTGTGAAGGTCGGAGAGACTTGGAAAGTGGTTGCATCTGGACTAATTTGGGTCCTGCGGATCGATTGGTACCATCCCCGAGCTTGTACGACCTTCGAAAGAGGTCGACCGACGAAATTCCCCCAAATCTGAGGAGATATTCTTGAATAACTTTTTTTGTGAAGGTCGGAGAGACTTGCAAGTAGGCTCTACCCCCACTAAATGGGGTTGCGCGCATCGATCGGTACCATCCTTGAGCTTCTCCGACTTTCGGAAGGGTTAGGGTTAGGGTTAGGGATGAAAGCACATAGGAGAAAGAGATATTCTTGAATAACTTTTTTTGTGAAGGTCGGAGAGACTTGCAAGTAGGCTCTACCCCCACTAAATGGGGTAGCACGCATCGATCGGTACCATCCTTGAGCTTCTCCGACTTTCGGAAGGGTTAGGGTTAGGGTTAGGGATGAAAGCACATAGGAGAAAGAGATATTCTTGAATAACTTTTTTTGTGAAGGTCGGAGAGACTTGCAAGTAGGCTCTACCCCCACTAAATGGGGTAGCGCGCATCGATCGGTACCATCCTTGAGCTTCTCCGACTTTCGGAAGGGTTAGGGTTAGGGTTAGGGATGAAAGCACATAGGAGAAAGAGATATTCTTGAATAACTTTTTTTGTGAAGGTCGGAGAGACTTGCAAGTAGGCTCTACCCCCACTAAATGGGGTAGCGCGCATCGATCGGTACCATCTTTGAGCTTCTCCGACTTTCGGAAGGGTTAGGGTTAGGGTTAGGGATGAAAGCACATAGGAGAAAGAGATATTCTTGAATAACTTTTTTTGTGAAGGTCGGAGAGACTTGGAAAGTGGTTGCATCTGGACTAATTTGGGTCCTGCGGATCGATTGGTACCATCCCCGAGCTTGTACGACCTTCGGAAGAGGTCGACCGACGAAATTCCCCCAAATCTGAGGAGATATTCTTGAATAACTTTTTTTCTGAAGGTCGGAGAGACTTGCAAGTAGGCTCTACCCCCACTAAATGGGGTTGCGCGCATCGATCGGTACCATCCTTGAGCTTCTCCGACTTTCGGAAGAGCTAGGGTTAGGGTTAGGGATGAAAGCACATAGGAGAAAGAGATATTCTTGAATAACTTTTTTTGTGAAGGTCGGAGAGACTTGCAAGTAGGCTCTACCCCCACTAAATGGGGAAGCGCGCATCGATCGGTACCATCCTTGAGCTTCTCCGACTTTCGGAAGGGTTAGGGTTAGGGTTAGGGATGAAAGCACATAGGAGAAAGAGATATTCTTGAATAACTTTTTTTGTGAAGGTCGGAGAGACTTGGAAAGTGGTTGCATCTGGACTAATTTGGGTGCTGCGGATCGATTGGTACCATCCCCGAGCTTGTACGACCTTCGAAAGAGGTCGACCGACGAAATTCCCCCAAATCTGAGGAGATATTCTTGAATAACTTTTTTTGTGAAGGTCGGAGAGACTTGCAAGTAGGCTCTACCCCCACTAAATGGGGTTGCGCGCATCGATCGGTACCATCCTTGAGCTTCTCCGACTTTCGGAAGGGTTAGGGTTAGGGTTAGGGATGAAAGCACATAGGAGAAAGAGATATTCTTGAATAACTTTTTTTGTGAAGGTCGGAGAGACTTGCAAGTAGGCTCTACCCCCACTAAATGGGGTAGCACGCATCGATCGGTACCATCCTTGAGCTTCTCCGACTTTCGGAAGGGTTAGGGTTAGGGTTAGGGATGAAAGCACATAGGAGAAAGAGATATTCTTGAATAACTTTTTTTGTGAAGGTCGGAGAGACTTGCAAGTAGGCTCTACCCCCACTAAATGGGGTAGCGCGCATCGATCGGTACCATCCTTGAGCTTCTCCGACTTTCGGAAGGGTTAGGGTTAGGGTTAGGGATGAAAGCACATAGGAGAAAGAGATATTCTTGAATAACTTTTTTTGTGAAGGTCGGAGAGACTTGCAAGTAGGCTCTACCCCCACTAAATGGGGTAGCGCGCATCGATCGGTACCATCTTTGAGCTTCTCCGACTTTCGGAAGGGTTAGGGTTAGGGTTAGGGATGAAAGCACATAGGAGAAAGAGATATTCTTGAATAACTTTTTTTGTGAAGGTCGGAGAGACTTGGAAAGTGGTTGCATCTGGACTAATTTGGGTCCTGCGGATCGATTGGTACCATCCCCGAGCTTGTACGACCTTCGGAAGAGGTCGACCGACGAAATTCCCCCAAATCTGAGGAGATATTCTTGAATAACTTTTTTTGTGAAGGTCGGAGAGACTTGCAAGTAGGCTTTACCCCCACTAAATGGGGTAGCGCGCATCGATCGGTACCATCCTTGAGCTTCTCCGACTTTCGGAAGGGTTAGGGTTAGGGTTAGGGATGAAAGCACATAGGAGAAAGAGATATTCTTGAATAACGTTTTTTGTGAAGGTCGGAGAGACTTGCAAGTAGGCTCTACCCCCACTAAATGGGGTAGCGCGCATCGATCGGTACCATCCTTGAGCTTCTCCGACTTTCGGAAGGGTTAGGGTTAGGGTTAGGGATGAAAGCACATAGGAGAAAGAGATATTCTTGAATAACTTTTTTTGTGAAGGTCGGAGAGACTTGGAAAGTGGTTGCATCTGGACTAATTTGGGTCCTGCGGATCGATTGGTACCATCCCCGAGCTTGTACGACCTTCGAAAGAGGTCGACCGACGAAATTCCCCCAAATCTGAGGAGATATTCTTGAATAACTTTTTTTGTGAAGGTCGGAGAGACTTGCAAGTAGGCTCTACCCCCACTAAATGGGGTTGCGCGCATCGATCGGTACCATCCTTGAGCTTCTCCGACTTTCGGAAGGGTTAGGGTTAGGGTTAGGGATGAAAGCACATAGGAGAAAGAGATATTCTTGAATAACTTTTTTTGTGAAGGTCGGAGAGACTTGCAAGTAGGCTCTACCCCCACTAAATGGGGTAGCACGCATCGATCGGTACCATCCTTGAGCTTCTCCGACTTTCGGAAGGGTTAGGGTTAGGGTTAGGGATGAAAGCACATAGGAGAAAGAGATATTCTTGAATAACTTTTTTTGTGAAGGTCGGAGAGACTTGCAAGTAGGCTCTACCCCCACTAAATGGGGTAGCGCGCATCGATCGGTACCATCCTTGAGCTTCTCCGACTTTCGGAAGGGTTAGGGTTAGGGTTAGGGATGAAAGCACATAGGAGAAAGAGATATTCTTGAATAACTTTTTTTGTGAAGGTCGGAGAGACTTGCAAGTAGGCTCTACCCCCACTAAATGGGGTAGCGCGCATCGATCGGTACCATCCTTGAGCTTCTCCGACTTTCGGAAGGGTTAGGGTTAGGGTTAGGGATGAAAGCACATAGGAGAAAGAGATATTCTTGAATAACTTTTTTTGTGAAGGTCGGAGAGACTTGGAAAGTGGTT
Source organism: Limanda limanda (assembly GCF_963576545.1). Taxonomy (NCBI): domain Eukaryota; kingdom Metazoa; phylum Chordata; class Actinopteri; order Pleuronectiformes; family Pleuronectidae; genus Limanda; species Limanda limanda. The sequence goes on from NW_026870523.1 coordinate 145,985, forward strand.
GCATCTGGACTAATTTGGGTCCTGCGGATCGATTGGTACCATCCCCGAGCTTGTACGACCTTCGGAAGAGGTCGACCGACGAAATTCCCCCAAATCTGAGGAGATATTCTTGAATAACTTTTTTTGTGAAGGTCGGAGAGACTTGCAAGTAGGCTTTACCCCCACTAAATGGGGTAGCGCGCATCGATCGGTACCATCCTTGAGCTTCTCCGACTTTCGGAAGGGTTAGGGTTAGGGTTAGGGATGAAAGCACATAGGAGAAAGAGATATTCTTGAATAACGTTTTTTGTGAAGGTCGGAGAGACTTGCAAGTAGGCTCTACCCCCACTAAATGGGGTAGCGCGCATCGATCGGTACCATCCTTGAGCTTCTCCGACTTTCGGAAGGGTTAGGGTTAGGGTTAGGGATGAAAGCACATAGGAGAAAGAGATATTCTTGAATAACTTTTTTTGTGAAGGTCGGAGAGACTTGGAAAGTGGTTGCATCTGGACTAATTTGGGTCCTGCGGATCGATTAGTACCATCCTTGAGCTTGTACGACCTTCGGAAGAGGTCGACCGACGAAATTCCCCCAAATCTGAGGAGATATTCTTGAATAACTTTTTTTGTGAAGGTCGGAGAGACTTGCAAGTAGGCTCTACCCCCACTAAATGGGGTAGCGCGCATCGATCGGTACCATCCTTGAGCTTCTCCGACTTTCGGAAGGGTTAGGGTTAGGGTTAGGGATGAAAGCACATAGGAGAAAGAGATATTCTTGAATAACTTTTTTTGTGAAGGTCGGAGAGACTTGGAAAGTGGTTGCATCTGGACTAATTTGGGTCCTGCGGATCGATTGGTACCATCCCCGAGCTTGTACGACCTTCGAAAGAGGTCGACCGACGAAATTCCCCCAAATCTGAGGAGATATTCTTGAATAACTTTTTTTGTGAAGGTCGGAGAGACTTGTAAGTAGGCTCTACCCCCACTAAATGGGGTTGCGCGCATCGATCGGTACCATCCTTGAGCTTCTCCGACTTTCGGAAGGGTTAGGGTTAGGGTTAGGGATGAAAGCACATAGGAGAAAGAGATATTCTTGAATAACTTTTTTTGTGAAGGTCGGAGAGACTTGCAAGTAGGCTCTACCCCCACTAAATGGGGTAGCGCGCATCGATCAGTACCATCCTTGAGCTTCTCCGACTTTCGGAAGGGTTAGGGTTAGGGTTAGGGATGAAAGCACATAGGAGAAAGAGATATTCTTGAATAACTTTTTTTGTGAAGGTCGGAGAGACTTGGAAAGTGGTTGCATCTGGACTAATTTGGGTCCTGCGGATCGATTGGTACCATCCCCGAGCTTGTACGACCTTCGGAAGAGGTCGACCGACGAAATTCCCCCAAATCTGAGGAGATATTCTTGAATAACTTTTTTTGTGAAGGTCGGAGAGACTTGCAAGTAGGCTCTACCCCCACTAAATGGGGTTGCGCGCATCGATCGGTACCATCCTTGAGCTTCTCCGACTTTCGGAAGAGCTAGGGTTAGGGTTAGGGATGAAAGCACATAGGAGAAAGAGATATTCTTGAATAACTTTTTTTGTGAAGGTCGGAGAGACTTGCAAGTAGGCTCTACCCCCACTAAATGGGGAAGCGCGCATCGATCGGTACCATCCTTGAGCTTCTCCGACTTTCGGAAGGGTTAGGGTTAGGGTTAGGGATGAAAGCACATAGGAGAAAGAGATATTCTTGAATAACTTTTTTTGTGAAGGTCGGAGAGACTTGGAAAGTGGTTGCATCTGGACTAATTTGGGTCCTGCGGATCGATTGGTACCATCCCCGAGCTTGTACGACCTTCGAAAGAGGTCGACCGACGAAATTCCCCCAAATCTGAGGAGATATTCTTGAATAACTTTTTTTGTGAAGGTCGGAGAGACTTGCAAGTAGGCTCTACCCCCACTAAATGGGGTTGCGCGCATCGATCGGTACCATCCTTGAGCTTCTCCGACTTTCGGAAGGGTTAGGGTTAGGGTTAGGGATGAAAGCACATAGGAGAAAGAGATATTCTTGAATAACTTTTTTTGTGAAGGTCGGAGAGACTTGCAAGTAGGCTCTACCCCCACTAAATGGGGTAGCACGCATCGATCGGTACCATCCTTGAGCTTCTCCGACTTTCGGAAGGGTTAGGGTTAGGGTTAGGGATGAAAGCACATAGGAGAAAGAGATATTCTTGAATAACTTTTTTTGTGAAGGTCGGAGAGACTTGCAAGTAGGCTCTACCCCCACTAAATGGGGTAGCGCGCATCGATCGGTACCATCCTTGAGCTTCTCCGACTTTCGGAAGGGTTAGGGTTAGGGTTAGGGATGAAAGCACATAGGAGAAAGAGATATTCTTGAATAACTTTTTTTGTGAAGGTCGGAGAGACTTGCAAGTAGGCTCTACCCCCACTAAATGGGGTAGCGCGCATCGATCGGTACCATCTTTGAGCTTCTCCGACTTTCGGAAGGGTTAGGGTTAGGGTTAGGGATGAAAGCACATAGGAGAAAGAGATATTCTTGAATAACTTTTTTTGTGAAGGTCGGAGAGACTTGGAAAGTGGTTGCATCTGGACTAATTTGGGTCCTGCGGATCGATTGGTACCATCCCCGAGCTTGTACGACCTTCGGAAGAGGTCGACCGACGAAATTCCCCCAAATCTGAGGAGATATTCTTGAATAACTTTTTTTGTGAAGGTCGGAGAGACTTGCAAGTAGGCTCTACCCCCACTAAATGGGGTTGCGCGCATCGATCGGTACCATCCTTGAGCTTCTCCGACTTTCGGAAGAGCTAGGGTTAGGGTTAGGGATGAAAGCACATAGGAGAAAGAGATATTCTTGAATAACTTTTTTTGTGAAGGTCGGAGAGACTTGCAAGTAGGCTCTACCCCCACTAAATGGGGAAGCGCGCATCGATCGGTACCATCCTTGAGCTTCTCCGACTTTCGGAAGGGTTAGGGTTAGGGTTAGGGATGAAAGCACATAGGAGAAAGAGATATTCTTGAATAACTTTTTTTGTGAAGGTCGGAGAGACTTGGAAAGTGGTTGCATCTGGACTAATTTGGGTCCTGCGGATCGATTGGTACCATCCCCGAGCTTGTACGACCTTCGAAAGAGGTCGACCGACGAAATTCCCCCAAATCTGAGGAGATATTCTTGAATAACTTTTTTTGTGAAGGTCGGAGAGACTTGCAAGTAGGCTCTACCCCCACTAAATGGGGTTGCGCGCATCGATCGGTACCATCCTTGAGCTTCTCCGACTTTCGGAAGGGTTAGGGTTAGGGTTAGGGATGAAAGCACATAGGAGAAAGAGATATTCTTGAATAACTTTTTTTGTGAAGGTCGGAGAGACTTGCAAGTAGGCTCTACCCCCACTAAATGGGGTAGCACGCATCGATCGGTACCATCCTTGAGCTTCTCCGACTTTCGGAAGGGTTAGGGTTAGGGTTAGGGATGAAAGCACATAGGAGAAAGAGATATTCTTGAATAACTTTTTTTGTGAAGGTCGGAGAGACTTGCAAGTAGGCTCTACCCCCACTAAATGGGGTAGCGCGCATCGATCGGTACCATCCTTGAGCTTCTCCGACTTTCGGAAGGGTTAGGGTTAGGGTTAGGGATGAAAGCACATAGGAGAAAGAGATATTCTTGAATAACTTTTTTTGTGAAGGTCGGAGAGACTTGCAAGTAGGCTCTACCCCCACTAAATGGGGTAGCGCGCATCGATCGGTACCATCTTTGAGCTTCTCCGACTTTCGGAAGGGTTAGGGTTAGGGTTAGGGATGAAAGCACATAGGAGAAAGAGATATTCTTGAATAACTTTTTTTGTGAAGGTCGGAGAGACTTGGAAAGTGGTTGCATCTGGACTAATTTGGGTCCTGCGGATCGATTGGTACCATCCCCGAGCTTGTACGACCTTCGGAAGAGGTCGACCGACGAAATTCCCCCAAATCTGAGGAGATATTCTTGAATAACTTTTTTTGTGAAGGTCGGAGAGACTTGCAAGTAGGCTTTACCCCCACTAAATGGGGTAGCGCGCATCGATCGGTACCATCCTTGAGCTTCTCCGACTTTCGGAAGGGTTAGGGTTAGGGTTAGGGATGAAAGCACATAGGAGAAAGAGATATTCTTGAATAACTTTTTTTGTGAAGGTCGGAGAGACTTGGAAAGTGGTTGCATCTGGACTAATTTGGGTCCTGCGGATCGATTAGTACCATCCTTGAGCTTGTACGACCTTCGGAAGAGGTCGACCGACGAAATTCCCCCAAATCTGAGGAGATATTCTTGAATAACTTTTTTTGTGAAGGTCGGAGAGACTTGCAAGTAGGCTCTACCCCCACTAAATGGGGTAGCGCGCATCGATCGGTACCATCCTTGAGCTTCTCCGACTTTCGGAAGGGTTAGGGTTAGGGTTAGGGATGAAAGCACATAGGAGAAAGAGATATTCTTGAATAACTTTTTTTTTGAAGGTCCGAGAGACTTGCAAGTAGGCTCTACCCCCACTAAATGGGGTAGCGCGCATCGATCGGTACCATCCTTGAGCTTCTCCGACTTTCGGAAGGGTTAGGGTTAGGGTTAGGGATGAAAGCACATAGGAGAAAGAGATATTCTTGAATAACTTTTTTTGTGAAGGTCGGAGAGACTTGGAAAGTGGTTGCATCTGGACTAATTTGGGTCCTGCGGATCGATTGGTACCATCCCCGAGCTTGTACGACCTTCGAAAGAGGTCGACCGACGAAATTCCCCCAAATCTGAGGAGATATTCTTGAATAACTTTTTTTGTGAAGGTCGGAGAGACTTGCAAGTAGGCTCTACCCCCACTAAATGGGGTTGCGCGCATCGATCGGTACCATCCTTGAGCTTCTCCGACTTTCGGAAGGGTTAGGGTTAGGGTTAGGGATGAAAGCACATAGGAGAAAGAGATATTCTTGAATAACTTTTTTTGTGAAGGTCGGAGAGACTTGCAAGTAGGCTCTACCCCCACTAAATGGGGTAGCACGCATCGATCGGTACCATCCTTGAGCTTCTCCGACTTTCGGAAGGGTTAGGGTTAGGGTTAGGGATGAAAGCACATAGGAGAAAGAGATATTCTTGAATAACTTTTTTTGTGAAGGTCGGAGAGACTTGCAAGTAGGCTCTACCCCCACTAAATGGGGTAGCGCGCATCGATCGGTACCATCCTTGAGCTTCTCCGACTTTCGGAAGGGTTAGGGTTAGGGTTAGGGATGAAAGCACATAGGAGAAAGAGATATTCTTGAATAACTTTTTTTGTGAAGGTCGGAGAGACTTGCAAGTAGGCTCTACCCCCACTAAATGGGGTAGCGCGCATCGATCGGTACCATCTTTGAGCTTCTCCGACTTTCGGAAGGGTTAGGGTTAGGGTTAGGGATGAAAGCACATAGGAGAAAGAGATATTCTTGAATAACTTTTTTTGTGAAGGTCGGAGAGACTTGGAAAGTGGTTGCATCTGGACTAATTTGGGTCCTGCGGATCGATTGGTACCATCCCCGAGCTTGTACGACCTTCGGAAGAGGTCGACCGACGAAATTCCCCCAAATCTGAGGAGATATTCTTGAATAACTTTTTTTGTGAAGGTCGGAGAGACTTGCAAGTAGGCTCTACCCCCACTAAATGGGGTTGCGCGCATCGATCGGTACCATCCTTGAGCTTCTCCGACTTTCGGAAGAGCTAGGGTTAGGGTTAGGGATGAAAGCACATAGGAGAAAGAGATATTCTTGAATAACTTTTTTTGTGAAGGTCGGAGAGACTTGCAAGTAGGCTCTACCCCCACTAAATGGGGAAGCGCGCATCGATCGGTACCATCCTTGAGCTTCTCCGACTTTCGGAAGGGTTAGGGTTAGGGTTAGGGATGAAAGCACATAGGAGAAAGAGATATTCTTGAATAACTTTTTTTGTGAAGGTCGGAGAGACTTGGAAAGTGGTTGCATCTGGACTAATTTGGGTGCTGCGGATCGATTGGTACCATCCCCGAGCTTGTACGACCTTCGAAAGAGGTCGACCGACGAAATTCCCCCAAATCTGAGGAGATATTCTTGAATAACTTTTTTTGTGAAGGTCGGAGAGACTTGCAAGTAGGCTCTACCCCCACTAAATGGGGTTGCGCGCATCGATCGGTACCATCCTTGAGCTTCTCCGACTTTCGGAAGGGTTAGGGTTAGGGTTAGGGATGAAAGCACATAGGAGAAAGAGATATTCTTGAATAACTTTTTTTGTGAAGGTCGGAGAGACTTGCAAGTAGGCTCTACCCCCACTAAATGGGGTAGCACGCATCGATCGGTACCATCCTTGAGCTTCTCCGACTTTCGGAAGGGTTAGGGTTAGGGTTAGGGATGAAAGCACATAGGAGAAAGAGATATTCTTGAATAACTTTTTTTGTGAAGGTCGGAGAGACTTGCAAGTAGGCTCTACCCCCACTAAATGGGGTAGCGCGCATCGATCGGTACCATCCTTGAGCTTCTCCGACTTTCGGAAGGGTTAGGGTTAGGGTTAGGGATGAAAGCACATAGGAGAAAGAGATATTCTTGAATAACTTTTTTTGTGAAGGTCGGAGAGACTTGCAAGTAGGCTCTACCCCCACTAAATGGGGTAGCGCGCATCGATCGGTACCATCTTTGAGCTTCTCCGACTTTCGGAAGGGTTAGGGTTAGGGTTAGGGATGAAAGCACATAGGAGAAAGAGATATTCTTGAATAACTTTTTTTGTGAAGGTCGGAGAGACTTGGAAAGTGGTTGCATCTGGACTAATTTGGGTCCTGCGGATCGATTGGTACCATCCCCGAGCTTGTACGACCTTCGGAAGAGGTCGACCGACGAAATTCCCCCAAATCTGAGGAGATATTCTTGAATAACTTTTTTTGTGAAGGTCGGAGAGACTTGCAAGTAGGCTTTACCCCCACTAAATGGGGTAGCGCGCATCGATCGGTACCATCCTTGAGCTTCTCCGACTTTCGGAAGGGTTAGGGTTAGGGTTAGGGATGAAAGCACATAGGAGAAAGAGATATTCTTGAATAACGTTTTTTGTGAAGGTCGGAGAGACTTGCAAGTAGGCTCTACCCCCACTAAATGGGGTAGCGCGCATCGATCGGTACCATCCTTGAGCTTCTCCGACTTTCGGAAGGGTTAGGGTTAGGGTTAGGGATGAAAGCACATAGGAGAAAGAGATATTCTTGAATAACTTTTTTTGTGAAGGTCGGAGAGACTTGGAAAGTGGTTGCATCTGGACTAATTTGGGTCCTGCGGATCGATTGGTACCATCCCCGAGCTTGTACGACCTTCGAAAGAGGTCGACCGACGAAATTCCCCCAAATCTGAGGAGATATTCTTGAATAACTTTTTTTGTGAAGGTCGGAGAGACTTGCAAGTAGGCTCTACCCCCACTAAATGGGGTTGCGCGCATCGATCGGTACCATCCTTGAGCTTCTCCGACTTTCGGAAGGGTTAGGGTTAGGGTTAGGGATGAAAGCACATAGGAGAAAGAGATATTCTTGAATAACTTTTTTTGTGAAGGTCGGAGAGACTTGCAAGTAGGCTCTACCCCCACTAAATGGGGTAGCACGCATCGATCGGTACCATCCTTGAGCTTCTCCGACTTTCGGAAGGGTTAGGGTTAGGGTTAGGGATGAAAGCACATAGGAGAAAGAGATATTCTTGAATAACTTTTTTTGTGAAGGTCGGAGAGACTTGCAAGTAGGCTCTACCCCCACTAAATGGGGTAGCGCGCATCGATCGGTACCATCCTTGAGCTTCTCCGACTTTCGGAAGGGTTAGGGTTAGGGTTAGGGATGAAAGCACATAGGAGAAAGAGATATTCTTGAATAACTTTTTTTGTGAAGGTCGGAGAGACTTGCAAGTAGGCTCTACCCCCACTAAATGGGGTAGCGCGCATCGATCGGTACCATCCTTGAGCTTCTCCGACTTTCGGAAGGGTTAGGGTTAGGGTTAGGGATGAAAGCACATAGGAGAAAGAGATATTCTTGAATAACTTTTTTTGTGAAGGTCGGAGAGACTTGGAAAGTGGTTGCATCTGGACTAATTTGGGTCCTGCGGATCGATTGGTACCATCCCCGAGCTTGTACGACCTTCGGAAGAGGTCGACCGACGAAATTCCCCCAAATCTGAGGAGATATTCTTGAATAACTTTTTTTGTGAAGGTCGGAGAGACTTGCAAGTAGGCTTTACCCCCACTAAATGGGGTAGCGCGCATCGATCGGTACCATCCTTGAGCTTCTCCGACTTTCGGAAGGGTTAGGGTTAGGGTTAGGGATGAAAGCACATAGGAGAAAGAGATATTCTTGAATAACGTTTTTTGTGAAGGTCGGAGAGACTTGCAAGTAGGCTCTACCCCCACTAAATGGGGTAGCGCGCATCGATCGGTACCATCCTTGAGCTTCTCCGACTTTCGGAAGGGTTAGGGTTAGGGTTAGGGATGAAAGCACATAGGAGAAAGAGATATTCTTGAATAACTTTTTTTGTGAAGGTCGGAGAGACTTGGAAAGTGGTTGCATCTGGACTAATTTGGGTCCTGCGGATCGATTAGTACCATCCTTGAGCTTGTACGACCTTCGGAAGAGGTCGACCGACGAAATTCCCCCAAATCTGAGGAGATATTCTTGAATAACTTTTTTTGTGAAGGTCGGAGAGACTTGCAAGTAGGCTCTACCCCCACTAAATGGGGTAGCGCGCATCGATCGGTACCATCCTTGAGCTTCTCCGACTTTCGGAAGGGTTAGGGTTAGGGTTAGGGATGAAAGCACATAGGAGAAAGAGATATTCTTGAATAACGTTTTTTGTGAAGGTCGGAGAGACTTGCAAGTAGGCTCTACCCCCACTAAATGGGGTAGCGCGCATCGATCGGTACCATCCTTGAGCTTCTCCGACTTTCGGAAGGGTTAGGGTTAGGGTTAGGGATGAAAGCACATAGGAGAAAGAGATATTCTTGAATAACTTTTTTTGTGAAGGTCGGAGAGACTTGGAAAGTGGTTGCATCTGGACTAATTTGGGTCCTGCGGATCGATTGGTACCATCCCCGAGCTTGTACGACCTTCGAAAGAGGTCGACCGACGAAATTCCCCCAAATCTGAGGAGATATTCTTGAATAACTTTTTTTGTGAAGGTCGGAGAGACTTGCAAGTAGGCTCTACCCCCACTAAATGGGGTTGCGCGCATCGATCGGTACCATCCTTGAGCTTCTCCGACTTTCGGAAGGGTTAGGGTTAGGGTTAGGGATGAAAGCACATAGGAGAAAGAGATATTCTTGAATAACTTTTTTTGTGAAGGTCGGAGAGACTTGCAAGTAGGCTCTACCCCCACTAAATGGGGTAGCACGCATCGATCGGTACCATCCTTGAGCTTCTCCGACTTTCGGAAGGGTTAGGGTTAGGGTTAGGGATGAAAGCACATAGGAGAAAGAGATATTCTTGAATAACTTTTTTTGTGAAGGTCGGAGAGACTTGCAAGTAGGCTCTACCCCCACTAAATGGGGTAGCGCGCATCGATCGGTACCATCCTTGAGCTTCTCCGACTTTCGGAAGGGTTAGGGTTAGGGTTAGGGATGAAAGCACATAGGAGAAAGAGATATTCTTGAATAACTTTTTTTGTGAAGGTCGGAGAGACTTGCAAGTAGGCTCTACCCCCACTAAATGGGGTAGCGCGCATCGATCGGTACCATCCTTGAGCTTCTCCGACTTTCGGAAGGGTTAGGGTTAGGGTTAGGGATGAAAGCACATAGGAGAAAGAGATATTCTTGAATAACGTTTTTTGTGAAGGTCGGAGAGACTTGCAAGTAGGCTCTACCCCCACTAAATGGGGTAGCGCGCATCGATCGGTACCATCCTTGAGCTTCTCCGACTTTCGGAAGGGTTAGGGTTAGGGTTAGGGATGAAAGCACATAGGAGAAAGAGATATTCTTGAATAACTTTTTTTGTGAAGGTCGGAGAGACTTGGAAAGTGGTTGCATCTGGACTAATTTGGGTCCTGCGGATCGATTAGTACCATCCTTGAGCTTGTACGACCTTCGGAAGAGGTCGACCGACGAAATTCCCCCAAATCTGAGGAGATATTCTTGAATAACTTTTTTTGTGAAGGTCGGAGAGACTTGCAAGTAGGCTCTACCCCCACTAAATGGGGTAGCGCGCATCGATCGGTACCATCCTTGAGCTTCTCCGACTTTCGGAAGGGTTAGGGTTAGGGTTAGGGATGAAAGCACATAGGAGAAAGAGATATTCTTGAATAACGTTTTTTGTGAAGGTCGGAGAGACTTGCAAGTAGGCTCTACCCCCACTAAATGGGGTAGCGCGCATCGATCGGTACCATCCTTGAGCTTCTCCGACTTTCGGAAGGGTTAGGGTTAGGGTTAGGGATGAAAGCACATAGGAGAAAGAGATATTCTTGAATAACTTTTTTTGTGAAGGTCGGAGAGACTTGGAAAGTGGTTGCATCTGGACTAATTTGGGTCCTGCGGATCGATTGGTACCATCCCCGAGCTTGTACGACCTTCGAAAGAGGTCGACCGACGAAATTCCCCCAAATCTGAGGAGATATTCTTGAATAACTTTTTTTGTGAAGGTCGGAGAGACTTGCAAGTAGGCTCTACCCCCACTAAATGGGGTTGCGCGCATCGATCGGTACCATCCTTGAGCTTCTCCGACTTTCGGAAGGGTTAGGGTTAGGGTTAGGGATGAAAGCACATAGGAGAAAGAGATATTCTTGAATAACTTTTTTTGTGAAGGTCGGAGAGACTTGCAAGTAGGCTCTACCCCCACTAAATGGGGTAGCACGCATCGATCGGTACCATCCTTGAGCTTCTCCGACTTTCGGAAGGGTTAGGGTTAGGGTTAGGGATGAAAGCACATAGGAGAAAGAGATATTCTTGAATAACTTTTTTTGTGAAGGTCGGAGAGACTTGCAAGTAGGCTCTACCCCCACTAAATGGGGTAGCGCGCATCGATCGGTACCATCCTTGAGCTTCTCCGACTTTCGGAAGGGTTAGGGTTAGGGTTAGGGATGAAAGCACATAGGAGAAAGAGATATTCTTGAATAACTTTTTTTGTGAAGGTCGGAGAGACTTGCAAGTAGGCTCTACCCCCACTAAATGGGGTAGCGCGCATCGATCGGTACCATCCTTGAGCTTCTCCGACTTTCGGAAGGGTTAGGGTTAGGGTTAGGGATGAAAGCACATAGGAGAAAGAGATATTCTTGAATAACTTTTTTTGTGAAGGTCGGAGAGACTTGGAAAGTGGTTGCATCTGGACTAATTTGGGTCCTGCGGATCGATTGGTACCATCCCCGAGCTTGTACGACCTTCGGAAGAGGTCGACCGACGAAATTCCCCCAAATCTGAGGAGATATTCTTGAATAACTTTTTTTGTGAAGGTCGGAGAGACTTGCAAGTAGGCTTTACCCCCACTAAATGGGGTAGCGCGCATCGATCGGTACCATCCTTGAGCTTCTCCGACTTTCGGAAGGGTTAGGGTTAGGGTTAGGGATGAAAGCACATAGGAGAAAGAGATATTCTTGAATAACGTTTTTTGTGAAGGTCGGAGAGACTTGCAAGTAGGCTCTACCCCCACTAAATGGGGTAGCGCGCATCGATCGGTACCATCCTTGAGCTTCTCCGACTTTCGGAAGGGTTAGGGTTAGGGTTAGGGATGAAAGCACATAGGAGAAAGAGATATTCTTGAATAACTTTTTTTGTGAAGGTCGGAGAGACTTGGAAAGTGGTTGCATCTGGACTAATTTGGGTCCTGCGGATCGATTAGTACCATCCTTGAGCTTGTACGACCTTCGGAAGAGGTCGACCGACGAAATTCCCCCAAATCTGAGGAGATATTCTTGAATAACTTTTTTTGTGAAGGTCGGAGAGACTTGCAAGTAGGCTCTACCCCCACTAAATGGGGTAGCGCGCATCGATCGGTACCATCCTTGAGCTTCTCCGACTTTCGGAAGGGTTAGGGTTAGGGTTAGGGATGAAAGCACATAGGAGAAAGAGATATTCTTGAATAACTTTTTTTGTGAAGGTCCGAGAGACTTGCAAGTAGGCTCTACCCCCACTAAATGGGGTAGCGCGCATCGATCGGTACCATCCTTGAGCTTCTCCGACTTTCGGAAGGGTTAGGGTTAGGGTTAGGGATGAAAGCACATAGGAGAAAGAGATATTCTTGAATAACTTTTTTTGTGAAGGTCGGAGAGACTTGGAAAGTGGTTGCATCTGGACTAATTTGGGTCCTGCGGATCGATTGGTACCATCCCCGAGCTTGTACGACCTTCGGAAGAGGTCGACCGACGAAATTCCCCCAAATCTGAGGAGATATTCTTGAATAACTTTTTTTGTGAAGGTCGGAGAGACTTGCAAGTAGGCTCTACCCCCACTAAATGGGGTTGCGCGCATCGATCGGTACTATCCTTGAGCTTCTCCGACTTTCGGAAGGGTTAGGGTTAGGGTTAGGGATGAAAGCACATAGGAGAAAGAGATATTCTTGAATAACTTTTTTTGTGAAGGTCGGAGAGACTTGCAAGTAGGCTCTGCCCCCACTAAATGGGGTAGCGCGCATCGATCGGTACCATCCTTGAGCTTCTCCGACTTTCGGAAGGGTTAGGGTTAGGGTTAGGGATGAAAGCACATAGGAGAAAGAGATATTCTTGAATAACTTTTTTTGTGAAGGTCGAAGAGACTTGCAAGTAGGCTCTACCCCCACTAAATGGGGTAGCGCGCATCGATCGGTACCATCCTTGAGCTTCTACGACTTTCGGAAGGGTTAGGGTTAGGGTTAGGGATGAAAGCACATAGGAGAAAGAGATATTCTTGAATAACCTTTTTTGTGAAGGTCGGAGAGACTTGCAAGTAGGCTCTACCCCCACTAAATGGGGTAGCGCGCATCGATCGGTACCATCCTTGAGCTTCTCCGACTTTCGGAAGGGTTAGGGTTAGGGTTAGGGATGAAAGCACATAGGAGAAAGAGATATTCTTGAATAACTTTTTTTGTGAAGGTCGGAGAGACTTGGAAAGTGGTTGCATCTGGACTAATTTGGGTCCTGCGGATCGATTGGTACCATCCCTGAGCTTGTACGACCTTCGAAAGAGGTCGACCGACGAAATTCCCCCAAATCTGAGGAGATATTCTTGAATAACTTTTTTTGTGAAGGTCGGAGAGACTTGCAAGTAGGCTCTACCCCCACTAAATGGGGTTGCGCGCATCGATCGGTACCATCCTTGAGCTTCTCCGACTTTCGGAAGGGTTAGGGTTAGGGTTAGGGATGAAAGCACATAGGAGAAAGAGATATTCTTGAATAACTTTTTTTGTGAAGGTCGGAGAGACTTGCAAGTAGGCTCTACCCCCACTAAATGGGGTAGCGCGCATCGATCAGTACCATCCTTGAGCTTCTCCGACTTTCGGAAGGGTTAGGGTTAGGGTTAGGGATGAAAGCACATAGGAGAAAGAGATATTCTTGAATAACTTTTTTTGTGAAGGTCGGAGAGACTTGGAAAGTGGTTGCATCTGGACTAATTTGGGTCCTGCGGATCGATTGGTACCATCCCCGAGCTTGTACGACCTTCGGAAGAGGTCGACCGACGAAATTCCCCCAAATCTGAGGAGATATTCTTGAATAACTTTTTTTGTGAAGGTCGGAGAGACTTGCAAGTAGGCTCTACCCCCACTAAATGGGGTTGCGCGCATCGATCGGTACCATCCTTGAGCTTCTCCGACTTTCGGAAGGGCTAGGGTTAGGGTTAGGGATGAAAGCACATAGGAGAAAGAGATATTCTTGAATAACTTTTTTTGTGAAGGTCGGAGAGACTTGCAAGTAGGCTCTACCCCCACTAAATGGGGAAGCGCGCATCGATCGGTACCATCCTTGAGCTTCTCCGACTTTCGGAAGGGTTAGGGTTAGGGTTAGGGATGAAAGCACATAGGAGAAAGAGATATTCTTGAATAACTTTTTTTGTGAAGGTCGGAGAGACTTGGAAAGTGGTTGCATCTGGACTAATTTGGGTCCTGCGGATCGATTGGTACCATCCCCGAGCTTGTACGACCTTCGAAAGAGGTCGACCGACGAAATTCCCCCAAATCTGAGGAGATATTCTTGAATAACTTTTTTTGTGAAGGTCGGAGAGACTTGCAAGTAGGCTCTACCCCCACTAAATGGGGTTGCGCGCATCGATCGGTACCATCCTTGAGCTTCTCCGACTTTCGGAAGGGTTAGGGTTAGGGTTAGGGATGAAAGCACATAGGAGAAAGAGATATTCTTGAATAACTTTTTTTGTGAAGGTCGGAGAGACTTGCAAGTAGGCTCTACCCCCACTAAATGGGGTAGCACGCATCGATCGGTACCATCCTTGAGCTTCTCCGACTTTCGGAAGGGTTAGGGTTAGGGTTAGGGATGAAAGCACATAGGAGAAAGAGATATTCTTGAATAACTTTTTTTGTGAAGGTCGGAGAGACTTGCAAGTAGGCTCTACCCCCACTAAATGGGGTAGCGCGCATCGATCGGTACCATCCTTGAGCTTCTCCGACTTTCGGAAGGGTTAGGGTTAGGGTTAGGGATGAAAGCACATAGGAGAAAGAGATATTCTTGAATAACTTTTTTTGTGAAGGTCGGAGAGACTTGCAAGTAGGCTCTACCCCCACTAAATGGGGTAGCGCGCATCGATCGGTACCATCCTTGAGCTTCTCCGACTTTCGGAAGGGTTAGGGTTAGGGTTAGGGATGAAAGCACATAGGAGAAAGAGATATTCTTGAATAACTTTTTTTGTGAAGGTCGGAGAGACTTGGAAAGTGGTTGCATCTGGACTAATTTGGGTCCTGCGGATCGATTGGTACCATCCCCGAGCTTGTACGACCTTCGGAAGAGGTCGACCGACGAAATTCCCCCAAATCTGAGGAGATATTCTTGAATAACTTTTTTTGTGAAGGTCGGAGAGACTTGCAAGTAGGCTTTACCCCCACTAAATGGGGTAGCGCGCATCGATCGGTACCATCCTTGAGCTTCTCCGACTTTCGGAAGGGTTAGGGTTAGGGTTAGGGATGAAAGCACATAGGAGAAAGAGATATTCTTGAATAACGTTTTTTGTGAAGGTCGGAGAGACTTGCAAGTAGGCTCTACCCCCACTAAATGGGGTAGCGCGCATCGATCGGTACCATCCTTGAGCTTCTCCGACTTTCGGAAGGGTTAGGGTTAGGGTTAGGGATGAAAGCACATAGGAGAAAGAGATATTCTTGAATAACTTTTTTTGTGAAGGTCGGAGAGACTTGGAAAGTGGTTGCATCTGGACTAATTTGGGTCCTGCGGATCGATTGGTACCATCCTTGAGCTTGTACGACCTTCGGAAGAGGTCGACCGACGAAATTCCCCCAAATCTGAGGAGATATTCTTGAATAACTTTTTTTGTGAAGGTCGGAGAGACTTGCAAGTAGGCTCTACCCCCACTAAATGGGGTAGCGCGCATCGATCGGTACCATCCTTGAGCTTCTCCGACTTTCGGAAGGGTTAGGGTTAGGGTTAGGGATGAAAGCACATAGGAGAAAGAGATATTCTTGAATAACTTTTTTTGTGAAGGTCCGAGAGACTTGCAAGTAGGCTCTACCCCCACTAAATGGGGTAGCGCGCATCGATCGGTACCATCCTTGAGCTTCTCCGACTTTCGGAAGGGTTAGGGTTAGGGTTAGGGATGAAAGCACATAGGAGAAAGAGATATTCTTGAATAACTTTTTTTGTGAAGGTCGGAGAGACTTGGAAAGTGGTTGCATCTGGACTAATTTGGGTCCTGCGGATCGATTGGTACCATCCCCGAGCTTGTACGACCTTCGGAAGAGGTCGACCGACGAAATTCCCCCAAATCTGAGGAGATATTCTTGAATAACTTTTTTGTGAAGGTCGGAGAGACTTGCAAGTAGGCTCTACCCCCACTAAATGGGGTTGCGCGCATCGACCAGTACCATCCTTGAGCTTCTCCGACTTTCGGAAGGGTTAGGGTTAGGGTTAGGGATGAAAGCACATAGGAGAAAGAGATATTCTTGAATAACTTTTTTTGTGAAGGTCGGAAAGACTTGCAAGTAGGCTCTACCCCCACTAAATGGGGTAGCGCGCATCGATCGGTACCATCCTTGAGCTTCTCCGACTTTCGGAAGGGTTAGGGTTAGGGTTAGGGATGAAAGCACATAGGAGAAAGAGATATTCTTGAATAACTTTTTTTGTGAAGGTCGGAGAGACTTGCAAGTAGGCTCTACCCCCACTAAATGGGGTAGCGCGCATCGATCGGTACCATCCTTAAGCTTCTCCGACTTTCGGAAGGGTTAGGGTTAGGGTTAGGGATGAAAGCACATAGGAGAAAGAGATATTCTTGAATAACTTTTTTTGTGAAGGTCGGAGAGACTTGCAAGTAGGCTCTACCCCCACTAAATGGGGTTGCGCGCATCGATCGGTACCATCCTTGAGCTTCTCCGACTTTCGGAAGGGTTAGGGTTAGGGTTAGGGATGAAAGCACATAGGAGAAAGAGATATTCTTGAATAACCTTTTTTGTGAAGGTCGGAGAGACTTGCAAGTAGGCTCTACCCCCACTAAATGGGGTAGCGCGCATCGATCGGTACCATCCTTGAGCTTCTCCGACTTTCGGAAGGGTTAGGGTTAGGGTTAGGGATGAAAGCACATAGGAGAAAGAGATATTCTTGAATAACTTTTTTTGTGAAGGTCGGAGAGACTTGGAAAGTGGTTGCATCTGGACTAATTTGGGTCCTGCAGATCGATTGGTACCATCCCCGAGCTTGTACGACCTTCGAAAGAGGTCGACCGACGAAATTCCCCCAAATCTGAGGAGATATTCTTGAATAACTTTTTTTGTGAAGGTCGGAGAGACTTGCAAGTAGGCTCTACCCCCACTAAATGGGGTTGCGCGCATCGATCGGTACCATCCTTGAGCTTCTCCGACTTTCGGAAGGGTTAGGGTTAGGGTTAGGGATGAAAGCACATAGGAGAAAGAGATATTCTTGAATAACTTTTTTTGTGAAGGTCGGAGAGACTTGCAAGTAGGCTCTACCCCCACTAAATGGGGTAGCGCGCATCGATCGGTACCATCCTTGAGCTTCTCCGACTTTCGGAAGGGTTAGGGTTAGGGTTAGGGATGAAAGCACATAGGAGAAAGAGATATTCTTGAATAACTTTTTTTGTGAAGGTCGGAGAGACTTGGAAAGTGGTTGCATCTGGACTAATTTGGGTCCTGCGGATCGATTGGTACCATCCCCGAGCTTGTACGACCTTCGGAAGAGGTCGACCGACGAAATTCCCCCAAATCTGAGGAGATATTCTTGAATAACTTTTTTTGTGAAGGTCGGAGAGACTTGCAAGTAGGCTCTACCCCCACTAAATGGGGTTGCGCGCATCGACCAGTACCATCCTTGAGCTTCTCCGACTTTCGGAAGGGTTAGGGTTAGGGTTAGGGATGAAAGCACATAGGAGAAAGAGATATTCTTGAATAACTTTTTTTGTGAAGGTCGGAAAGACTTGCAAGTAGGCTCTACCCCCACTAAATGGGGTAGCGCGCATCGATCGGTACCATCCTTGAGCTTCTCCGACTTTAGGAAGGGTTAGGGTTAGGGTTAGGGATGAAAGCACATAGGAGAAAGAGATATTCTTGAATAACTTTTTTTGTGAAGGTCGGAGAGACTTGCAAGTAGGCTCTACCCCCACTAAATGGGGTTGCGCGCATCGATCGGTACCATCCTTGAGCTTCTCCGACTTTCGGAAGGGTTAGGGTTAGGGTTAGGGATGAAAGCACATAGGAGAAAGAGATATTCTTGAATAACTTTTTTTGTGAAGGTCGGAGAGACTTGCAAGTAGGCTCTACCCCCACTAAATGGGGTAGCACGCATCGATCGGTACCATCCTTGAGCTTCTCCGACTTTCGGAAGGGTTAGGGTTAGGGTTAGGGATGAAAGCACATAGGAGAAAGAGATATTCTTGAATAACCTTTTTTGTGAAGGTCGGAGAGACTTGCAAGTAGGCTCTACCCCCACTAAATGGGGTAGCGCGCATCGATCGGTACCATCCTTGAGCTTCTCCGACTTTCGGAAGGGTTAGGGTTAGGGTTAGGGATGAAAGCACATAGGAGAAAGAGATATTCTTGAATAACTTTTTTTGTGAAGGTCGGAGAGACTTGGAAAGTGGTTGCATCTGGACTAATTTGGGTCCTGCGGATCGATTGGTACCATCCCCGAGCTTGTACGACCTTCGAAAGAGGTCGACCGACGAAATTCCCCCAAATCTGAGGAGATATTCTTGAATAACTTTTTTTGTGAAGGTCGGAGAGACTTGCAAGTAGGCTCTACCCCCACTAAATGGGGTTGCGCGCATCGATCGGTACCATCCTTGAGCTTCTCCGACTTTCGGAAGGGTTAGGGTTAGGGATGAAAGCACATAGGAGAAAGAGATATTCTTGAATAACTTTTTTTGTGAAGGTCGGAGAGACTTGCAAGTAGGCTCTACCCCCACTAAATGGGGTAGCGCGCATCGATCGGTACCATCCTTGAGCTTCTCCGACTTTCGGAAGGGTTAGGGTTAGGGTTAGGGATGAAAGCACATAGGAGAAAGAGATATTCTTGAATAACTTTTTTTGTGAAGGTCGGAGAGACTTGGAAAGTGGTTGCATCTGGACTAATTTGGGTCCTGCGGATCGATTGGTACCATCCCCGAGCTTGTACGACCTTCGGAAGAGGTCGACCGACGAAATTCCCCCAAATCTGAGGAGATATTCTTGAATAACTTTTTTTGTGAAGGTCGGAGAGACTTGCAAGTAGGCTCTACCCCCACTAAATGGGGTTGCGCGCATCGATCGGTACCATCCTTGAGCTTCTCCGACTTTCGGAAGGGCTAGGGTTAGGGTTAGGGATGAAAGCACATAGGAGAAAGAGATATTCTTGAATAACTTTTTTTGTGAAGGTCGGAGAGACTTGCAAGTAGGCTCTACCCCCACTAAATGGGGAAGCGCGCATCGATCGGTACCATCCTTGAGCTTCTCCGACTTTCGGAAGGGTTAGGGTTAGGGTTAGGGATGAAAGCACATAGGAGAAAGAGATATTCTTGAATAACTTTTTTTGTGAAGGTCGGAGAGACTTGGAAAGTGGTTGCATCTGGACTAATTTGGGTCCTGCGGATCGATTGGTACCATCCCCGAGCTTGTACGACCTTCGAAAGAGGTCGACCGACGAAATTCCCCCAAATCTGAGGAGATATTCTTGAATAACTTTTTTTGTGAAGGTCGGAGAGACTTGCAAGTAGGCTCTACCCCCACTAAATGGGGTTGCGCGCATCGATCGGTACCATCCTTGAGCTTCTCCGACTTTCGGAAGGGTTAGGGTTAGGGTTAGGGATGAAAGCACATAGGAGAAAGAGATATTCTTGAATAACTTTTTTTGTGAAGGTCGGAGAGACTTGCAAGTAGGCTCTACCCCCACTAAATGGGGTAGCACGCATCGATCGGTACCATCCTTGAGCTTCTCCGACTTTCGGAAGGGTTAGGGTTAGGGTTAGGGATGAAAGCACATAGGAGAAAGAGATATTCTTGAATAACTTTTTTTGTGAAGGTCGGAGAGACTTGCAAGTAGGCTCTACCCCCACTAAATGGGGTAGCGCGCATCGATCGGTACCATCCTTGAGCTTCTCCGACTTTCGGAAGGGTTAGGGTTAGGGTTAGGGATGAAAGCACATAGGAGAAAGAGATATTCTTGAATAACTTTTTTTGTGAAGGTCGGAGAGACTTGCAAGTAGGCTCTACCCCCACTAAATGGGGTAGCGCGCATCGATCGGTACCATCCTTGAGCTTCTCCGACTTTCGGAAGGGTTAGGGTTAGGGTTAGGGATGAAAGCACATAGGAGAAAGAGATATTCTTGAATAACTTTTTTTGTGAAGGTCGGAGAGACTTGGAAAGTGGTTGCATCTGGACTAATTTGGGTCCTGCGGATCGATTGGTACCATCCCCGAGCTTGTACGACCTTCGGAAGAGGTCGACCGACGAAATTCCCCCAAATCTGAGGAGATATTCTTGAATAACTTTTTTTATGAAGGTCGGAGAGACTTGCAAGTAGGCTTTACCCCCACTAAATGGGGTAGCGCGCATCGATCGGTACCATCCTTGAGCTTCTCCGACTTTCGGAAGGGTTAGGGTTAGGGTTAGGGATGAAAGCACATAGGAGAAAGAGATATTCTTGAATAACGTTTTTTGTGAAGGTCGGAGAGACTTGCAAGTAGGCTCTACCCCCACTAAATGGGGTAGCGCGCATCGATCGGTACCATCCTTGAGCTTCTCCGACTTTCGGAAGGGTTAGGGTTAGGGTTAGGGATGAAAGCACATAGGAGAAAGAGATATTCTTGAATAACTTTTTTTGTGAAGGTCGGAGAGACTTGGAAAGTGGTTGCATCTGGACTAATTTGGGTCCTGCGGATCGATTGGTACCATCCTTGAGCTTGTACGACCTTCGGAAGAGGTCGACCGACGAAATTCCCCCAAATCTGAGGAGATATTCTTGAATAACTTTTTTTGTGAAGGTCGGAGAGACTTGCAAGTAGGCTCTACCCCCACTAAATGGGGTAGCGCGCATCGATCGGTACCATCCTTGAGCTTCTCCGACTTTCGGAAGGGTTAGGGTTAGGGTTAGGGATGAAAGCACATAGGAGAAAGAGATATTCTTGAATAACTTTTTTTGTGAAGGTCCGAGAGACTTGCAAGTAGGCTCTACCCCCACTAAATGGGGTAGCGCGCATCGATCGGTACCATCCTTGAGCTTCTCCGACTTTCGGAAGGGTTAGGGTTAGGGTTAGGGATGAAAGCACATAGGAGAAAGAGATATTCTTGAATAACTTTTTTTGTGAAGGTCGGAGAGACTTGGAAAGTGGTTGCATCTGGACTAATTTGGGTCCTGCGGATCGATTGGTACCATCCCCGAGCTTGTACGACCTTCGGAAGAGGTCGACCGACGAAATTCCCCCAAATCTGAGGAGATATTCTTGAATAACTTTTTTTGTGAAGGTCGGAGAGACTTGCAAGTAGGCTCTACCCCCACTAAATGGGGTTGCGCGCATCGATCGGTACCATCCTTGAGCTTCTCCGACTTTCGGAAGGGTTAGGGTTAGGGTTAGGGATGAAAGCACATAGGAGAAAGAGATATTCTTGAATAACTTTTTTTGTGAAGGTCGGAGAGACTTGCAAGTAGGCTCTACCCCCACTAAATGGGGTAGCGCGCATCGATCGGTACCATCCTTGAGCTTCTCCGACTTTCGGAAGGGTTAGGGTTAGGTTTAGGGATGAAAGCACATAGGAGAAAGAGATATTCTTGAATAACTTTTTTTGTGAAGGTCGGAGAGACTTGCAAGTAGGCTCTACCCCCACTAAATGGGGTAGCGCGCATCGATCGGTACCATCCTTGAGCTTCTCCGACTTTCGGAAGGGTTAGGGTTAGGGTTAGGGATGAAAGCACATAGGAGAAAGAGATATTCTTGAATAACTTTTTTTGTGAAGGTCGGAGAGACTTGCAAGTAGGCTCTACCCCCACTAAATGGGGTAGCGCGCATCGATCGGTACCATCCTTGAGCTTCTCCGACTTTCGGAAGGGTTAGGGTTAGGGTTAGGGATGAAAGCACATAGGAGAAAGAGATATTCTTGAATAACTTTTTTTGTGAAGGTCGGAGAGACTTGGAAAGTGGTTGCATCTGGACTAATTTGGGTCCTGCGGATCGATTGGTCCCATCCCCGAGCTTGTACGACCTTCGGAAGAGGTCGACCGACGAAATTCCCCCAAATCTGAGGAGATATTCTTGAATAACTTTTTTTGTGAAGGTCGGAGAGACTTGCAAGTAGGCTCTACCCCCACTAAATGGGGTTGCGCGCATCGATCGGTACCATCCTTGAGCTTCTCCGACTTTCGGAAGGGTTAGGGTTAGGGTTAGGGATGAAAGCACATAGGAGAAAGAGATATTCTTGAATAACGTTTTTTGTGAAGGTCGGAGAGACTTGCAAGTAGGCTCTACCCCCACTAAATGGGGTAGCGCGCATCGATCGGTACCATCCTTGAGCTTCTCCGACTTTCGGAAGGGTTAGGGTTAGGGTTAGGGATGAAAGCACATAGGAGAAAGAGATATTATTGAATAACTTTTTTTGTGAAGGTCGGAGAGACTTGGAAAGTGGTTGCATCTGGACTAATTTGGGTCCTGCAGATCGATTGGTACCATCCCCGAGCTTGTACGACCTTCGGAAGAGGTCGACCGACGAAATTCCCCCAAATCTGAGGAGATATTCTTGAATAACGTTTTTTGTGAAGGTCGGAGAGACTTGCAAGTAGGCTCTACCCCCACTAAATGGGGTTGCGCGCATCGATCGGTACCATCCTTGAGCTTCTCCGACTTTTGGAAGGGTTAGGGTTAGGGTTAGGGATGAAAGCACATAGGAGAAAGAGATATTCTTGAATAACTTTTTTTGTGAAGGTCGGAGAGACTTGCAAGTAGGCTCTACCCCCACTAAATGGGGTAGCGCGCATCGATCGGTACCATCTTTGAGCTTCTCCGACTTTCGGAAGGGTTAGGGTTAGGGTTAGGGATGAAAGCACATAGGAGAAAGAGATATTCTTGAATAACTTTTTTTGTGAAGGTCGGAGAGACTTGCAAGTAGGCTCTACCCCCACTAAATGGGGTAGCGCGCATCGATCGGTACCATCCTTGAGCTTCTCCGACTTTCGGAAGGGTTAGGGTTAGGGTTAGGGATGAAAGCACATAGGAGAAAGAGATATTCTTGAATAACTTTTTTTGTGAAGGTCGGAGAGACTTGCAAGTAGGCTCTACCCCCACTAAATGGGGTAGCGCGCATCGATCGGTACCATCCTTGAGCTTCTCCGACTTTCGGAAGGGTTAGGGTTAGGGTTAGGGATGAAAGCACATAGGAGAAAGAGATATTCTTGAATAACTTTTTTTGTGAAGGTCGGAGAGACTTGGAAAGTGGTTGCATCTGGACTAATTTGGGTCCTGCAGATCGATTGGTACCATCCCCGAGCTTGTACGACCTTCGGAAGAGGTCGACCGACGAAATTCCCCCAAATCTGAGGAGATATTCTTGAATAACTTTTTTTGTGAAGGTCGGAGAGACTTGCAAGTAGGCTCTACCCCCACTAAATGGGGTAGCGCGCATCGATCGGTACCATCTTTGAGCTTCTCCGACTTTCGGAAGGGTTAGGGTTAGGGTTAGGGATGAAAGCACATAGGAGAAAGAGATATTCTTGAATAACTTTTTTTGTGAAGGTCGGAGAGACTTGCAAGTAGGCTCTACCCCCACTAAATGGGGTAGCGCGCATCGATCGGTACCATCCTTGAGCTTCTCCGACTTTCGGAAGGGTTAGGGTTAGGGATGAAAGCACATAGGAGAAAGAGATATTCTTGAATAACTTTTTTTGTGAAGGTCGGAGAGACTTGAAAAGTGGTTGCATCTGGACTAATTTGGGTCCTGCGGATCGATTGGTACCATCCCCGAGCTTGTACGACCTTTGGAAGAGGTCGACCGACGAAATTCCCCCAAATCTGAGGAGATATTCTTGAATAACTTTTTTTGTGAAGGTCGGAGAGACTTGCAAGTAGGCTCTACCCCCACTAAATGGGGTTGCGCGCATCGACCAGTACCATCCTTGAGCTTCTCCGACTTTCGGAAGGGTTAGGGTTAGGGTTAGGGATGAAAGCACATAGGAGAAAGAGATATTCTTGAATAACTTTTTTTGTGAAGGTCGGAGAGACTTGCAAGTAGGCTCTACCCCCACTAAATGGGGTAGCGCACATCGATCGGTACCATCTTTGAGCTTCTCCGACTTTCGGAAGGGTTAGGGTTAGGGTTAGGGATGAAAGCACATAGGAGAAAGAGATATTCTTGAATAACTTTTTTTGTGAAGGTCGGAGAGACTTGCAAGTAGGCTTTACCCCCACTAAATGGGGTAGCGCGCATCGATCGGTACCATCCTTGAGCTTCTCCGACTTTCGGAAGGGTTAGGGTTAGGGTTAGGGATGAAAGCACATAGGAGAAAGAGATATTCTTGAATAACTTTTTTTATGAAGGTCGGAGAGACTTGCAAGTAGGCTCTACCCCCACTAAATGGGGTAGCGCGCATCGATCGGTACCATCCTTGAGCTTCTCCGACTTTCGGAAGGATTAGGGTTAGGGTTAGGGATGAAAGCACATAGGAGAAAGAGATATTCTTGAATAACTTTTTTTGTGAAGGTCGGAGAGACTTGGAAAGTGGTTGCATCTGGACTAATTTGGGTCCTGCGGATCGATTGGTACCATCCCCGAGCTTGTACGACCTTCGGAAGAGGTCGACCGACGAAATTCCCCCAAATCTGAGGAGATATTCTTGAATAACTTTTTTTGTGAAGGTCGGAGAGACTTGCAAGTAGGCTCTACCCCCACTAAATGGGGTAGCGCGCATCGATCGGTACCATCCTTGAGCTTCTCCGACTTTCGGAAGGGTTAGGGTTAGGGTTAGGGATGAAAGCACATAGGAGAAAGAGATATTCTTGAATAACTTTTTTTGTGAAGGTCGGAGAGACTTGCAAGTAGGCTCTACCCCCACTAAATGGGGTAGCGCGCATCGATCGGTACCATCCTTGAGCTTCTCCGACTTTCGGAAGGGTTAGGGTTAGGGTTAGGGATGAAAGCACATAGGAGAAAGAGATATTCTTGAATAACTTTTTTTGTGAAGGTCGGAGAGACTTGGAAAGTGCTTGCATCTGGACTAATTTGGGTCCTGCGGATCGATTGGTACCATCCCCGAGCTTGTACGACCTTCGAAAGAGGTCGACCGACGAAATTCCCCCAAATCTGAGGAGATATTCTTGAATAACTTTTTTTGTGAAGGTCGGAGAGACTTGCAAGTAGGCTCTACCCCCACTAAATGGGGTTGCGCGCATCGATCGGTACCATTCTTGAGCTTCTCCGACTTTCGGAAGGGTTAGGGTTAGGGTTAGGGATGAAAGCACATAGGAGAAAGAGATATTCTTGAATAACTTTTTTTGTGAAGGTCGGAGAGACTTGCAAGTAGGCTCTACCCCCACTAAATGGGGTAGCGCGCATCGATCGGTACCATCCTTGAGCTTCTCCGACTTTCGGAAGGGTTAGGGTTAGGGTTAGGGATGAAAGCACATAGGAGAAAGAGATATTCTTGAATAACTTTTTTTGTGAAGGTCGGAGAGACTTGGAAAGTGGTTGCATCTGGACTAATTTGGGTCCTGCGGATCGATTGGTACCATCCCCGAGCTTGTACGACCTTCGGAAGAGGTCGACCGACGAAATTCCCCCAAATCTGAGGAGATATTCTTGAATAACTTTTTTTGTGAAGGTCGGAGAGACTTGCAAGTAGGCTCTACCCCCACTAAATGGGGTTGCGCGCATCGATCGGTACCATCCTTGAGCTTCTCCGACTTTCGGAAGGGTTAGGGTTAGGGTTAGGGATGAAAGCACATAGGAGAAAGAGATATTCTTGAATAACTTTTTTTGTGAAGGTCGGAGAGACTTGCAAGTAGGCTCTACCCCCACTAAATGGGGTAGCGCGCATCGATCGGTACCATCCTTGAGCTTCTCCGACTTTCGGAAGGGTTAGGGTTAGGGTTAGGGATGAAAGCACATAGGAGAAAGAGATATTCTTGAATAACTTTTTTTGTGAAGGTCGGAGAGACTTGCAAGTAGGCTCTACCCCCACTAAATGGGGTAGCGCGCATCGATCGGTACCATCCTTGAGCTTCTCCGACTTTCGGAAGGGTTAGGGTTAGGGTTAGGGATGAAAGCACATAGGAGAAAGAGATATTCTTGAATAACTTTTTTTGTGAAGGTCGGAGAGACTTGCAAGTAGGCTCTACCCCCACTAAATGGGGTAGCGCGCATCGATCGGTACCATCCTTGAGCTTCTCCGACTTTCGGAAGGGTTAGGGTTAGGGTTAGGGATGAAAGCACATAGGAGAAAGAGATATTCTTGAATAACTTTTTTTGTGAAGGTCGGAGAGACTTGCAAGTAGGCTCTACCCCCACTAAATGGGGTAGCGCGCATCGATCGGTACCATCCTTGAGCTTCTCCGACTTTCGGAAGGGTTAGGGTTAGGGTTAGGGATGAAAGCACATAGGAGAAAGAGATATTCTTGAATAACTTTTTTTGTGAAGGTCGGAGAGACTTGGAAAGTGGTTGCATCTGGACTAATTTGGGTCCTGCGGATCGATTGGTACCATCCCCGAGCTTGTACGACCTTCGGAAGAGGTCGACCGACGAAATTCCCCCAAATCTGAGGAGATATTCTTGAATAACTTTTTTTGTGAAGGTCGGAGAGACTTGCAAGTAGGCTCTACCCCCACTAAATGGGGTAGCGCGCATCGATCGGTACCATCCTTGAGCTTCTCCGACTTTCGGAAGGGTTAGGGTTAGGGATGAAAGCACATAGGAGAAAGAGATATTCTTGAATAACGTTTTTTGTGAAGGTCGGAGAGACTTGCAAGTAGGCTCTACCCCCACTAAATGGGGTAGCGCGCATCGATCGGTACCATCCTTGAGCTTCTCCGACTTTCGGAAGGGTTAGGGTTAGGGTTAGGGATGAAAGCACATAGGAGAAAGAGATATTCTTGAATAACTTTTTTTGTGAAGGACGGAGAGACTTGGAAAGTGGTTGCATCCTGACTAATTTGGGTCCTGCGGATCGATTGGTACCATCCCCGAGCTTGTACGACCTTCGGAAGAGGTCGACCGACGAAATTCCCCCAAATCTGAGGAGATATTCTTGAATAACTTTTTTTGTGAAGGTCAGAGAGACTTGCAAGTAGGCTCTACCCCCACTAAATGGGGTTGCGCGCATCGACCAGTACCATCCTTGAGCTTCTCCGACTTTCGGAAGGGTTAGGGTTAGGGTTAGGGATGAAAGCACATAGGAGAAAAAGATATTCTTGAATAACTTTTTTTGTGAAGGTCGGAGAGACTTGCAAGTAGGCTCTACCCCCACTAAATGGGGTAGCGCGCATCGATCGGTACCATCCTTGAGCTTCTCCGACTTTCGGAAGGGTTAGGGTTAGGGTTAGGGCTGAAAGCACATAGGAGAAAGAGATATTCTTGAATAACTTTTTTTGTGAAGGTCGGAGAGACTTGCAAGTAGGCTCTACCCCCACTAAATGGGGTAGCGCGCATCGATCGGTACCATCCTTGAGCTTCTCCGACTTTCGGAAGGGTTAGGGTTAGGGTTAGGGATGAAAGCACATAGGAGAAAGAGATATTCTTGAATAACTTTTTTTGTGAAGGTCGGAGAGACTTGGAAAGTGGTTGCATCTGGACTAATTTGGGTCCTGCGGATCGATTGGTACCATCCCCGAGCTTGTACGACCTTCGAAAGAGGTCGACCGACGAAATTCCCCCAAATCTGAGGAGATATTCTTGAATAACTTTTTTTGTGAAGGTCGGAGAGACTTGCAAGTAGGCTCTACCCCCACTAAATGGGGTTGCGCGCATCGATCGGTACCATCTTTGAGCTTCTCCGACTTTCGGAAGGGTTAGGGTTAGGGTTAGGGATGAAAGCACATAGGAGAAAGAGATATTCTTGAATAACTTTTTTTGTGAAGGTCGGAGAGACTTGCAAGTAGGCTCTACCCCCACTAAATGGGGTAGCGCGCATCGATCGGTACCATCCTTGAGCTTCTCCGACTTTCGGAAGGGTTAGGGTTAGGGTTAGGGATGAAAGCACATAGGAGAAAGAGATATTCTTGAATAACTTTTTTTGTGAAGGTCGGAGAGACTTGGAAAGTGGTTGCATCTGGACTAATTTGGGTCCTGCAGATCGATTGGTACCATCCCCGAGCTTGTACGACCTTCGGAAGAGGTCGACCGACGAAATTCCCCCAAATCTGAGGAGATATTCTTGAATAACTTTTTTTGTGAAGGTCGGAGAGACTTGCAAGTAGGCTCTACCCCCACTAAATGGGGTTGCGCGCATCGATCGGTACCATCCTTGAGCTTCTCCGACTTTCGGAAGGGTTAGGGTTAGGGTTAGGGCTGAAAGCACATAGGAGAAAGAGATATTCTTGAATAACTTTTTTTGTGAAGGTCGGAGAGACTTGCAAGTAGGCTCTACCCCCACTAAATGGGGTAGCGCGCATCGATCGGTACCATCCTTGAGCTTCTCCGACTTTCGGAAGGGTTAGGGTTAGGGTTAGGGATGAAAGCACATAGGAGAAAGAGATATTCTTGAATAACTTTTTTTGTGAAGGTCGGAGAGACTTGGAAAGTGGTTGCATCTGGACTAATTTGGGTCCTGCGGATCGATTGGTACCATCCCCGAGCTTGTACGACCTTCGAAAGAGGTCGACCGACGAAATTCCCCCAAATCTGAGGAGATATTCTTGAATAACTTTTTTTGTGAAGGTCGGAGAGACTTGCAAGTAGGCTCTACCCCCACTAAATGGGGTTGCGCGCATCGATCGGTACCATCTTTGAGCTTCTCCGACTTTCGGAAGGGTTAGGGTTAGGGTTAGGGATGAAAGCACATAGGAGAAAGAGATATTCTTGAATAACTTTTTTTGTGAAGGTCGGAGAGACTTGCAAGTAGGCTCTACCCCCACTAAATGGGGTAGCGCGCATCGATCGGTACCATCCTTGAGCTTCTCCGACTTTCGGAAGGGTTAGGGTTAGGGTTAGGGATGAAAGCACATAGGAGAAAGAGATATTCTTGAATAACTTTTTTTGTGAAGGTCGGAGAGACTTGGAAAGTGGTTGCATCTGGACTAATTTGGGTCCTGCAGATCGATTGGTACCATCCCCGAGCTTGTACGACCTTCGGAAGAGGTCGACCGACGAAATTCCCCCAAATCTGAGGAGATATTCTTGAATAACTTTTTTTGTGAAGGTCGGAGAGACTTGCAAGTAGGCTCTACCCCCACTAAATGGGGTTGCGCGCATCGATCGGTACCATCCTTGAGCTTCTCCGACTTTCGGAAGGGTTAGGGTTAGGGTTAGGGATGAAAGCACATAGGAGAAAGAGATATTCTTGAATAACTTTTTTTGTGAAGGTCGGAGAGACTTGCAAGTAGGCTCTACCCCCACTAAATGGGGTAGCGCGCATCGATCGGTACCATCCTTGAGCTTCTCCGACTTTCGGAAGGGTTAGGGTTAGGGTTAGGGATGAAAGCACATAGGAGAAAGAGATATTCTTGAATAACTTTTTTTGTGAAGGTCGGAGAGACTTGCAAGTAGGCTCTACCCCCACTAAATGGGGTAGCGCGCATCGATCGGTACCATCCTTGAGCTTCTCCGACTTTCGGAAGGGTTAGGGTTAGGGTTAGGGATGAAAGCACATAGGAGAAAGAGATATTCTTGAATAACTTTTTTTGTGAAGGTCGGAGAGACTTGGAAAGTGGTTGCATCTGGACTAATTTGGGTCCTGCGGATCGATTGGTACCATCCCCGAGCTTGTACGACCTTCGAAAGAGGTCGACCGACGAAATTCCCCCAAATCTGAGGAGATATTCTTGAATAACTTTTTTTGTGAAGGTCGGAGAGACTTGCAAGTAGGCTCTACCCCCACTAAATGGGGTTGCGCGCATCGATCGGTACCATCCTTGAGCTTCTCCGACTTTCGGAAGGGTTAGGGTTAGGGTTAGGGATGAAAGCACATAGGAGAAAGAGATATTCTTGAATAACTTTTTTTGTGAAGGTCGGAGAGACTTGCAAGTAGGCTCTACCCCCACTAAATGGGGTAGCGCGCATCGATCGGTACCATCCTTGAGCTTCTCCGACTTTCGGAAGGGTTAGGGTTAGGGTTAGGGATGAAAGCACATAGGAGAAAGAGATATTCTTGAATAACTTTTTTTGTGAAGGTCGGAGAGACTTGGAAAGTGGTTGCATCTGGACTAATTTGGGTCCTGCAGATCGATTGGTACCATCCCCGAGCTTGTACGACCTTCGGAAGAGGTCGACCGACGAAATTCCCCCAAATCTGAGGAGATATTCTTGAATAACTTTTTTTGTGAAGGTCGGAGAGACTTGCAAGTAGGCTCTACCCCCACTAAATGGGGTAGCGCGCATCGATCGGTACCATCCTTGAGCTTCTCCGACTTTCGGAAGGGTTAGGGTTAGGGTTAGGGATGAAAGCACATAGGAGAAAGAGATATTCTTGAATAACTTTTTTTGTGAAGGTCGGAGAGACTTGGAAAGTGGTTGCATCTGGACTAATTTGGGTCCTGCAGATCGATTGGTACCATCCCCGAGCTTGTACGACCTTCGGAAGAGGTCGACCGACGAAATTCCCCCAAATCTGAGGAGATATTCTTGAATAACTTTTTTTGTGAAGGTCGGAAAGACTTGCAAGTAGGCTCTACCCCCACTAAATGGGGTAGCGCGCATCGATCGGTACCATCCTTGAGCTTCTCCGACTTTCGGAAGGGTTAGGGTTAGGGTTAGGGATGAAAGCACATAGGAGAAAGAGATATTCTTGAATAACTTTTTTTGTGAAGGTCCGAGAGACTTGCAAGTAGGCTCTACCCCCACTAAATGGGGTAGCGCGCATCGATCGGTACCATCCTTGAGCTTCTCCGACTTTCGGAAGGGTTAGGGTTAGGGTTAGGGATGAAAGCACATAGGAGAAAGAGATATTCTTGAATAACTTTTTTTGTGAAGGTCGGAGAGACTTGCAAGTAGGCTCTACCCCCACTAAATGGGGTAGCGCGCATCGATCGGTACCATCCTTGAGCTTCTCTGACTTTCGGAAGGGTTAGGGTTAGGGTTAGGGATGAAAGCACATAGGAGAAAGAGATATTCTTGAATAACTTTTTTTGTGAAGGTCGGAGAGACTTGCAAGTAGGCTCTACCCCCACTAAATGGGGTAGCGCGCATCGATCGGTACCATCCTTGAGCTTCTCCGACTTTCGGAAGGGTTAGGGTTAGGGTTAGGGATGAAAGCACATAGGAGAAAGAGATATTCTTGAATAACTTTTTTTGTGAAGGTCGGAGAGACTTGGAAAGTGGTTGCATCTGGACTAATTTGGGTCCTGCAGATCGATTGGTACCATCCCCGAGCTTGTACGACCTTCGGAAGAGGTCGACCGACGAAATTCCCCCAAATCTGAGGAGATATTCTTGAATAACTTTTTTTGTGAAGGTCGGAGAGACTTTCAAGTAGGCTCTACCCCCACTAAATGGGGTTGCGCGCATCGATCGGTACCATCCTTGAGCTTCTCCGACTTTCGGAAGGGTTAGGGTTAGGGTTAGGGATGAAAGCACATAGGAGAAAGAGATATTCTTGAATAACTTTTTTTGTGAAGGTCGGAGAGACTTGCAAGTAGGCTCTACCCCCACTAAATGGGGTAGCGCGCATCGATCGGTACCATCCTTGAGCTTCTCCGACTTTCGGAAGGGTTAGGGTTAGGGTTAGGGATGAAAGCACATAGGAGAAAGAGATATTCTTGAATAACTTTTTTTGTGAAGGTCGGAGAGACTTGCAAGTAGGCTCTACCCCCACTAAATGGGGTAGCGCACATCGATCGGTACCATCCTTGAGCTTCTCCGACTTTCGGAAGGGTTAGGGTTAGGGTTAGGGATGAAAGCACATAGGAGAAAGAGATATTCTTGAATAACTTTTTTTGTGAAGGTCGGAGAGACTTGCAAGTAGGCTCTACCCCCACTAAATGGGGTAGCGCGCATCGATCGGTACCATCCTTGAGCTTCTCCGACTTTCGGAAGGGTTAGGGTTAGGGATGAAAGCACATAGGAGAAAGAGATATTCTTGAATAACTTTTTTTGTGAAGGTCGGAGAGACTTGGAAAGTGGTTGCATCTGGACTAATTTGGGTCCTGCGGATCGATTGGTACCATCCCCGAGCTTGTACGACCTTCGGAAGAGGTCGACCGACGAAATTCCCCCAAATCTGAGGAGATATTCTTGAATAACTTTTTTTGTGAAGGTCGGAGAGACTTGCAAGTAGGCTCTACCCCCACTAAATGGGGTAGCGCGCATCGATCGGTACCATCCTTGAGCTTCTCCGACTTTCGGAAGGGTTAGGGTTAGGGTTAGGGATGAAAGCACATAGGAGAAAGAGATATTCTTGAATAACGTTTTTTGTGAAGGTCGGAGAGACTTGCAAGTAGGCTCTACCCCCACTAAATGGGGTAGCGCGCATCGATCGGTACCATCCTTGAGCTTCTCCGACTTTCGGAAGGGTTAGGGTTAGGGTTAGGGATGAAAGCACATAGGAGAAAGAGATATTCTTGAATAACTTTTTTTGTGAAGGTCGGAGAGACTTGGAAAGTGGTTGCATCTGGACTAATTTGGGTCCTGCGGATCGATTGGTACCATCCCCGAGCTTGTACGACCTTCGGAAGAAGTCGACCGACGAAATTCCCCCAAATCTGAGGAGATATTCTTGAATAACTTTTTTTGTGAAGGTCGGAGAGACTTGCAAGTAGGCTCTACCCCCACTAAATGGGGTAGCGCGCATCGATCGGTACCATCCTTGAGCTTCTCCGACTTTCGGAAGGGTTAGGGTTAGGGTTAGGGATGAAAGCACATAGGAGAAAGAGATATTCTTGAATAACTTTTTTTGTGAAGGTCGGAGAGACTTGGAAAGTGGTTGCATCTGGACTAATTTGGGTCCTGCGGATCGATTGGTACCATCCCCGAGCTTGTACGACCTTCGGAAGAGGTCGACCGACGAAATTCCCCCAAATCTGAGGAGATATTCTTGAATAACTTTTTTTGTGAAGGTCGGAGAGACTTGCAAGTAGGCTCTACCCCCACTAAATGGGGTAGCGCGCATCGATCGGTACCATCCTTGAGCTTCTCCGACTTTCGGAAGGGTTAGGGTTAGGGTTAGGGATGAAAGCACATAGGAGAAAGAGATATTCTTGAATAACGTTTTTTGTGAAGGTCGGAGAGACTTGCAAGTAGGCTCTACCCCCACTAAATGGGGTAGCGCGCATCGATCGGTACCATCCTTGAGCTTCTCCGACTTTCGGAAGGGTTAGGGTTAGGGTTAGGGATGAAAGCACATAGGAGAAAGAGATATTCTTGAATAACTTTTTTTGTGAAGGTCGGAGAGACTTGGAAAGTGGTTGCATCTGGACTAATTTGGGTCCTGCGGATCGATTGGTACCATCCCCGAGCTTGTACGACCTTCGAAAGAGGTCGACCGACGAAATTCCCCCAAATCTGAGGAGATATTCTTGAATAACTTTTTTTGTGAAGGTCAGAGAGACTTGCAAGTAGGCTCTACCCCCACTAAATGGGGTTGCGCGCATCGACCAGTACCATCCTTGAGCTTCTCCGACTTTCGGAAGGGTTAGGGTTAGGGTTAGGGATGAAAGCACATAGGAGAAAGAGATATTCTTGAATAACGTTTTTTGTGAAGGTCGGAGAGACTTGCAAGTAGGCTCTACCCCCACTAAATGGGGTAGCGCGCATCGATCGGTACCATCCTTGAGCTTCTCCGACTTTCGGAAGGGTTAGGGTTAGGGTTAGGGATGAAAGCACATAGGAGAAAGAGATATTCTTGAATAACTTTTTTTGTGAAGGTCGGAGAGACTTGGAAAGTGGTTGCATCTGGACTAATTTGGGTCCTGCGGATCGATTGGTACCATCCCCGAGCTTGTACGACCTTCGAAAGAGGTCGACCGACGAAATTCCCCCAAATCTGAGGAGATATTCTTGAATAACTTTTTTTGTGAAGGTCAGAGAGACTTGCAAGTAGGCTCTACCCCCACTAAATGGGGTTGCGCGCATCGACCAGTACCATCCTTGAGCTTCTCCGACTTTCGGAAGGGTTAGGGTTAGGGTTAGGGATGAAAGCACATAGGAGAAAGAGATATTCTTGAATAACTTTTTTTGTGAAGGTCGGAGAGACTTGCAAGTAGGCTCTACCCCCACTAAATGGGGTTGCGCGCATCGATCGGTACCATCCTTGAGCTTCTCCGACTTTCGGAAGGGTTAGGGTTAGGGTTAGGGATGAAAGCACATAGGAGAAAGAGATATTCTTGAATAACTTTTTTTGTGAAGGTCGGAGAGACTTGCAAGTAGGCTCTACCCCCACTAAATGGGGTAGCACGCATCGATCGGTACCATCCTTGAGCTTCTCCGACTTTCGGAAGGGTTAGGGTTAGGGTTAGGGATGAAAGCACATAGGAGAAAGAGATATTCTTGAATAACTTTTTTTGTGAAGGTCGGAGAGACTTGCAAGTAGGCTCTACCCCCACTAAATGGGGTAGCGCGCATCGATCTGTACCATCCTTGAGCTTCTCCGACTTTCGGAAGGGTTAGGGTTAGGGTTAGGGATGAAAGCACATAGGAGAAAGAGATATTCTTGAATAACTTTTTTTGTGAAGGTCGGAGAGACTTGCAAGTAGGCTCTACCCCCACTAAATGGGGTAGCGCGCATCGATCGGTACCATCCTTGAGCTTCTCCGACTTTCGGAAGGGTTAGGGTTAGGGTTAGGGATGAAAGCACATAGGAGAAAGAGATATTCTTGAATAACTTTTTTTGTGAAGGTCGGAGAGACTTGGAAAGTGGTTGCATCTGGACTAATTTGGGTCCTGCGGATCGATTGGTACCATCCCCGAGCTTGTACGACCTTCGGAAGAGGTCGACCGACGAAATTCCCCCAAATCTGAGGAGATATTCTTGAATAACTTTTTTTGTGAAGGTCGGAGAGACTTGCAAGTAGGCTTTACCCCCACTAAATGGGGTAGCGCGCATCGATCGGTACCATCCTTGAGCTTCTCCGACTTTCGGAAGGGTTAGGGTTAGGGTTAGGGATGAAAGCACATAGGAGAAAGAGATATTCTTGAATAACGTTTTTTGTGAAGGTCGGAGAGACTTGCAAGTAGGCTCTACCCCCACTAAATGGGGTAGCGCGCATCGATCGGTACCATCCTTGAGCTTCTCCGACTTTCGGAAGGGTTAGGGTTAGGGTTAGGGATGAAAGCACATAGGAGAAAGAGATATTCTTGAATAACTTTTTTTGTGAAGGTCGGAGAGACTTGGAAAGTGGTTGCATCTGGACTAATTTGGGTCCTGCGGATCGATTGGTACCATCCTTGAGCTTGTACGACCTTCGGAAGAGGTCGACCGACGAAATTCCCCCAAATCTGAGGAGATATTCTTGAATAACTTTTTTTGTGAAGGTCGGAGAGACTTGCAAGTAGGCTCTACCCCCACTAAATGGGGTAGCGCGCATCGATCGGTACCATCCTTGAGCTTCTCCGACTTTCGGAAGGGTTAGGGTTAGGGTTAGGGATGAAAGCACATAGGAGAAAGAGATATTCTTGAATAACTTTTTTTGTGAAGGTCGGAGAGACTTGCAAGTAGGCTCTACCCCCACTAAATGGGGTTGCGCGCATCGATCGGTACCATCGTTGAGCTTCTCCGACTTTCGGAAGGGTTAGGGTTAGGGTTAGGGATGAAAGCACATAGGAGAAAGAGATATTCTTGAATAACTTTTTTTGTGAAGGTCGGAGAGACTTGCAAGTAGGCTCTACCCCCACTAAATGGGGTAGCACGCATCGATCGGTACCATCCTTGAGCTTCTCCGACTTTCGGAAGGGTTAGGGTTAGGGTTAGGGATGAAAGCACATAGGAGAAAGAGATATTCTTGAATAACTTTTTTTGTGAAGGTCGGAGAGACTTGCAAGTAGGCTCTACCCCCACTAAATGGGGTAGCGCGCATCGATCGGTACCATCCTTGAGCTTCTCCGACTTTCGGAAGGGTTAGGGTTAGGGTTAGGGATGAAAGCACATAGGAGAAAGAGATATTCTTGAATAACTTTTTTTGTGAAGGTCGGAGAGACTTGCAAGTAGGCTCTACCCCCACTAAATGGGGTAGCGCGCATCGATCGGTACCATCCTTGAGCTTCTCCGACTTTCGGAAGGGTTAGGGTTAGGGTTAGGGATGAAAGCACATAGGAGAAAGAGATATTCTTGAATAACTTTTTTTGTGAAGGTCGGAGAGACTTGCAAGTAGGCTCTACCCCCACTAAATGGGGTAGCACGCATCGATCGGTACCATCCTTGAGCTTCTCCGACTTTCGGAAGGGTTAGGGTTAGGGTTAGGGATGAAAGCACATAGGAGAAAGAGATATTCTTGAATAACTTTTTTTGTGAAGGTCGGAGAGACTTGGAAAGTGGTTGCATCTGGACTAATTTGGGTCCTGCAGATCGATTGGTACCATCCCCGAGCTTGTACGACCTTCGGAAGAGGTCGACCGACGAAATTCCCCCAAATCTGAGGAGATATTCTTGAATAACTTTTTTTGTGAAGGTCGGAGAGACTTGCAAGTAGGCTCTACCCCCACTAAATGGGGTAGCGCGCATCGATCGGTACCATCCTTGAGCTTCTCCGACTTTCGGAAGGGTTAGGGTTAGGGTTAGGGATGAAAGCACATAGGAGAAAGAGATATTCTTGAATAACTTTTTTTGTGAAGGTCGGAGAGACTTGGAAAGTGGTTGCATCTGGACTAATTTGGGTCCTGCAGATCGATTGGTACCATCCCCGAGCTTGTACGACCTTCGGAAGAGGTCGACCGACGAAATTCCCCCAAATCTGAGGAGATATTCTTGAATAACTTTTTTTGTGAAGGTCGGAAAGACTTGCAAGTAGGCTCTACCCCCACTAAATGGGGTAGCGCGCATCGATCGGTACCATCCTTGAGCTTCTCCGACTTTCGGAAGGGTTAGGGTTAGGGTTAGGGATGAAAGCACATAGGAGAAAGAGATATTCTTGAATAACTTTTTTTGTGAAGGTCCGAGAGACTTGCAAGTAGGCTCTACCCCCACTAAATGGGGTAGCGCGCATCGATCGGTACCATCCTTGAGCTTCTCCGACTTTCGGAAGGGTTAGGGTTAGGGTTAGGGATGAAAGCACATAGGAGAAAGAGATATTCTTGAATAACTTTTTTTGTGAAGGTCGGAGAGACTTGCAAGTAGGCTCTACCCCCACTAAATGGGGTAGCGCGCATCGATCGGTACCATCCTTGAGCTTCTCCGACTTTCGGAAGGGTTAGGGTTAGGGTTAGGGATGAAAGCACATAGGAGAAAGAGATATTCTTGAATAACTTTTTTTGTGAAGGTCGGAGAGACTTGCAAGTAGGCTCTACCCCCACTAAATGGGGTAGCGCGCATCGATCGGTACCATCCTTGAGCTTCTCCGACTTTCGGAAGGGTTAGGGTTAGGGTTAGGGATGAAAGCACATAGGAGAAAGAGATATTCTTGAATAACTTTTTTTGTGAAGGTCGGAGAGACTTGGAAAGTGGTTGCATCTGGACTAATTTGGGTCCTGCAGATCGATTGGTACCATCCCCGAGCTTGTACGACCTTCGGAAGAGGTCGACCGACGAAATTCCCCCAAATCTGAGGAGATATTCTTGAATAACTTTTTTTGTGAAGGTCGGAGAGACTTTCAAGTAGGCTCTACCCCCACTAAATGGGGTTGCGCGCATCGATCGGTACCATCCTTGAGCTTCTCCGACTTTCGGAAGGGTTAGGGTTAGGGTTAGGGATGAAAGCACATAGGAGAAAGAGATATTCTTGAATAACTTTTTTTGTGAAGGTCGGAGAGACTTGCAAGTAGGCTCTACCCCCACTAAATGGGGTAGCGCGCATCGATCGGTACCATCCTTGAGCTTCTCCGACTTTCGGAAGGGTTAGGGTTAGGGTTAGGGATGAAAGCACATAGGAGAAAGAGATATTCTTGAATAACTTTTTTTTTGAAGGTCGGAGAGACTTGCAAGTAGGCTCTACCCCCACTAAATGGGGTAGCGCGCATCGATCGGTACCATCCTTGAGCTTCTCCGACTTTCGGAAGGGTTAGGGTTAGGGTTAGGGATGAAAGCACATAGGAGAAAGAGATATTCTTGAATAACTTTTTTTGTGAAGGTCGGAGAGACTTGCAAGTAGGCTTTACCCCCACTAAATGGGGTAGCGCGCATCGATCGGTACCATCCTTGAGCTTCTCCGACTTTCGGAAGGGTTAGGGTTAGGGTTAGGGATGAAAGCACATAGGAGAAAGAGATATTCTTGAATAACTTTTTTTGTGAAGGTCGGAGAGACTTGGAAAGTGGTTGCATCTGGACTAATTTGGGTCCTGCGGATCGATTGGTACCATCCTTGAGCTTGTACGACCTTCGGAAGAGGTCGACCGACGAAATTCCCCCAAATCTGAGGAGATATTCTTGAATAACTTTTTTTGTGAAGGTCGGAGAGACTTGCAAGTAGGCTCTACCCCCACTAAATGGGGTAGCGCGCATCGATCGGTACCATCCTTGAGCTTCTCCGACTTTCGGAAGGGTTAGGGTTAGGGTTAGGGATGAAAGCACATAGGAGAAAGAGATATTCTTGAATAACTTTTTTTGTGAAGGTCGGAGAGACTTGCAAGTAGGCTCTACCCCCACTAAATGGGGTTGCGCGCATCGATCGGTACCATCCTTGAGCTTCTCCGACTTTCGGAAGGGTTAGGGTTAGGGTTAGGGATGAAAGCACATAGGAGAAAGAGATATTCTTGAATAACTTTTTTTGTGAAGGTCGGAGAGACTTGCAAGTAGGCTCTACCCCCACTAAATGGGGTAGCACGCATCGATCGGTACCATCCTTGAGCTTCTCCGACTTTCGGAAGGGTTAGGGTTAGGGTTAGGGATGAAAGCACATAGGAGAAAGAGATATTCTTGAATAACTTTTTTTGTGAAGGTCGGAGAGACTTGCAAGTAGGCTCTACCCCCACTAAATGGGGTAGCGCGCATCGATCGGTACCATCCTTGAGCTTCTCCGACTTTCGGAAGGGTTAGGGTTAGGGTTAGGGATGAAAGCACATAGGAGAAAGAGATATTCTTGAATAACTTTTTTTGTGAAGGTCGGAGAGACTTGCAAGTAGGCTCTACCCCCACTAAATGGGGTAGCGCGCATCGATCGGTACCATCCTTGAGCTTCTCCGACTTTCGGAAGGGTTAGGGTTAGGGTTAGGGATGAAAGCACATAGGAGAAAGAGATATTCTTGAATAACTTTTTTTGTGAAGGTCGGAGAGACTTGCAAGTAGGCTCTACCCCCACTAAATGGGGTAGCACGCATCGATCGGTACCATCCTTGAGCTTCTCCGACTTTCGGAAGGGTTAGGGTTAGGGTTAGGGATGAAAGCACATAGGAGAAAGAGATATTCTTGAATAACTTTTTTTGTGAAGGTCGGAGAGACTTGGAAAGTGGTTGCATCTGGACTAATTTGGGTCCTGCAGATCGATTGGTACCATCCCCGAGCTTGTACGACCTTCGGAAGAGGTCGACCGACGAAATTCCCCCAAATCTGAGGAGATATTCTTGAATAACTTTTTTTGTGAAGGTCGGAGAGACTTGCAAGTAGGCTCTACCCCCACTAAATGGGGTAGCGCGCATCGATCGGTACCATCCTTGAGCTTCTCCGACTTTCGGAAGGGTTAGGGTTAGGGTTAGGGATGAAAGCACATAGGAGAAAGAGATATTCTTGAATAACTTTTTTTGTGAAGGTCGGAGAGACTTGGAAAGTGGTTGCATCTGGACTAATTTGGGTCCTGCAGATCGATTGGTACCATCCCCGAGCTTGTACGACCTTCGGAAGAGGTCGACCGACGAAATTCCCCCAAATCTGAGGAGATATTCTTGAATAACTTTTTTTGTGAAGGTCGGAAAGACTTGCAAGTAGGCTCTACCCCCACTAAATGGGGTAGCGCGCATCGATCGGTACCATCCTTGAGCTTCTCCGACTTTCGGAAGGGTTAGGGTTAGGGTTAGGGCTGAAAGCACATAGGAGAAAGAGATATTCTTGAATAACTTTTTTTGTGAAGGTCCGAGAGACTTGCAAGTAGGCTCTACCCCCACTAAATGGGGTAGCGCGCATCGATCGGTACCATCCTTGAGCTTCTCCGACTTTCGGAAGGGTTAGGGTTAGGGTTAGGGATGAAAGCACATAGGAGAAAGAGATATTCTTGAATAACTTTTTTTGTGAAGGTCGGAGAGACTTGCAAGTAGGCTCTACCCCCACTAAATGGGGTAGCGCGCATCGATCGGTACCATCCTTGAGCTTCTCCGACTTTCGGAAGGGTTAGGGTTAGGGTTAGGGATGAAAGCACATAGGAGAAAGAGATATTCTTGAATAACTTTTTTTGTGAAGGTCGGAGAGACTTGCAAGTAGGCTCTACCCCCACTAAATGGGGTAGCGCGCATCGATCGGTACCATCCTTGAGCTTCTCCGACTTTCGGAAGGGTTAGGGTTAGGGTTAGGGATGAAAGCACATAGGAGAAAGAGATATTCTTGAATAACTTTTTTTGTGAAGGTCGGAGAGACTTGGAAAGTGGTTGCATCTGGACTAATTTGGGTCCTGCAGATCGATTGGTACCATCCCCGAGCTTGTACGACCTTCGGAAGAGGTCGACCGACGAAATTCCCCCAAATCTGAGGAGATATTCTTGAATAACTTTTTTTGTGAAGGTCGGAGAGACTTTCAAGTAGGCTCTACCCCCACTAAATGGGGTTGCGCGCATCGATCGGTACCATCCTTGAGCTTCTCCGACTTTCGGAAGGGTTAGGGTTAGGGTTAGGGATGAAAGCACATAGGAGAAAGAGATATTCTTGAATAACTTTTTTTGTGAAGGTCGGAGAGACTTGCAAGTAGGCTCTACCCCCACTAAATGGGGTAGCGCGCATCGATCGGTACCATCCTTGAGCTTCTCCGACTTTCGGAAGGGTTAGGGTTAGGGTTAGGGATGAAAGCACATAGGAGAAAGAGATATTCTTGAATAACTTTTTTTGTGAAGGTCGGAGAGACTTGCAAGTAGGCTCTACCCCCACTAAATGGGGTAGCGCACATCGATCGGTACCATCCTTGAGCTTCTCCGACTTTCGGAAGGGTTAGGGTTAGGGTTAGGGATGAAAGCACATAGGAGAAAGAGATATTCTTGAATAACTTTTTTTGTGAAGGTCGGAGAGACTTGCAAGTAGGCTCTACCCCCACTAAATGGGGTAGCGCGCATCGATCGGTACCATCCTTGAGCTTCTCCGACTTTCGGAAGGGTTAGGGTTAGGGATGAAAGCACATAGGAGAAAGAGATATTCTTGAATAACTTTTTTTGTGAAGGTCGGAGAGACTTGGAAAGTGGTTGCATCTGGACTAATTTGGGTCCTGCAGATCGATTGGTACCATCCCCGAGCTTGTACGACCTTCGGAAGAGGTCGACCGACGAAATTCCCCCAAATCTGAGGAGATATTCTTGAATAACTTTTTTTGTGAAGGTCGGAGAGACTTTCAAGTAGGCTCTACCCCCACTAAATGGGGTTGCGCGCATCGATCGGTACCATCCTTGAGCTTCTCCGACTTTCGGAAGGGTTAGGGTTAGGGTTAGGGATGAAAGCACATAGGAGAAAGAGATATTCTTGAATAACTTTTTTTGTGAAGGTCGGAGAGACTTGCAAGTAGGCTCTACCCCCACTAAATGGGGTAACGCGCATCGATCAGTACCATCCTTGAGCTTCTCCGACTTTCGGAAGGGTTAGGGTTAGGGTTAGGGATGAAAGCACATAGGAGAAAGAGATATTCTTGAATAACTTTTTTTGTGAAGGTCGGAGAGACTTGCAAGTAGGCTCTACCCCCACTAAATGGGGTAGCGCGCATCGATCGGTACCATCCTTGAGCTTCTCCGACTTTCGGAAGGGTTAGGGTTAGGGTTAGGGATGAAAGCACATAGGAGAAAGAGATATTCTTGAATAACTTTTTTTGTGAAGGTCGGAGAGACTTGCAAGTAGGCTCTACCCCCACTAAATGGGGTAGCGCGCATCGATCGGTACCATCCTTGAGCTTCTCCGACTTTCGGAAGGGTTAGGGTTAGGGTTAGGGATGAAAGCACATAGGAGAAAGAGATATTCTTGAATAACTTTTTTTGTGAAGGTCGGAGAGACTTGGAAAGTGGTTGCATCTGGACTAATTTGGGTCCTGCAGATCGATTGGTACCATCCCCGAGCTTGTACGACCTTCGGAAGAGGTCGATAGGGATGAAAGCACATAGGAGAAAGAGATATTCTTGAATAACTTTTTTTGTGAAGGTCGGAGAGACTTGCAAGTAGGCTCTACCCCCACTAAATGGGGTAACGCGCATCGATCAGTACCATCCTTGAGCTTCTCCGACTTTCGGAAGGGTTAGGGTTAGGGTTAGGGATGAAAGCACATAGGAGAAAGAGATATTCTTGAATAACTTTTTTTGTGAAGGTCGGAGAGACTTGCAAGTAGGCTCTACCCCCACTAAATGGGGTAGCGCGCATCGATCGGTACCATCCTTGAGCTTCTCCGACTTTCGGAAGGGTTAGGGTTAGGGTTAGGGATGAAAGCACATAGGAGAAAGAGATATTCTTGAATAACTTTTTTTGTGAAGGTCGGAGAGACTTGCAAGTAGGCTCTACCCCCACTAAATGGGGTAGCGCGCATCGATCGGTACCATCCTTGAGCTTCTCCGACTTTCGGAAGGGTTAGGGTTAGGGTTAGGGATGAAAGCACATAGGAGAAAGAGATATTCTTGAATAACTTTTTTTGTGAAGGTCGGAGAGACTTGGAAAGTGGTTGCATCTGGACTAATTTGGGTCCTGCAGATCGATTGGTACCATCCCCGAGCTTGTACGACCTTCGGAAGAGGTCGACCGACGAAATTCCCCCAAATCTGAGGAGATATTCTTGAATAACTTTTTTTGTGAAGGTCGGAGAGACTTGCAAGTAGGCTCTACCCCCACTAAATGGGGTAGCGCGCATCGATCGGTACCATCCTTGAGCTTCTCCGACTTTCGGAAGGGTTAGGGTTAGGGTTAGGGATGAAAGCACATAGGAGAAAGAGATATTCTTGAATAACTTTTTTTGTGAAGGTCGGAGAGACTTGCAAGTAGGCTTTACCCCCACTAAATGGGGTAGCGCGCATCGATCGGTACCATCCTTGAGCTTCTCCGACTTTCGGAAGGGTTAGGGTTAGGGTTAGGGATGAAAGCACATAGGAGAAAGAGATATTCTTGAATAACTTTTTTTGTGAAGGTCGGAGAGACTTGGAAAGTGGTTGCATCTGGACTAATTTGGGTCCTGCGGATCGATTGGTACCATCCCCGAGCTTGTACGACCTTCGGAAGAGGTCGACCGACGAAATTCCCCCAAATCTGAGGAGATATTCTTGAATAACTTTTTTTGTGAAGGTCGGAGAGACTTGCAAGTAGGCTCTACCCCCACTAAATGGGGTTGCGCGCATCGACCAGTACCATCCTTGAGCTTCTCCGACTTTCGCAAGGGTTAGGGTTAGGGTTAGGGATGAAAGCACATAGGAGAAAGAGATATTCTTGAATAACTTTTTTTGTGAAGGTCGGAGAGACTTGCAAGTAGGCTCTACCCCCACTAAATGGGGTAGCGCACATCGATCGGTACCATCCTTGAGCTTCTCCGACTTTCGGAAGGGTTAGGGTTAGGGTTAGGGATGAAAGCACATAGGAGAAAGAGATATTCTTGAATAACTTTTTTTGTGAAGGTCGGAGAGACTTGCAAGTAGGCTCTACCCCCACTAAATGGGGTAGCGCGCATCGATCGGTACCATCCTTGAGCTTCTCCGACTTTCGGAAGGGTTAGGGTTAGGGTTAGGGATGAAAGCACATAGGAGAAAGAGATATTCTTGAATAACTTTTTTTGTGAAGGTCGGAGAGACTTGCAAGTAGGCTCTACCCCCACTAAATGGGGTAGCGCGCATCGATCAGTACCATCCTTGAGCTTCTCCGACTTTCGGAAGGATTAGGGTTAGGGTTAGGGATGAAAGCACATAGGAGAAAGAGATATTCTTGAATAACTTTTTTTGTGAAGGTCGGAGAGACTTGGAAAGTGGTTGCATCTGGACTAATTTGGGTCCTGCGGATCGATTGGTACCATCCCCGAGCTTGTACAACCTTCGGAAGAGGTCGACCGACGAAATTCCCCCAAATCTGAGGAGATATTCTTGAATAACTTTTTTTGTGAAGGTCGGAGAGACTTGCAAGTAGGCTCTAC
This sequence comes from Limanda limanda, assembly GCF_963576545.1. Lineage (NCBI taxonomy): Eukaryota > Metazoa > Chordata > Actinopteri > Pleuronectiformes > Pleuronectidae > Limanda > Limanda limanda. Next base: position 190,044 of record NW_026870523.1, read on the forward strand.
CCCCACTAAATGGGGTAGCGCGCATCGATCGGTACCATCCTTGAGCTTCTCCGACTTTCGGAAGGGTTAGGGTTAGGGATGAAAGCACATAGGAGAAAGAGATATTCTTGAATAACTTTTTTTTTGAAGGTCGGAGAGACTTGCAAGTAGGCTCTACCCCCACTAAATGGGGTAGCGCGCATCGATCGGTACCATCCTTGAGCTTCTCCGACTTTCGGAAGGGTTAGGGTTAGGGTTAGGGATGAAAGCACATAGGAGAAAGAGATATTCTTGAATAACTTTTTTTGTGAAGGTCGGAGAGACTTGGAAAGTGGTTGCATCTGGACTAATTTGGGTCCTGCAGATCGATTGGTACCATCCCCGAGCTTGTACGACCTTCGAAAGAGGTCGACCGACGAAATTCCCCCAAATCTGAGGAGATATTCTTGAATAACTTTTTTTGTGAAGGTCGGAGAGACTTGCAAGTAGGCTCTACCCCCACTAAATGGGGTTGCGCGCATCGATCGGTACCATCCTTGAGCTTCTCCGACTTTCGGAAGGGTTAGGGTTAGGGTGAGGGATGAAAGCACATAGGAGAAAGAGATATTCTTGAATAACTTTTTTTGTGAAGGTCGGAGAGACTTGCAAGTAGGCTCTACCCCCACTAAATGGGGTAGCGCGCATCGATCGGTACCATCCTTGAGCTTCTCCGACTTTCGGAAGGGTTAGGGTTAGGGTTAGGGATGAAAGCACATAGGAGAAAGAGATATTCTTGAATAACTTTTTTTGTGAAGGTCGGAGAGACTTGGAAAGTGGTTGCATCTGGACTAATTTGGGTCCTGCGGATCGATTGGTACCATCCCCGAGCTTGTACGACCTTCGGAAGAGGTCGACCGACGAAATTCCCCCAAATCTGAGGAGATATTCTTGAATAACTTTTTTTGTGAAGGTCGGAGAGACTTGCAAGTAGGCTCTACCCCCACTAAATGGGGTTGCGCACATCGATCAGTACCATCCTTGAGCTTCTCCGACTTTCGGAAGGGTTAGGGTTAGGGTTAGGGATGAAAGCACATAGGAGAAAGAGATATTCTTGAATAACTTTTTTTGTGAAGGTCGGAGAGACTTGCAAGTAGGCTCTACCCCCACTAAATGGGGTAGCGCGCATCGATCGGTACCATCCTTGAGCTTCTCCGACTTTCGGAAGGGTTAGGGTTAGGGTTAGGGATGAAAGCACATAGGAGAAAGAGATATTCTTGAATAACTTTTTTTGTGAAGGTCGGAGAGACTTGGAAAGTGGTTGCATCTGGACTAATTTGGGTCCTGCAGATCGATTGGTACCATCCCCGAGCTTGTACGACCTTCGGAAGAGGTCGACCGACGAAATTCCCCCAAATCTGAGGAGATATTCTTGAATAACTTTTTTTGTGAAGGTCGGAGAGACTTGCAAGTAGGCTCTACCCCCACTAAATGGGGTAGCGCGCATCGATCGGTACCATCCTTGAGCTTCTCCGACTTTCGGAAGGGTTAGGGTTAGGGTTAGGGATGAAAGCACATAGGAGAAAGAGATATTCTTGAATAACTTTTTTTGTGAAGGTCGGAGAGACTTGCAAGTAGGCTTTACCCCCACTAAATGGGGTAGCGCGCATCGATCGGTACCATCCTTGAGCTTCTCCGACTTTCGGAAGGGTTAGGGTTAGGGTTAGGGATGAAAGCACATAGGAGAAAGAGATATTCTTGAATAACTTTTTTTGTGAAGGTCGGAGAGACTTGGAAAGTGGTTGCATCTGGACTAATTTGGGTCCTGCGGATCGATTGGTACCATCCCCGAGCTTGTACGACCTTCGGAAGAGGTCGACCGACGAAATTCCCCCAAATCTGAGGAGATATTCTTGAATAACTTTTTTTGTGAAGGTCGGAGAGACTTGCAAGTAGGCTCTACCCCCACTAAATGGGGTTGCGCGCATCGACCAGTACCATCCTTGAGCTTCTCCGACTTTCGCAAGGGTTAGGGTTAGGGTTAGGGATGAAAGCACATAGGAGAAAGAGATATTCTTGAATAACTTTTTTTGTGAAGGTCGGAGAGACTTGCAAGTAGGCTCTACCCCCACTAAATGGGGTAGCGCACATCGATCGGTACCATCCTTGAGCTTCTCCGACTTTCGGAAGGGTTAGGGTTAGGGTTAGGGATGAAAGCACATAGGAGAAAGAGATATTCTTGAATAACTTTTTTTGTGAAGGTCGGAGAGACTTGCAAGTAGGCTCTACCCCCACTAAATGGGGTAGCGCGCATCGATCGGTACCATCCTTGAGCTTCTCCGACTTTCGGAAGGGTTAGGGTTAGGGTTAGGGATGAAAGCACATAGGAGAAAGAGATATTCTTGAATAACTTTTTTTGTGAAGGTCGGAGAGACTTGCAAGTAGGCTCTACCCCCACTAAATGGGGTAGCGCGCATCGATCAGTACCATCCTTGAGCTTCTCCGACTTTCGGAAGGATTAGGGTTAGGGTTAGGGATGAAAGCACATAGGAGAAAGAGATATTCTTGAATAACTTTTTTTGTGAAGGTCGGAGAGACTTGGAAAGTGGTTGCATCTGGACTAATTTGGGTCCTGCGGATCGATTGGTACCATCCCCGAGCTTGTACAACCTTCGGAAGAGGTCGACCGACGAAATTCCCCCAAATCTGAGGAGATATTCTTGAATAACTTTTTTTGTGAAGGTCGGAGAGACTTGCAAGTAGGCTCTACCCCCACTAAATGGGGTAGCGCGCATCGATCGGTACCATCCTTGAGCTTCTCCGACTTTCGGAAGGGTTAGGGTTAGGGTTAGGGATGAAAGCACATAGGAGAAAGAGATATTCTTGAATAACTTTTTTTTTGAAGGTCGGAGAGACTTGCAAGTAGGCTCTACCCCCACTAAATGGGGTAGCGCGCATCGATCGGTACCATCCTTGAGCTTCTCCGACTTTCGGAAGGGTTAGGGTTAGGGTTAGGGATGAAAGCACATAGGAGAAAGAGATATTCTTGAATAACTTTTTTTGTGAAGGTCGGAGAGACTTGGAAAGTGGTTGCATCTGGACTAATTTGGGTCCTGCAGATCGATTGGTACCATCCCCGAGCTTGTACGACCTTCGAAAGAGGTCGACCGACGAAATTCCCCCAAATCTGAGGAGATATTCTTGAATAACTTTTTTTGTGAAGGTCGGAGAGACTTGCAAGTAGGCTCTACCCCCACTAAATGGGGTTGCGCGCATCGATCGGTACCATCCTTGAGCTTCTCCGACTTTCGGAAGGGTTAGGGTTAGGGTTAGGGATGAAAGCACATAGGAGAAAGAGATATTCTTGAATAACTTTTTTTGTGAAGGTCGGAGAGACTTGCAAGTAGGCTCTACCCCCACTAAATGGGGTAGCGCGCATCGATCGGTACCATCCTTGAGCTTCTCCGACTTTCGGAAGGGTTAGGGTTAGGGTTAGGGATGAAAGCACATAGGAGAAAGAGATATTCTTGAATAACTTTTTTTGTGAAGGTCGGAGAGACTTGGAAAGTGGTTGCATCTGGACTAATTTGGGTCCTGCGGATCGATTGGTACCATCCCCGAGCTTGTACGACCTTCGGAAGAGGTCGACCGACGAAATTCCCCCAAATCTGAGGAGATATTCTTGAATAACTTTTTTTGTGAAGGTCGGAGAGACTTGCAAGTAGGCTCTACCCCCACTAAATGGGGTTGCGCACATCGATCAGTACCATCCTTGAGCTTCTCCGACTTTCGGAAGGGTTAGGGTTAGGGTTAGGGATGAAAGCACATAGGAGAAAGAGATATTCTTGAATAACTTTTTTTGTGAAGGTCGGAGAGACTTGCAAGTAGGCTCTACCCCCACTAAATGGGGTAGCGCGCATCGATCGGTACCATCCTTGAGCTTCTCCGACTTTCGGAAGGGTTAGGGTTAGGGTTAGGGATGAAAGCACATAGGAGAAAGAGATATTCTTAAATAACTTTTTTTGTGAAGGTCGGAGAGACTTGCAAGTAGGCTCTACCCCCACTAAATGGGGTAGCGCGCATCGATCGGTACCATCCTTGAGCTTCTCCGACTTTCGGAAGGGTTAGGGTTAGGGATGAAAGCACATAGGAGAAAGAGATATTCTTGAATAACTTTTTTTGTGAAGGTCGGAGAGACTTGCAAGTAGGCTCTACCCCCACTAAATGGGGTAGCGCGCATCGATCGGTACCATCCTTGAGCTTCTCCGACTTTCGGAAGGGTTAGGGTTAGGGTTAGGGATGAAAGCACATAGGAGAAAGAGATATTCTTGAATAACTTTTTTTGTGAAGGTCGGAGAGACTTGGAAAGTGGTTGCATCTGGACTAATTTGGGTCCTGCGGATCGATTGGTACCATCCCCGAGCTTGTACGACCTTCGGAAGAGGTCGACCGACGAAATTCCCCCAAATCTGAGGAGATATTCTTGAATAACTTTTTTTGTGAAGGTCGGAGAGACTTGCAAGTAGGCTCTACCCCCACTAAATGGGGTTGCGCACATCGATCAGTACCATCCTTGAGCTTCTCCGACTTTCGGAAGGGTTAGGGTTAGGGTTAGGGATGAAAGCACATAGGAGAAAGAGATATTCTTGAATAACTTTTTTTGTGAAGGTCGGAGAGACTTGCAAGTAGGCTCTACCCCCACTAAATGGGGTAGCGCGCATCGATCGGTACCATCCTTGAGCTTCTCCGACTTTCGGAAGGGTTAGGGTTAGGGTTAGGGATGAAAGCACATAGGAGAAAGAGATATTCTTGAATAACTTTTTTTGTGAAGGTCGGAGAGACTTGCAAGTAGGCTCTACCCCCACTAAATGGGGTAGCGCGCATCGATCGGTACCATCCTTGAGCTTCTCCGACTTTCGGAAGGGTTAGGGTTAGGGTTAGGGATGAAAGCACATAGGAGAAAGAGATATTCTTGAATAACTTTTTTTGTGAAGGTCGGAGAGACTTGCAAGTAGGCTCTACCCCCACTAAATGGGGTAGCGCGCATCGATCGGTACCATCCTTGAGCTTCTCCGACTTTCGGAAGGGTTAGGGTTAGGGTTAGGGATGAAAGCACATAGGAGAAAGAGATATTCTTGAATAACTTTTTTTGTGAAGGTCGGAGAGACTTGCAAGTAGGCTCTACCCCCACTAAATGGGGTAGCGCGCATCGATCGGTACCATCCTTGAGCTTCTCCGACTTTCGGAAGGGTTAGGGTTAGGGTTAGGGATGAAAGCACATAGGAGAAAGAGATATTCTTGAATAACTTTTTTTGTGAAGGTCGGAGAGACTTGGAAAGTGGTTGCATCTGGACTAATTTGGGTCCTGCAGATCGATTGGTACCATCCCCGAGCTTGTACGACCTTCGGAAGAGGTCGACCGACGAAATTCCCCCAAATCTGAGGAGATATTCTTGAATAACTTTTTTTGTGAAGGTCGGAGAGACTTGCAAGTAGGCTCTACCCCCACTAAATGGGGTAGCGCGCATCGATCGGTACCATCCTTGAGCTTCTCCGACTTTCGGAAGGGTTAGGGTTAGGGTTAGGGATGAAAGCACATAGGAGAAAGAGATATTCTTGAATAACTTTTTTTGTGAAGGTCGGAGAGACTTGCAAGTAGGCTTTACCCCCACTAAATGGGGTAGCGCGCATCGATCGGTACCATCCTTGAGCTTCTCCGACTTTCGGAAGGGTTAGGGTTAGGGTTAGGGATGAAAGCACATAGGAGAAAGAGATATTCTTGAATAACTTTTTTTGTGAAGGTCGGAGAGACTTGGAAAGTGGTTTCATCTGGACTAATTTGGGTCCTGCGGATCGATTGGTACCATCCCCGAGCTTGTACGACCTTCGGAAGAGGTCGACCGACGAAATTCCCCCAAATCTGAGGAGATATTCTTGAATAACTTTTTTTGTGAAGGTCGGAGAGACTTGCAAGTAGGCTCTACCCCCACTAAATGGGGTTGCGCACATCGATCAGTACCATCCTTGAGCTTCTCCGACTTTCGGAAGGGTTAGGGTTAGGGTTAGGGATGAAAGCACATAGGAGAAAGAGATATTCTTGAATAACTTTTTTTGTGAAGGTCGGAGAGACTTGCAAGTAGGCTCTACCCCCACTAAATGGGGTAGCGCGCATCGATCGGTACCATCCTTGAGCTTCTCCGACTTTCGGAAGGGTTAGGGTTAGGGTTAGGGATGAAAGCACATAGGAGAAAGAGATATTCTTGAATAACTTTTTTTGTGAAGGTCGGAGAGACTTGCAAGTAGGCTCTACCCCCACTAAATGGGGTAGCGCGCATCGATCGGTACCATCCTTGAGCTTCTCCGACTTTCGGAAGGGTTAGGGTTAGGGTTAGGGATGAAAGCACATAGGAGAAAGAGATATTCTTGAATAACTTTTTTTGTGAAGGTCGGAGAGACTTGCAAGTAGGCTCTACCCCCACTAAATGGGGTAGCGCGCATCGATCGGTACCATCCTTGAGCTTCTCCGACTTTCGGAAGGGTTAGGGTTAGGGTTAGGGATGAAAGCACATAGGAGAAAGAGATATTCTTGAATAACTTTTTTTGTGAAGGTCGGAGAGACTTGGAAAGTGGTTGCATCTGGACTAATTTGGGTCCTGCGGATCGATTGGTACCATCCCCGAGCTTGTACGACCTTCGGAAGAGGTCGACCGACGAAATTCCCCCAAATCTGAGGAGATATTCTTGAATAACTTTTTTTGTGAAGGTCGGAGAGACTTGCAAGTAGGCTCTACCCCCACTAAATGGGGTAGCGCGCATCGATCGGTACCATCCTTGAGCTTCTCCGACTTTCGGAAGGGTTAGGGTTAGGGTTAGGGATGAAAGCACATAGGAGAAAGAGATATTCTTGAATAACGTTTTTTGTGAAGGTCGGAGAGACTTGCAAGTAGGCTCTACCCCCACTAAATGGGGTAGCGCGCATCGATCAGTACCATCCTTGAGCTTCTCCGACTTTCGGAAGGGTTAGGGTTAGGGTTAGGGATGAAAGCACATAGGAGAAAGAGATATTCTTGAATAACTTTTTTTGTGAAGGTCGGAGAGACTTGCAAGTAGGCTCTACCCCCACTAAATGGGGTAGCGCGCATCGATCGGTACCATCCTTGAGCTTCTCCGACTTTCGGAAGGGTTAGGGTTAGGGTTAGGGATGAAAGCACATAGGAGAAAGAGATATTCTTGAATAACTTTTTTTGTGAAGGTCGGAGAGACTTGCAAGTAGGCTCTACCCCCACTAAATGGGGTAGCGCGCATCGATCGGTACCATCCTTGAGCTTCTCCGACTTTCGGAAGGGTTAGGGTTAGGGTTAGGGATGAAAGCACATAGGAGAAAGAGATATTCTTGAATAACTTTTTTTGTGAAGGTCGGAGAGACTTGGAAAGTGGTTGCATCTGGACTAATTTGGGTCCTGCAGATCGATTGGTACCATCCCCGAGCTTGTACGACCTTCGGAAGAGGTCGACCGACGAAATTCCCCCAAATCTGAGGAGATATTCTTGAATAACTTTTTTTGTGAAGGTCGGAGAGACTTGCAAGTAGGCTCTACCCCCACTAAATGGGGTAGCGCGCATCGATCGGTACCATCCTTGAGCTTCTCCGACTTTCGGAAGGGTTAGGGTTAGGGTTAGGGATGAAAGCACATAGGAGAAAGAGATATTCTTGAATAACTTTTTTTGTGAAGGTCGGAGAGACTTGCAAGTAGGCTTTACCCCCACTAAATGGGGTAGCGCGCATCGATCGGTACCATCCTTGAGCTTCTCCGACTTTCGGAAGGGTTAGGGTTAGGGTTAGGGATGAAAGCACATAGGAGAAAGAGATATTCTTGAATAACTTTTTTTGTGAAGGTCGGAGAGACTTGGAAAGTGGTTTCATCTGGACTAATTTGGGTCCTGCGGATCGATTGGTACCATCCCCGAGCTTGTACGACCTTCGGAAGAGGTCGACCGACGAAATTCCCCCAAATCTGAGGAGATATTCTTGAATAACTTTTTTTGTGAAGGTCGGAGAGACTTGCAAGTAGGCTCTACCCCCACTAAATGGGGTTGCGCGCATCGACCAGTACCATCCTTGAGCTTCTCCGACTTTCGCAAGGGTTAGGGTTAGGGTTAGGGATGAAAGCACATAGGAGAAAGAGATATTCTTGAATAACTTTTTTTGTGAAGGTCGGAGAGACTTGCAAGTAGGCTCTACCCCCACTAAATGGGGTAGCGCACATCGATCGGTACCATCCTTGAGCTTCTCCGACTTTCGGAAGGGTTAGGGTTAGGGTTAGGGATGAAAGCACATAGGAGAAAGAGATATTCTTGAATAACTTTTTTTGTGAAGGTCGGAGAGACTTGCAAGTAGGCTCTACCCCCACTAAATGGGGTAGCGCGCATCGATCGGTACCATCCTTGAGCTTCTCCGACTTTCGGAAGGGTTAGGGTTAGGGTTAGGGATGAAAGCACATAGGAGAAAGAGATATTCTTGAATAACTTTTTTTGTGAAGGTCGGAGAGACTTGCAAGTAGGCTCTACCCCCACTAAATGGGGTAGCGCGCATCGATCAGTACCATCCTTGAGCTTCTCCGACTTTCGGAAGGATTAGGGTTAGGGTTAGGGATGAAAGCACATAGGAGAAAGAGATATTCTTGAATAACTTTTTTTGTGAAGGTCGGAGAGACTTGGAAAGTGGTTGCATCTGGACTAATTTGGGTCCTGCGGATCGATTGGTACCATCCCCGAGCTTGTACAACCTTCGGAAGAGGTCGACCGACGAAATTCCCCCAAATCTGAGGAGATATTCTTGAATAACTTTTTTTGTGAAGGTCGGAGAGACTTGCAAGTAGGCTCTACCCCCACTAAATGGGGTAGCGCGCATCGATCGGTACCATCCTTGAGCTTCTCCGACTTTCGGAAGGGTTAGGGTTAGGGTTAGGGATGAAAGCACATAGGAGAAAGAGATATTCTTGAATAACTTTTTTTGTGAAGGTCGGAGAGACTTGGAAAGTGGTTGCATCTGGACTAATTTGGGTCCTGCAGATCGATTGGTACCATCCCCGAGCTTGTACGACCTTCGGAAGAGGTCGACCGACGAAATTCCCCCAAATCTGAGGAGATATTCTTGAATAACTTTTTTTGTGAAGGTCGGAGAGACTTGCAAGTAGGCTCTACCCCCACTAAATGGGGTAGCGCGCATCGATCGGTACCATCCTTGAGCTTCTCCGACTTTCGGAAGGGTTAGGGTTAGGGTTAGGGATGAAAGCACATAGGAGAAAGAGATATTCTTGAATAACTTTTTTTGTGAAGGTCGGAGAGACTTGCAAGTAGGCTTTACCCCCACTAAATGGGGTAGCGCACATCGATCGGTACCATCCTTGAGCTTCTCCGACTTTCGGAAGGGTTAGGGTTAGGGTTAGGGATGAAAGCACATAGGAGAAAGAGATATTCTTGAATAACTTTTTTTGTGAAGGTCGGAGAGACTTGGAAAGTGGTTTCATCTGGACTAATTTGGGTCCTGCGGATCGATTGGTACCATCCCCGAGCTTGTACGACCTTCGGAAGAGGTCGACCGACGAAATTCCCCCAAATCTGAGGAGATATTCTTGAATAACTTTTTTTGTGAAGGTCGGAGAGACTTGCAAGTAGGCTCTACCCCCACTAAATGGGGTTGCGCGCATCGACCAGTACCATCCTTGAGCTTCTCCGACTTTCGCAAGGGTTAGGGTTAGGGTTAGGGATGAAAGCACATAGGAGAAAGAGATATTCTTGAATAACTTTTTTTGTGAAGGTCGGAGAGACTTGCAAGTAGGCTCTACCCCCACTAAATGGGGTAGCGCACATCGATCGGTACCATCCTTGAGCTTCTCCGACTTTCGGAAGGGTTAGGGTTAGGGTTAGGGATGAAAGCACATAGGAGAAAGAGATATTCTTGAATAACTTTTTTTGTGAAGGTCGGAGAGACTTGCAAGTAGGCTCTACCCCCACTAAATGGGGTAGCGCGCATCGATCGGTACCATCCTTGAGCTTCTCCGACTTTCGGAAGGGTTAGGGTTAGGGTTAGGGATGAAAGCACATAGGAGAAAGAGATATTCTTGAATAACTTTTTTTGTGAAGGTCGGAGAGACTTGCAAGTAGGCTCTACCCCCACTAAATGGGGTAGCGCGCATCGATCAGTACCATCCTTGAGCTTCTCCGACTTTCGGAAGGATTAGGGTTAGGGTTAGGGATGAAAGCACATAGGAGAAAGAGATATTCTTGAATAACTTTTTTTGTGAAGGTCGGAGAGACTTGGAAAGTGGTTGCATCTGGACTAATTTGGGTCCTGCGGATCGATTGGTACCATCCCCGAGCTTGTACAACCTTCGGAAGAGGTCGACCGACGAAATTCCCCCAAATCTGAGGAGATATTCTTGAATAACTTTTTTTGTGAAGGTCGGAGAGACTTGCAAGTAGGCTCTACCCCCACTAAATGGGGTAGCACGCATCGATCGGTACCATCCTTGAGCTTCTCCGACTTTCGGAAGGGTTAGGGTTAGGGTTAGGGATGAAAGCACATAGGAGAAAGAGATATTCTTGAATAACTTTTTTTGTGAAGGTCGGAGAGACTTGGAAAGTGGTTGCATCTGGACTAATTTGGGTCCTGCAGATCGATTGGTACCATCCCCGAGCTTGTACGACCTTCGGAAGAGGTCGACCGACGAAATTCCCCCAAATCTGAGGAGATATTCTTGAATAACTTTTTTTGTGAAGGTCGGAGAGACTTGCAAGTAGGCTCTACCCCCACTAAATGGGGTAGCGCGCATCGATCGGTACCATCCTTGAGCTTCTCCGACTTTCGGAAGGGTTAGGGTTAGGGTTAGGGATGAAAGCACATAGGAGAAAGAGATATTCTTGAATAACTTTTTTTGTGAAGGTCGGAGAGACTTGCAAGTAGGCTTTACCCCCACTAAATGGGGTAGCGCGCATCGATCGGTACCATCCTTGAGCTTCTCCGACTTTCGGAAGGGTTAGGGTTAGGGTTAGGGATGAAAGCACATAGGAGAAAGAGATATTCTTGAATAACTTTTTTTGTGAAGGTCGGAGAGACTTGGAAAGTGGTTGCATCTGGACTAATTTGGGTCCTGCGGATCGATTGGTACCATCCCCGAGCTTGTACGACCTTCGGAAGAGGTCGACCGACGAAATTCCCCCAAATCTGAGGAGATATTCTTGAATAACTTTTTTTGTGAAGGTCGGAGAGACTTGCAAGTAGGCTCTACCCCCACTAAATGGGGTTGCGCGCATCGACCAGTACCATCCTTGAGCTTCTCCGACTTTCGCAAGGGTTAGGGTTAGGGTTAGGGATGAAAGCACATAGGAGAAAGAGATATTCTTGAATAACTTTTTTTGTGAAGGTCGGAGAGACTTGCAAGTAGGCTCTACCCCCACTAAATGGGGTAGCGCACATCGATCGGTACCATCCTTGAGCTTCTCCGACTTTCGGAAGGGTTAGGGTTAGGGTTAGGGATGAAAGCACATAGGAGAAAGAGATATTCTTGAATAACTTTTTTTGTGAAGGTCGGAGAGACTTGCAAGTAGGCTCTACCCCCACTAAATGGGGTAGCGCGCATCGATCGGTACCATCCTTGAGCTTCTCCGACTTTCGGAAGGGTTAGGGTTAGGGTTAGGGATGAAAGCACATAGGAGAAAGAGATATTCTTGAATAACTTTTTTTGTGAAGGTCGGAGAGACTTGCAAGTAGGCTCTACCCCCACTAAATGTGGTAGCGCGCATCGATCAGTACCATCCTTGAGCTTCTCCGACTTTCGGAAGGATTAGGGTTAGGGTTAGGGATGAAAGCACATAGGAGAAAGAGATATTCTTGAATAACTTTTTTTGTGAAGGTCGGAGAGACTTGGAAAGTGGTTGCATCTGGACTAATTTGGGTCCTGCGGATCGATTGGTACCATCCCCGAGCTTGTACAACCTTCGGAAGAGGTCGACCGACGAAATTCCCCCAAATCTGAGGAGATATTCTTGAATAACTTTTTTTGTGAAGGTCGGAGAGACTTGCAAGTAGGCTCTACCCCCACTAAATGGGGTAGCGCGCATCGATCGGTACCATCCTTGAGCTTCTCCGACTTTCGGAAGGGTTAGGGTTAGGGTTAGGGATGAAAGCACATAGGAGAAAGAGATATTCTTGAATAACTTTTTTTGTGAAGGTCGGAGAGACTTGCAAGTAGGCTCTACCCCCACTAAATGGGGTAGCGCGCATCGATCGGTACCATCCTTGAGCTTCTCCGACTTTCGGAAGGGTTAGGGTTAGGGTTAGGGATGAAAGCACATAGGAGAAAGAGATATTCTTGAATAACTTTTTTTGTGAAGGTCGGAGAGACTTGGAAAGTGGTTGCATCTGGACTAATTTGGGTCCTGCAGATCGATTGGTACCATCCCCGAGCTTGTACGACCTTCGAAAGAGGTCGACCGACGAAATTCCCCCAAATCTGAGGAGATATTCTTGAATAACTTTTTTTGTGAAGGTCGGAGAGACTTGCAAGTAGGCTCTACCCCCACTAAATGGGGTTGCGCGCATCGATCGGTACCATCCTTGAGCTTCTCCGACTTTCGGAAGGGTTAGGGTTAGGGTTAGGGATGAAAGCACATAGGAGAAAGAGATATTCTTGAATAACTTTTTTTGTGAAGGTCGGAGAGACTTGCAAGTAGGCTCTACCCCCACTAAATGGGGTAGCGCGCATCGATCGGTACCATCCTTGAGCTTCTCCGACTTTCGGAAGGGTTAGGGTTAGGGTTAGGGATGAAAGCACATAGGAGAAAGAGATATTCTTGAATAACTTTTTTTGTGAAGGTCGGAGAGACTTGGAAAGTGGTTGCATCTGGACTAATTTGGGTCCTGCGGATCGATTGGTACCATCCCCGAGCTTGTACGACCTTCGGAAGAGGTCGACCGACGAAATTCCCCCAAATCTGAGGAGATATTCTTGAATAACTTTTTTTGTGAAGGTCGGAGAGACTTGCAAGTAGGCTCTACCCCCACTAAATGGGGTTGCGCACATCGATCGGTACCATCCTTGAGCTTCTCCGACTTTCGGAAGGGTTAGGGTTAGGGTTAGGGATGAAAGCACATAGGAGAAAGAGATATTCTTGAATAACTTTTTTTGTGAAGGTCGGAGAGACTTGCAAGTAGGCTCTACCCCCACTAAATGGGGTAGCGCGCATCGATCGGTACCATCCTTGAGCTTCTCCGACTTTCGGAAGGGTTAGGGTTAGGGTTAGGGATGAAAGCACATAGGAGAAAGAGATATTCTTGAATAACTTTTTTTGTGAAGGTCGGAGAGACTTGCAAGTAGGCTCTACCCCCACTAAATGGGGTAGCGCGCATCGATCGGTACCATCCTTGAGCTTCTCCGACTTTCGGAAGGGTTAGGGTTAGGGTTAGGGATGAAAGCACATAGGAGAAAGAGATATTCTTGAATAACTTTTTTTGTGAAGGTCGGAGAGACTTGCAAGTAGGCTCTACCCCCACTAAATGGGGTAGCGCGCATCGATCGGTACCATCCTTGAGCTTCTCCGACTTTCGGAAGGGTTAGGGTTAGGGTTAGGGATGAAAGCACATAGGAGAAAGAGATATTCTTGAATAACTTTTTTTGTGAAGGTCGGAGAGACTTGGAAAGTGGTTGCATCTGGACTAATTTGGGTCCTGCGGATCGATTGGTACCATCCCCGAGCTTGTACAACCTTCGGAAGAGGTCGACCGACGAAATTCCCCCAAATCTGAGGAGATATTCTTGAATAACTTTTTTTGTGAAGGTCGGAGAGACTTGCAAGTAGGCTCTACCCCCACTAAATGGGGTAGCGCGCATCGATCGGTACCATCCTTGAGCTTCTCCGACTTTCGGAAGGGTTAGGGTTAGGGTTAGGGATGAAAGCACATAGGAGAAAGAGATATTCTTGAATAACTTTTTTTGTGAAGGTCGGAGAGACTTGCAAGTAGGCTCTACCCCCACTAAATGGGGTAGCGCGCATCGATCGGTACCATCCTTGAGCTTCTCCGACTTTCGGAAGGGTTAGGGTTAGGGTTAGGGATGAAAGCACATAGGAGAAAGAGATATTCTTGAATAACTTTTTTTGTGAAGGTCGGAGAGACTTGGAAAGTGGTTGCATCTGGACTAATTTGGGTCCTGCAGATCGATTGGTACCATCCCCGAGCTTGTACGACCTTCGAAAGAGGTCGACCGACGAAATTCCCCCAAATCTGAGGAGATATTCTTGAATAACTTTTTTTGTGAAGGTCGGAGAGACTTGCAAGTAGGCTCTACCCCCACTAAATGGGGTTGCGCGCATCGATCGGTACCATCCTTGAGCTTCTCCGACTTTCGGAAGGGTTAGGGTTAGGGTTAGGGATGAAAGCACATAGGAGAAAGAGATATTCTTGAATAACTTTTTTTGTGAAGGTCGGAGAGACTTGCAAGTAGGCTCTACCCCCACTAAATGGGGTAGCGCGCATCGATCGGTACCATCCTTGAGCTTCTCCGACTTTCGGAAGGGTTAGGGTTAGGGTTAGGGATGAAAGCACATAGGAGAAAGAGATATTCTTGAATAACTTTTTTTGTGAAGGTCGGAGAGACTTGGAAAGTGGTTGCATCTGGACTAATTTGGGTCCTGCGGATCGATTGGTACCATCCCCGAGCTTGTACGACCTTCGGAAGAGGTCGACCGACGAAATTCCCCCAAATCTGAGGAGATATTCTTGAATAACTTTTTTTGTGAAGGTCGGAGAGACTTGCAAGTAGGCTCTACCCCCACTAAATGGGGTTGCGCACATCGATCGGTACCATCCTTGAGCTTCTCCGACTTTCGGAAGGGTTAGGGTTAGGGTTAGGGATGAAAGCACATAGGAGAAAGAGATATTCTTGAATAACTTTTTTTGTGAAGGTCGGAGAGACTTGCAAGTAGGCTCTACCCCCACTAAATGGGGTAGCGCGCATCGATCGGTACCATCCTTGAGCTTCTCCGACTTTCGGAAGGGTTAGGGTTAGGGTTAGGGATGAAAGCACATAGGAGAAAGAGATATTCTTGAATAACTTTTTTTGTGAAGGTCGGAGAGACTTGCAAGTAGGCTCTACCCCCACTAAATGGGGTAGCGCGCATCGATCGGTACCATCCTTGAGCTTCTCCGACTTTCGGAAGGGTTAGGGTTAGGGTTAGGGATGAAAGCACATAGGAGAAAGAGATATTCTTGAATAACTTTTTTTGTGAAGGTCGGAGAGACTTGCAAGTAGGCTCTACCCCCACTAAATGGGGTAGCGCGCATCGATCGGTACCATCCTTGAGCTTCTCCGACTTTCGGAAGGGTTAGGGTTAGGGTTAGGGATGAAAGCACATAGGAGAAAGAGATATTCTTGAATAACTTTTTTTGTGAAGGTCGGAGAGACTTGGAAAGTGGTTGCATCTGGACTAATTTGGGTCCTGCAGATCGATTGGTACCATCCCCGAGCTTGTACGACCTTCGGAAGAGGTCGACCGACGAAATTCCCCCAAATCTGAGGAGATATTCTTGAATAACTTTTTTTGTGAAGGTCGGAGAGACTTGCAAGTAGGCTCTACCCCCACTAAATGGGGTAGCGCGCATCGATCGGTACCATCCTTGAGCTTCTCCGACTTTCGGAAGGGTTAGGGTTAGGGTTAGGGATGAAAGCACATAGGAGAAAGAGATATTCTTGAATAACGTTTTTTGTGAAGGTCGGAGAGACTTGCAAGTAGGCTCTACCCCCACTAAATGGGGTAGCGCGCATCGATCAGTACCATCCTTGAGCTTCTCCGACTTTCGGAAGGGTTAGGGTTAGGGTTAGGGATGAAAGCACATAGGAGAAAGAGATATTCTTGAATAACTTTTTTTGTGAAGGTCGGAGAGACTTGCAAGTAGGCTCTACCCCCACTAAATGGGGTAGCGCGCATCGATCGGTACCATCCTTGAGCTTCTCCGACTTTCGGAAGGGTTAGGGTTAGGGTTAGGGATGAAAGCACATAGGAGAAAGAGATATTCTTGAATAACTTTTTTTGTGAAGGTCGGAGAGACTTGCAAGTAGGCTCTACCCCCACTAAATGGGGTAGCGCGCATCGATCGGTACCATCCTTGAGCTTCTCCGACTTTCGGAAGGGTTAGGGTTAGGGTTAGGGATGAAAGCACATAGGAGAAAGAGATATTCTTGAATAACTTTTTTTGTGAAGGTCGGAGAGACTTGCAAGTAGGCTCTACCCCCACTAAATGGGGTAGCGCGCATCGATCGGTACCATCCTTGAGCTTCTCCGACTTTCGGAAGGGTTAGGGTTAGGGTTAGGGATGAAAGCACATAGGAGAAAGAGATATTCTTGAATAACTTTTTTTGTGAAGGTCTGAGAGACTTGCAAGTAGGCTGTACCCCCACTAAATGGGGTAGCGCGCATCGATCGGTACCATCATTGAGCTTCTCCGACTTTCGGAAGGGTTAGGGTTAGGGTTAGGGATGAAAGCACATAGGAGAAAGAGATATTCTTGAATAACTTTTTTTGTGAAGGTCGGAGAGACTTGGAAAGTGGTTGCATCTGGACTAATTTGGGTCCTGCGGATCGATTGGTACCATCCCCGAGCTTGTACGACCTTCGGAAGAGGTCGACCGACGAAATTCCCCCAAATCTGAGGAGATATTCTTGAATAACTTTTTTTGTGAAGGTCGGAGAGACTTGCAAGTAGGCTCTACCCCCACTAAATGGGGTAGCGCGCATCGATCGGTACCATCCTTGAGCTTCTCCGACTTTCGGAAGGGTTAGGGTTAGGGTTAGGGATGAAAGCACATAGGAGAAAGAGATATTCTTGAATAACGTTTTTTGTGAAGGTCGGAGAGACTTGCAAGTAGGCTCTACCCCCACTAAATGGGGTAGCGCGCATCGATCAGTACCATCCTTGAGCTTCTCCGACTTTCGGAAGGGTTAGGGTTAGGGTTAGGGATGAAAGCACATAGGAGAAAGAGATATTCTTGAATAACTTTTTTTGTGAAGGTCGGAGAGACTTGCAAGTAGGCTCTACCCCCACTAAATGGGGTAGCGCGCATCGATCGGTACCATCCTTGAGCTTCTCCGACTTTCGGAAGGGTTAGGGTTAGGGTTAGGGATGAAAGCACATAGGAGAAAGAGATATTCTTGAATAACTTTTTTTGTGAAGGTCGGAGAGACTTGCAAGTAGGCTCTACCCCCACTAAATGGGGTAGCGCGCATCGATCGGTACCATCCTTGAGCTTCTCCGACTTTCGGAAGGGTTAGGGTTAGGGTTAGGGATGAAAGCACATAGGAGAAAGAGATATTCTTGAATAACTTTTTTTGTGAAGGTCGGAGAGACTTGCAAGTAGGCTCTACCCCCACTAAATGGGGTAGCGCGCATCGATCGGTACCATCCTTGAGCTTCTCCGACTTTCGGAAGGGTTAGGGTTAGGGTTAGGGATGAAAGCACATAGGAGAAAGAGATATTCTTGAATAACTTTTTTTGTGAAGGTCTGAGAGACTTGCAAGTAGGCTGTACCCCCACTAAATGGGGTAGCGCGCATCGATCGGTACCATCATTGAGCTTCTCCGACTTTCGGAAGGGTTAGGGTTAGGGTTAGGGATGAAAGCACATAGGAGAAAGAGATATTCTTGAATAACTTTTTTTGTGAAGGTCGGAGAGACTTGGAAAGTGGTTGCATCTGGACTAATTTGGGTCCTGCGGATCGATTGGTACCATCCCCGAGCTTGTACGACCTTCGGAAGAGGTCGACCGACGAAATTCCCCCAAATCTGAGGAGATATTCTTGAATAACTTTTTTTGTGAAGGTCGGAGAGACTTGCAAGTAGGCTCTACCCCCACTAAATGGGGTAGCGCGCATCGATCGGTACCATCCTTGAGCTTCTCCGACTTTCGGAAGGGTTAGGGTTAGGGTTAGGGATGAAAGCACATAGGAGAAAGAGATATTCTTGAATAACTTTTTTTGTGAAGGTCCGAGAGACTTGCAAGTAGGCTCTACCCCCACTAAATGGGGTAGCGCGCATCGATCGGTACCATCCTTGAGCTTCTCCGACTTTCGGAAGGGTTAGGGTTAGGGTTAGGGATGAAAGCACATAGGAGAAAGAGATATTCTTGAATAACTTTTTTTGTGAAGGTCGGAGAGACTTGGAAAGTGGTTGCATCTGGACTAATTTGGGTCCTGCGGATCGATTGGTACCATCCCCGAGCTTGTACGACCTTCGGAAGAGGTCGACCGACGAAATTCCCCCAAATCTGAGGAGATATTCTTGAATAACTTTTTTTGTGAAGGTCGGAGAGACTTGCAAGTAGGCTCTACCCCCACTAAATGGGGTTGCGCGCATCGACCAGTACCATCCTTGAGCTTCTCCGACTTTCGGAAGGGTTAGGGTTAGGGTTAGGGATGAAAGCACATAGGAGAAAGAGATATTCTTGAATAACTTTTTTTGTGAAGGTCGGAGAGACTTGGAAAGTGGTTGCATCTGGACTAATTTGGGTCCTGCAGATCGATTGGTACCATCCCCGAGCTTGTACGACCTTCGAAAGAGGTCGACCGACGAAATTCCCCCAAATCTGAGGAGATATTCTTGAATAACTTTTTTTGTGAAGGTCGGAGAGACTTGCAAGTAGGCTCTACCCCCACTAAATGGGGTTGCGCGCATCGATCGGTACCATCCTTGAGCTTCTCCGACTTTCGGAAGGGTTAGGGTTAGGGTTAGGGATGAAAGCACATAGGAGAAAGAGATATTCTTGAATAACTTTTTTTGTGAAGGTCGGAGAGACTTGCAAGTAGGCTCTACCCCCACTAAATGGGGTAGCGCGCATCGATCGGTACCATCCTTGAGCTTCTCCGACTTTCGGAAGGGTTAGGGTTAGGGTTAGGGATGAAAGCACATAGGAGAAAGAGATATTCTTGAATAACTTTTTTTGTGAAGGTCGGAGAGACTTGGAAAGTGGTTGCATCTGGACTAATTTGGGTCCTGCGGATCGATTGGTACCATCCCCGAGCTTGTACGACCTTCGGAAGAGGTCGACCGACGAAATTCCCCCAAATCTGAGGAGATATTCTTGAATAACTTTTTTTGTGAAGGTCGGAGAGACTTGCAAGTAGGCTCTACCCCCACTAAATGGGGTTGCGCACATCGATCGGTACCATCCTTGAGCTTCTCCGACTTTCGGAAGGGTTAGGGTTAGGGTTAGGGATGAAAGCACATAGGAGAAAGAGATATTCTTGAATAACTTTTTTTGTGAAGGTCGGAGAGACTTGCAAGTAGGCTCTACCCCCACTAAATGGGGTAGCGCGCATCGATCAGTACCATCCTTGAGCTTCTCCGACTTTCGGAAGGGTTAGGGTTAGGGTTAGGGATGAAAGCACATAGGAGAAAGAGATATTCTTGAATAACTTTTTTTGTGAAGGTCGGAGAGACTTGCAAGTAGGCTCTACCCCCACTAAATGGGGTAGCGCGCATCGATCGGTACCATCCTTGAGCTTCTCCGACTTTCGGAAGGGTTAGGGTTAGGGTTAGGGATGAAAGCACATAGGAGAAAGAGATATTCTTGAATAACTTTTTTTGTGAAGGTCGGAGAGACTTGCAAGTAGGCTCTACCCCCACTAAATGGGGTAGCGCGCATCGATCGGTACCATCTTTGAGCTTCTCCGACTTTCGGAAGGGTTAGGGTTAGGGTTAGGGATGAAAGCACATAGGAGAAAGAGATATTCTTGAATAACTTTTTTTGTGAAGGTCGGAGAGACTTGGAAAGTGGTTGCATCTGGACTAATTTGGGTCCTGCGGATCGATTGGTACCATCCCCGAGCTTGTACGACCTTCGGAAGAGGTCGACCGACGAAATTCCCCCAAATCTGAGGAGATATTCTTGAATAACTTTTTTTGTGAAGGTCGGAGAGACTTGCAAGTAGGCTCTACCCCCACTAAATGGGGTAGCGCGCATCGATCGGTACCATCCTTGAGCTTCTCCGACTTTCGGAAGGGTTAGGGTTAGGGTTAGGGATGAAAGCACATAGGAGAAAGAGATATTCTTGAATAACGTTTTTTGTGAAGGTCGGAGAGACTTGCAAGTAGGCTCTACCCCCACTAAATGGGGTAGCGCGCATCGATCAGTACCATCCTTGAGCTTCTCCGACTTTCGGAAGGGTTAGGGTTAGGGTTAGGGATGAAAGCACATAGGAGAAAGAGATATTCTTGAATAACTTTTTTTGTGAAGGTCGGAGAGACTTGCAAGTAGGCTCTACCCCCACTAAATGGGGTAGCGCGCATCGATCGGTACCATCCTTGAGCTTCTCCGACTTTCGGAAGGGTTAGGGTTAGGGTTAGGGTTGAAAGCACATAGGAGAAAGAGATATTCTTGAATAACTTTTTTTGTGAAGGTCGGAGAGACTTGCAAGTAGGCTCTACCCCCACTAAATGGGGTAGCGCGCATCGATCGGTACCATCCTTGAGCTTCTCCGACTTTCGGAAGGGTTAGGGTTAGGGTTAGGGATGAAAGCACATAGGAGAAAGAGATATTCTTGAATAACTTTTTTTGTGAAGGTCGGAGAGACTTGCAAGTAGGCTCTACCCCCACTAAATGGGGTAGCGCGCATCGATCGGTACCATCCTTGAGCTTCTCCGACTTTCGGAAGGGTTAGGGTTAGGGTTAGGGATGAAAGCACATAGGAGAAAGAGATATTCTTGAATAACTTTTTTTGTGAAGGTCTGAGAGACTTGCAAGTAGGCTGTACCCCCACTAAATGGGGTAGCGCGCATCGATCGGTACCATCATTGAGCTTCTCCGACTTTCGGAAGGGTTAGGGTTAGGGTTAGGGATGAAAGCACATAGGAGAAAGAGATATTCTTGAATAACTTTTTTTGTGAAGGTCGGAGAGACTTGGAAAGTGGTTGCATCTGGACTAATTTGGGTCCTGCGGATCGATTGGTACCATCCCCGAGCTTGTACGACCTTCGGAAGAGGTCGACCGACGAAATTCCCCCAAATCTGAGGAGATATTCTTGAATAACTTTTTTTGTGAAGGTCGGAGAGACTTGCAAGTAGGCTCTACCCCCACTAAATGGGGTAGCGCGCATCGATCGGTACCATCCTTGAGCTTCTCCGACTTTCGGAAGGGTTAGGGTTAGGGTTAGGGATGAAAGCACATAGGAGAAAGAGATATTCTTGAATAACTTTTTTTGTGAAGGTCCGAGAGACTTGCAAGTAGGCTCTACCCCCACTAAATGGGGTAGCGCGCATCGATCGGTACCATCCTTGAGCTTCTCCGACTTTCGGAAGGGTTAGGGTTAGGGTTAGGGATGAAAGCACATAGGAGAAAGAGATATTCTTGAATAACTTTTTTTGTGAAGGTCGGAGAGACTTGGAAAGTGGTTGCATCTGGACTAATTTGGGTCCTGCGGATCGATTGGTACCATCCCCGAGCTTGTACGACCTTCGGAAGAGGTCGACCGACGAAATTCCCCCAAATCTGAGGAGATATTCTTGAATAACTTTTTTTGTGAAGGTCGGAGAGACTTGCAAGTAGGCTCTACCCCCACTAAATGGGGTTGCGCGCATCGACCAGTACCATCCTTGAGCTTCTCCGACTTTCGGAAGGGTTAGGGTTAGGGTTAGGGATGAAAGCACATAGGAGAAAGAGATATTCTTGAATAACTTTTTTTGTGAAGGTCGGAGAGACTTGGAAAGTGGTTGCATCTGGACTAATTTGGGTCCTGCAGATCGATTGGTACCATCCCCGAGCTTGTACGACCTTCGAAAGAGGTCGACCGACGAAATTCCCCCAAATCTGAGGAGATATTCTTGAATAACTTTTTTTGTGAAGGTCGGAGAGACTTGCAAGTAGGCTCTACCCCCACTAAATGGGGTTGCGCGCATCGATCGGTACCATCCTTGAGCTTCTCCGACTTTCGGAAGGGTTAGGGTTAGGGTTAGGGATGAAAGCACATAGGAGAAAGAGATATTCTTGAATAACTGTTTTTGTGAAGGTCGGAGAGACTTGCAAGTAGGCTCTACCCCCACTAAATGGGGTAGCGCGCATCGATCGGTACCATCCTTGAGCTTCTCCGACTTTCGGAAGGGTTAGGGTTAGGGTTAGGGATGAAAGCACATAGGAGAAAGAGATATTCTTGAATAACTTTTTTTGTGAAGGTCGGAGAGACTTGGAAAGTGGTTGCATCTGGACTAATTTGGGTCCTGCGGATCGATTGGTACCATCCCCGAGCTTGTACGACCTTCGGAAGAGGTCGACCGACGAAATTCCCCCAAATCTGAGGAGATATTCTTGAATAACTTTTTTTGTGAAGGTCGGAGAGACTTGCAAGTAGGCTCTACCCCCACTAAATGGGGTTGCGCACATCGATCGGTACCATCCTTGAGCTTCTCCGACTTTCGGAAGGGTTAGGGTTAGGGTTAGGGATGAAAGCACATAGGAGAAAGAGATATTCTTGAATAACTTTTTTTGTGAAGGTCGGAGAGACTTGCAAGTAGGCTCTACCCCCACTAAATGGGGTAGCGCGCATCGATCAGTACCATCCTTGAGCTTCTCCGACTTTCGGAAGGGTTAGGGTTAGGGTTAGGGATGAAAGCACATAGGAGAAAGAGATATTCTTGAATAACTTTTTTTGTGAAGGTCGGAGAGACTTGCAAGTAGGCTCTACCCCCACTAAATGGGGTAGCGCGCATCGATCGGTACCATCCTTGAGCTTCTCCGACTTTCGGAAGGGTTAGGGTTAGGGTTAGGGATGAAAGCACATAGGAGAAAGAGATATTCTTGAATAACTTTTTTTGTGAAGGTCGGAGAGACTTGCAAGTAGGCTCTACCCCCACTAAATGGGGTAGCGCGCATCGATCGGTACCATCTTTGAGCTTCTCCGACTTTCGGAAGGGTTAGGGTTAGGGTTAGGGATGAAAGCACATAGGAGAAAGAGATATTCTTGAATAACTTTTTTTGTGAAGGTCGGAGAGACTTGGAAAGTGGTTGCATCTGGACTAATTTGGGTCCTGCGGATCGATTGGTACCATCCCCGAGCTTGTACGACCTTCGGAAGAGGTCGACCGACGAAATTCCCCCAAATCTGAGGAGATATTCTTGAATAACTTTTTTTGTGAAGGTCGGAGAGACTTGCAAGTAGGCTCTACCCCCACTAAATGGGGTAGCGCGCATCGATCGGTACCATCCTTGAGCTTCTCCGACTTTCGGAAGGGTTAGGGTTAGGGTTAGGGATGAAAGCACATAGGAGAAAGAGATATTCTTGAATAACGTTTTTTGTGAAGGTCGGAGAGACTTGCAAGTAGGCTCTACCCCCACTAAATGGGGTAGCGCGCATCGATCAGTACCATCCTTGAGCTTCTCCGACTTTCGGAAGGGTTAGGGTTAGGGTTAGGGATGAAAGCACATAGGAGAAAGAGATATTCTTGAATAACTTTTTTTGTGAAGGTCGGAGAGACTTGCAAGTAGGCTCTACCCCCACTAAATGGGGTAGCGCGCATCGATCGGTACCATCCTTGAGCTTCTCCGACTTTCGGAAGGGTTAGGGTTAGGGTTAGGGATGAAAGCACATAGGAGAAAGAGATATTCTTGAATAACTTTTTTTGTGAAGGTCGGAGAGACTTGCAAGTAGGCTCTACCCCCACTAAATGGGGTAGCGCGCATCGATCGGTACCATCCTTGAGCTTCTCCGACTTTCGGAAGGGTTAGGGTTAGGGTTAGGGATGAAAGCACATAGGAGAAAGAGATATTCTTGAATAACTTTTTTTGTGAAGGTCGGAGAGACTTGCAAGTAGGCTCTACCCCCACTAAATGGGGTAGCGCGCATCGATCGGTACCATCCTTGAGCTTCTCCGACTTTCGGAAGGGTTAGGGTTAGGGTTAGGGATGAAAGCACATAGGAGAAAGAGATATTCTTGAATAACTTTTTTTGTGAAGGTCTGAGAGACTTGCAAGTAGGCTGTACCCCCACTAAATGGGGTAGCGCGCATCGATCGGTACCATCATTGAGCTTCTCCGACTTTCGGAAGGGTTAGGGTTAGGGTTAGGGATGAAAGCACATAGGAGAAAGAGATATTCTTGAATAACTTTTTTTGTGAAGGTCGGAGAGACTTGGAAAGTGGTTGCATCTGGACTAATTTGGGTCCTGCGGATCGATTGGTACCATCCCCGAGCTTGTACGACCTTCGGAAGAGGTCGACCGACGAAATTCCCCCAAATCTGAGGAGATATTCTTGAATAACTTTTTTTGTGAAGGTCGGAGAGACTTGCAAGTAGGCTCTACCCCCACTAAATGGGGTAGCGCGCATCGATCGGTACCATCCTTGAGCTTCTCCGACTTTCGGAAGGGTTAGGGTTAGGGTTAGGGATGAAAGCACATAGGAGAAAGAGATATTCTTGAATAACTTTTTTTGTGAAGGTCCGAGAGACTTGCAAGTAGGCTCTACCCCCACTAAATGGGGTAGCGCGCATCGATCGGTACCATCCTTGAGCTTCTCCGACTTTCGGAAGGGTTAGGGTTAGGGTTAGGGATGAAAGCACATAGGAGAAAGAGATATTCTTGAATAACTTTTTTTGTGAAGGTCGGAGAGACTTGGAAAGTGGTTGCATCTGGACTAATTTGGGTCCTGCGGATCGATTGGTACCATCCCCGAGCTTGTACGACCTTCGGAAGAGGTCGACCGACGAAATTCCCCCAAATCTGAGGAGATATTCTTGAATAACTTTTTTTGTGAAGGTCGGAGAGACTTGCAAGTAGGCTCTACCCCCACTAAATGGGGTTGCGCGCATCGACCAGTACCATCCTTGAGCTTCTCCGACTTTCGGAAGGGTTAGGGTTAGGGTTAGGGATGAAAGCACATAGGAGAAAGAGATATTCTTGAATAACTTTTTTTGTGAAGGTCGGAGAGACTTGCAAGTAGGCTCTACCCCCACTAAATGGGGTAGCGCGCATCGATCGGTACCATCCTTGAGCTTCTCCGACTTTCGGAAGGGTTAGGGTTAGGGTTAGGGATGAAAGCACATAGGAGAAAGAGATATTCTTGAATAACTTTTTTTGTGAAGGTCGGAGAGACTTGCAAGTAGGCTCTACCCCCACTAAATGGGGTAGCGCGCATCGATCGGTACCATCCTTGAGCTTCTCCGACTTTCGGAAGGGTTAGGGTTAGGGTTAGGGATGAAAGCACATAGGAGAAAGAGATATTCTTGAATAACTTTTTTTGTGAAGGTCGGAGAGACTTGGAAAGTGGTTGCATCTGGACTAATTTGGGTCCTGCGGATCGATTGGTACCATCCCCGAGCTTGTACGACCTTCGAAAGAGGTCGACCGACGAAATTCCCCCAAATCTGAGGAGATATTCTTGAATAACTTTTTTTGTGAAGGTCGGAGAGACTTGCAAGTAGGCTCTACCCCCACTAAATGGGGTTGCGCGCATCGATCGGTACCATCCTTGAGCTTCTCCGACTTTCGGAAGGGTTAGGGTTAGGGTTAGGGATGAAAGCACATAGGAGAAAGAGATATTCTTGAATAACTTTTTTTGTGAAGGTCGGAGAGACTTGCAAGTAGGCTCTACCCCCACTAAATGGGGTAGCGCGCATCGATCGGTACCATCCTTGAGCTTCTCCGACTTTCGGAAGGGTTAGGGTTAGGGTTAGGGATGAAAGCACATAGGAGAAAGAGATATTCTTGAATAACTTTTTTTGTGAAGGTCGGAGAGACTTGGAAAGTGGTTGCATCTGGACTAATTTGGGTCCTGCTGATCGATTGGTACCATCCCCGAGCTTGTACGACCTTCGAAAGAGGTCGACCGACGAAATTCCCCCAAATCTGAGGAGATATTCTTGAATAACTTTTTTTGTGAAGGTCGGAGAGACTTGCAAGTAGGCTCTACCCCCACTAAATGGGGTTGCGCGCATCGATCGGTACCATCCTTGAGCTTCTCCGACTTTCGGAAGGGTTAGGGTTAGGGTTAGGGATGAAAGCACATAGGAGAAAGAGATATTCTTGAATAACTTTTTTTGTGAAGGTCGGAGAGACTTGCAAGTAGGCTCTACCCCCACTAAATGGGGTAGCGCGCATCGATCGGTACCATCCTTGAGCTTCTCCGACTTTCGGAAGGGTTAGGGTTAGGGTTAGGGATGAAAGCACATAGGAGAAAGAGATATTCTTGAATAACTTTTTTTGTGAAGGTCGGAGAGACTTGGAAAGTGGTTGCATCTGGACTAATTTGGGTCCTGCTGATCGATTGGTACCATCCCCGAGCTTGTACGACCTTCGGAAGAGGTCGACCGACGAAATTCCCCCAAATCTGAGGAGATATTCTTGAATAACTTTTTTTGTGAAGGTCGGAGAGACTTGCAAGTAGGCTCTACCCCCACTAAATGGGGTTGCGCGCATCGATCGGTACCATCCTTGAGCTTCTCCGACTTTCGGAAGGGTTAGGGTTAGGGTTAGGGATGAAAGCACATAGGAGAAAGAGATATTCTTGAATAACTTTTTTTGTGAAGGTCGGAGAGACTTGCAAGTAGGCTCTACCCCCACTAAATGGGGTAGCGCGCATCGATCGGTACCATCCTTGAGCTTCTCCGACTTTCGGAAGGGTTAGGGTTAGGGTTAGGGATGAAAGCACATAGGAGAAAGAGATATTCTTGAATAACTTTTTTTGTGAAGGTCGGAGAGACTTGGAAAGTGGTTGCATCTGGACTA
This sequence comes from Limanda limanda, assembly GCF_963576545.1. Taxonomy (NCBI): domain Eukaryota; kingdom Metazoa; phylum Chordata; class Actinopteri; order Pleuronectiformes; family Pleuronectidae; genus Limanda; species Limanda limanda. The sequence continues at coordinate 216,762 of NW_026870523.1, forward strand.
ATTTGGGTCCTGCGGATCGATTGGTACCATCCCCGAGCTTGTACGACCTTCGGAAGAGGTCGACCGACGAAATTCCCCCAAATCTGAGGAGATATTCTTGAATAACTTTTTTTGTGAAGGTCGGAGAGACTTGCAAGTAGGCTCTACCCCCACTAAATGGGGTTGCGCGCATCGACCAGTACCATCCTTGAGCTTCTCCGACTTTCGGAAGGGTTAGGGTTAGGGTTAGGGATGAAAGCACATAGGAGAAAGAGATATTCTTGAATAACTTTTTTTGTGAAGGTCGGAGAGACTTGCAAGTAGGCTCTACCCCCACTAAATGGGGTAGCGCGCATCGATCGGTACCATCCTTGAGCTTCTCCGACTTTCGGAAGGGTTAGGGTTAGGGTTAGGGATGAAAGCACATAGGAGAAAGAGATATTCTTGAATAACTTTTTTTGTGAAGGTCGGAGAGACTTGCAAGTAGGCTCTACCCCCACTAAATGGGGTAGCGCGCATCGATCGGTACCATCCTTGAGCTTCTCCGACTTTCGGAAGGGTTAGGGTTAGGGTTAGGGATGAAAGCACATAGGAGAAAGAGATATTCTTGAATAACTTTTTTTGTGAAGGTCGGAGAGACTTGGAAAGTGGTTGCATCTGGACTAATTTGGGTCCTGCGGATCGATTGGTACCATCCCCGAGCTTGTACGACCTTCGAAAGAGGTCGACCGACGAAATTCCCCCAAATCTGAGGAGATATTCTTGAATAACTTTTTTTGTGAAGGTCGGAGAGACTTGCAAGTAGGCTCTACCCCCACTAAATGGGGTTGCGCGCATCGATCGGTACCATCCTTGAGCTTCTCCGACTTTCGGAAGGGTTAGGGTTAGGGTTAGGGATGAAAGCACATAGGAGAAAGAGATATTCTTGAATAACTTTTTTTGTGAAGGTCGGAGAGACTTGCAAGTAGGCTCTACCCCCACTAAATGGGGTAGCGCGCATCGATCGGTACCATCCTTGAGCTTCTCCGACTTTCGGAAGGGTTAGGGTTAGGGTTAGGGATGAAAGCACATAGGAGAAAGAGATATTCTTGAATAACTTTTTTTGTGAAGGTCGGAGAGACTTGGAAAGTGGTTGCATCTGGACTAATTTGGGTCCTGCTGATCGATTGGTACCATCCCCGAGCTTGTACGACCTTCGGAAGAGGTCGACCGACGAAATTCCCCCAAATCTGAGGAGATATTCTTGAATAACTTTTTTTGTGAAGGTCGGAGAGACTTGCAAGTAGGCTCTACCCCCACTAAATGGGGTTGCGCACATCGATCGGTACCATCCTTGAGCTTCTCCGACTTTCGGAAGGGTTAGGGTTAGGGTTAGGGATGAAAGCACATAGGAGAAAGAGATATTCTTGAATAACTTTTTTTGTGAAGGTCGGAGAGACTTGCAAGTAGGCTCTACCCCCACTAAATGGGGTAGCGCGCATCGATCGGTACCATCCTTGAGCTTCTCCGACTTTCGGAAGGGTTAGGGTTAGGGTTAGGGATGAAAGCACATAGGAGAAAGAGATATTCTTGAATAACTTTTTTTGTGAAGGTCGGAGAGACTTGCAAGTAGGCTCTACCCCCACTAAATGGGGTAGCGCGCATCGATCGGTACCATCTTTGAGCTTCTCCGACTTTCGGAAGGGTTAGGGTTAGGGTTAGGGATGAAAGCACATAGGAGAAAGAGATATTCTTGAATAACTTTTTTTGTGAAGGTCGGAGAGACTTGCAAGTAGGCTCTACCCCCACTAAATGGGGTAGCGCGCATCGATCGGTACCATCCTTGAGCTTCTCCGACTTTCGGAAGGGTTAGGGTTAGGGTTAGGGATGAAAGCACATAGGAGAAAGAGATATTCTTGAATAACTTTTTTTGTGAAGGTCGGAGAGACTTGGAAAGTGGTTGCATCTGGACTAATTTGGGTCCTGCAGATCGATTGGTACCATCCCCGAGCTTGTACGACCTTCGGAAGAGGTCAACCGACGAAATTCCCCCAAATCTGAGGAGATATTCTTGAATAACTTTTTTTGTGAAGGTCGGAGAGACTTGCAAGTAGGCTCTACCCCCACTAAATGGGGTAGCGCGCATCGATCGGTACCATCCTTGAGCTTCTCCGACTTTCGGAAGGGTTAGGGTTAGGGTTAGGGATGAAAGCACATAGGAGAAAGAGATATTCTTGAATAACTTTTTTTGTGAAGGTCGGAGAGACTTGCAAGTAGGCTCTACCCCCACTAAATGGGGTAGCGCGCATCGATCGGTACCATCCTTGAGCTTCTCCGACTTTCGGAAGGGTTAGGGTTAGGGTTAGGGATGAAAGCACATAGGAGAAAGAGATATTCTTGAATAACTTTTTTTGTGAAGGTCGGAGAGACTTGGAAAGTGGTTGCATCTGGACTAATTTGGGTCCTGCGGATCGATTGGTACCATCCCCGAGCTTGTACGACCTTCGGAAGAGGTCGACCGACGAAATTCCCCCAAATCTGAGGAGATATTCTTGAATAACTTTTTTTGTGAAGGTCGGAGAGACTTGCAAGTAGGCTCTACCCCCACTAAATGGGGTAGCGCGCATCGATCGGTACCATCCTTGAGCTTCTCCGACTTTCGGAAGGGTTAGGGTTAGGGTTAGGGATGAAAGCACATAGGAGAAAGAGATATTCTTGAATAACTTTTTTTGTGAAGGTCCGAGAGACTTGCAAGTAGGCTCTACCCCCACTAAATGGGGTAGCGCGCATCGATCGGTACCATCCTTGAGCTTCTCCGACTTTCGGAAGGGTTAGGGTTAGGGATGAAAGCACATAGGAGAAAGAGATATTCTTGAATAACTTTTTTTGTGAAGGTCGGAGAGACTTGGAAAGTGGTTGCATCTGGACTAATTTGGGTCCTGCGGATCGATTGGTACCATCCCCGAGCTTGTACGACCTTCGGAAGAGGTCGACCAACGAAATTCCCCCAAATCTGAGGAGATATTCTTGAATAACTTTTTTTGTGAAGGTCGGAGAGACTTGCAAGTAGGCTCTACCCCCACTAAATGGGGTTGCGCGCATCGACCAGTACCATCCTTGAGCTTCTCCGACTTTCGGAAGGGTTAGGGTTAGGGTTAGGGATGAAAGCACATAGGAGAAAGAGATATTCTTGAATAACTTTTTTTGTGAAGGTCGGAGAGACTTGCAAGTAGGCTTTACCCCCACTAAATGGGGTAGCGCGCATCGATCGGTACCATCCTTGAGCTTCTCCGACTTTCGGAAGGGTTAGGGTTAGGGTTAGGGATGAAAGCACATAGGAGAAAGAGATATTCTTGAATAACTTTTTTTGTGAAGGTCGGAGAGACTTGCAAGTAGGCTCTACCCCCACTAAATGGGGTAGCGCGCATCGATCGGTACCATCCTTGAGCTTCTCCGACTTTCGGAAGGGTTAGGGTTAGGGTTAGGGATGAAAGCACATAGGAGAAAGAGATATTCTTGAATAACTTTTTTTGTGAAGGTCGGAGAGACTTGGAAAGTGGTTGCATCTGGACTAATTTGGGTCCTGCGGATCGATTGGTACCATCCCCGAGCTTGTACGACCTTCGAAAGAGGTCGACCGACGAAATTCCCCCAAATCTGAGGAGATATTCTTGAATAACTTTTTTTGTGAAGGTCGGAGAGACTTGCAAGTAGGCTCTACCCCCACTAAATGGGGTTGCGCGCATCGATCGGTACCATCCTTGAGCTTCTCCGACTTTCGGAAGGGTTAGGGTTAGGGTTAGGGATGAAAGCACATAGGAGAAAGAGATATTCTTGAATAACTTTTTTTGTGAAGGTCGGAGAGACTTGCAAGTAGGCTCTACCCCCACTAAATGGGGTAGCGCGCATCGATTGGTACCATCCTTGAGCTTCTCCGACTTTCGGAAGGGTTAGGGTTAGGGTTAGGGATGAAAGCACATAGGAGAAAGAGATATTCTTGAATAACTTTTTTTGTGAAGGTCGGAGAGACTTGGAAAGTGGTTGCATCTGGACTAATTTGGGTCCTGCTGATCGATTGGTACCATCCCCGAGCTTGTACGACCTTCGGAAGAGGTCGACCGACGAAATTCCCCCAAATCTGAGGAGATATTCTTGAATAACTTTTTTTGTGAAGGTCGGAGAGACTTGCAAGTAGGCTCTACCCCCACTAAATGGGGTTGCGCGCATCGATCGGTACCATCCTTGAGCTTCTCCGACTTTCGGAAGGGTTAGGGTTAGGGTTAGGGATGAAAGCACATAGGAGAAAGAGATATTCTTGAATAACTTTTTTTGTGAAGGTCCGAGAGACTTGCAAGTAGGCTCTACCCCCACTAAATGGGGTAGCGCGCATCGATCGGTACCATCCTTGAGCTTCTCCGACTTTCGGAAGGGTTAGGGTTAGGGATGAAAGCACATAGGAGAAAGAGATATTCTTGAATAACTTTTTTTGTGAAGGTCGGAGAGACTTGGAAAGTGGTTGCATCTGGACTAATTTGGGTCCTGCGGATCGATTGGTACCATCCCCGAGCTTGTACGACCTTCGGAAGAGGTCGACCAACGAAATTCCCCCAAATCTGAGGAGATATTCTTGAATAACTTTTTTTGTGAAGGTCGGAGAGACTTGCAAGTAGGCTCTACCCCCACTAAATGGGGTTGCACGCATCGACCAGTACCATCCTTGAGCTTCTCCGACTTTCGGAAGGGTTAGGGTTAGGGTTAGGGATGAAAGCACATAGGAGAAAGAGATATTCTTGAATAACTTTTTTTGTGAAGGTCGGAGAGACTTGCAAGTAGGCTCTACCCCCACTAAATGGGGTAGCGCGCATCGATCGGTACCATCCTTGAGCTTCTCCGACTTTCGGAAGGGTTAGGGTTAGGGTTAGGGATGAAAGCACATAGGAGAAAGAGATATTCTTGAATAACTTTTTTTGTGAAGGTCGGAGAGACTTGCAAGTAGGCTCTACCCCCACTAAATGGGGTAGCGCGCATCGATCGGTACCATCCTTGAGCTTCTCCGACTTTCGGAAGGGTTAGGGTTAGGGTTAGGGATGAAAGCACATAGGAGAAAGAGATATTCTTGAATAACTTTTTTTGTGAAGGTCGGAGAGACTTGGAAAGTGGTTGCATCTGGACTAATTTGGGTCCTGCGGATCGATTGGTACCATCCCCGAGCTTGTACGACCTTCGAAAGAGGTCGACCGACGAAATTCCCCCAAATCTGAGGAGATATTCTTGAATAACTTTTTTTGTGAAGGTCGGAGAGACTTGCAAGTAGGCTCTACCCCCACTAAATGGGGTTGCGCGCATCGATCGGTACCATCCTTGAGCTTCTCCGACTTTCGGAAGGGTTAGGGTTAGGGATGAAAGCACATAGGAGAAAGAGATATTCTTGAATAACTTTTTTTGTGAAGGTCGGAGAGACTTGCAAGTAGGCTCTACCCCCACTAAATGGGGTAGCGCGCATCGATTGGTACCATCCTTGAGCTTCTCCGACTTTCGGAAGGGTTAGGGTTAGGGTTAGGGATGAAAGCACATAGGAGAAAGAGATATTCTTGAATAACTTTTTTTGTGAAGGTCGGAGAGACTTGGAAAGTGGTTGCATCTGGACTAATTTGGGTCCTGCTGATCGATTGGTACCATCCCCGAGCTTGTACGACCTTCGGAAGAGGTCGACCGACGAAATTCCCCCAAATCTGAGGAGATATTCTTGAATAACTTTTTTTGTGAAGGTCGGAGAGACTTGCAAGTAGGCTCTACCCCCACTAAATGGGGTTGCGCGCATCGATCGGTACCATCCTTGAGCTTCTCCGACTTTCGGAAGGGTTAGGGTTAGGGTTAGGGATGAAAGCACATAGGAGAAAGAGATATTCTTGAATAACTTTTTTTGTGAAGGTCGGAGAGACTTGCAAGTAGGCTCTACCCCCACTAAATGGGGTAGCGCGCATCGATCGGTACCATCCTTGAGCTTCTCCGATTTTCGGAAGGGTTAGGGTTAGGGTTAGGGATGAAAGCACATAGGAGAAAGAGATATTCTTGAATAACTTTTTTTGTGAAGGTCGGAGAGACTTGGAAAGTGGTTGCATCTGGACTAATTTGGGTCCTGCGGATCGATTGGTACCATCCCCGAGCTTGTACGACCTTCGAAAGAGGTCGACCGACGAAATTCCCCCAAATCTGAGGAGATATTCTTGAATAACTTTTTTTGTGAAGGTCGGAGAGACTTGCAAGTAGGCTCTACCCCCACTAAATGGGGTTGCGCGCATCGATCGGTACCATCCTTGAGCTTCTCCGACTTTCGGAAGGGTTAGGGTTAGGGTTAGGGATGAAAGCACATAGGAGAAAGAGATATTCTTGAATAACTTTTTTTGTGAAGGTCGGAGAGACTTGCAAGTAGGCTCTACCCCCACTAAATGGGGTAGCGCGCATCGATTGGTACCATCCTTGAGCTTCTCCGACTTTCGGAAGGGTTAGGGTTAGGGTTAGGGATGAAAGCACATAGGAGAAAGAGATATTCTTGAATAACTTTTTTTGTGAAGGTCGGAGAGACTTGGAAAGTGGTTGCATCTGGACTAATTTGGGTCCTGCTGATCGATTGGTACCATCCCCGAGCTTGTACGACCTTCGGAAGAGGTCGACCGACGAAATTCCCCCAAATCTGAGGAGATATTCTTGAATAACTTTTTTTGTGAAGGTCGGAGAGACTTGCAAGTAGGCTCTACCCCCACTAAATGGGGTTGCGCGCATCGATCGGTACCATCCTTGAGCTTCTCCGACTTTCGGAAGGGTTAGGGTTAGGGTTAGGGATGAAAGCACATAGGAGAAAGAGATATTCTTGAATAACTTTTTTTGTGAAGGTCCGAGAGACTTGCAAGTAGGCTCTACCCCCACTAAATGGGGTAGCGCGCATCGATCGGTACCATCCTTGAGCTTCTCCGACTTTCGGAAGGGTTAGGGTTAGGGATGAAAGCACATAGGAGAAAGAGATATTCTTGAATAACTTTTTTTGTGAAGGTCGGAGAGACTTGGAAAGTGGTTGCATCTGGACTAATTTGGGTCCTGCGGATCGATTGGTACCATCCCCGAGCTTGTACGACCTTCGGAAGAGGTCGACCAACGAAATTCCCCCAAATCTGAGGAGATATTCTTGAATAACTTTTTTTGTGAAGGTCGGAGAGACTTGCAAGTAGGCTCTACCCCCACTAAATGGGGTTGCACGCATCGACCAGTACCATCCTTGAGCTTCTCCGACTTTCGGAAGGGTTAGGGTTAGGGTTAGGGATGAAAGCACATAGGAGAAAGAGATATTCTTGAATAACTTTTTTTGTGAAGGTCGGAGAGACTTGCAAGTAGGCTCTACCCCCACTAAATGGGGTAGCGCGCATCGATCGGTACCATCCTTGAGCTTCTCCGACTTTCGGAAGGGTTAGGGTTAGGGTTAGGGATGAAAGCACATAGGAGAAAGAGATATTCTTGAATAACTTTTTTTGTGAAGGTCGGAGAGACTTGCAAGTAGGCTCTACCCCCACTAAATGGGGTAGCGCGCATCGATCGGTACCATCCTTGAGCTTCTCCGACTTTCGGAAGGGTTAGGGTTAGGGTTAGGGATGAAAGCACATAGGAGAAAGAGATATTCTTGAATAACTTTTTTTGTGAAGGTCGGAGAGACTTGGAAAGTGGTTGCATCTGGACTAATTTGGGTCCTGCGGATCGATTGGTACCATCCCCGAGCTTGTACGACCTTCGAAAGAGGTCGACCGACGAAATTCCCCCAAATCTGAGGAGATATTCTTGAATAACTTTTTTTGTGAAGGTCGGAGAGACTTGCAAGTAGGCTCTACCCCCACTAAATGGGGTTGCGCGCATCGATCGGTACCATCCTTGAGCTTCTCCGACTTTCGGAAGGGTTAGGGTTAGGGATGAAAGCACATAGGAGAAAGAGATATTCTTGAATAACTTTTTTTGTGAAGGTCGGAGAGACTTGCAAGTAGGCTCTACCCCCACTAAATGGGGTAGCGCGCATCGATTGGTACCATCCTTGAGCTTCTCCGACTTTCGGAAGGGTTAGGGTTAGGGTTAGGGATGAAAGCACATAGGAGAAAGAGATATTCTTGAATAACTTTTTTTGTGAAGGTCGGAGAGACTTGGAAAGTGGTTGCATCTGGACTAATTTGGGTCCTGCTGATCGATTGGTACCATCCCCGAGCTTGTACGACCTTCGGAAGAGGTCGACCGACGAAATTCCCCCAAATCTGAGGAGATATTCTTGAATAACTTTTTTTGTGAAGGTCGGAGAGACTTGCAAGTAGGCTCTACCCCCACTAAATGGGGTTGCGCGCATCGATCGGTACCATCCTTGAGCTTCTCCGACTTTCGGAAGGGTTAGGGTTAGGGTTAGGGATGAAAGCACATAGGAGAAAGAGATATTCTTGAATAACTTTTTTTGTGAAGGTCGGAGAGACTTGCAAGTAGGCTCTACCCCCACTAAATGGGGTAGCGCGCATCGATCGGTACCATCCTTGAGCTTCTCCGATTTTCGGAAGGGTTAGGGTTAGGGTTAGGGATGAAAGCACATAGGAGAAAGAGATATTCTTGAATAACTTTTTTTGTGAAGGTCGGAGAGACTTGCAAGTAGGCTCTACCCCCACTAAATGGGGTAGCGCGCATCGATCGGTACCATCCTTGAGCTTCTCCGACTTTCGGAAGGGTTAGGGTTAGGGTTAGGGATGAAAGCACATAGGAGAAAGAGATATTCTTGAATAACTTTTTTTGTGAAGGTCGGAGAGACTTGCAAGTAGGCTCTACCCCCACTAAATGGGGTAGCGCGCATCGATCGGTACCATCCTTGAGCTTCTCCGACTTTCGGAAGGGTTAGGGTTAGGGTTAGGGATGAAAGCACATAGGAGAAAGAGATATTCTTGAATAACTTTTTTTGTGAAGGTCGGAGAGACTTGGAAAGTGGTTGCATCTGGACTAATTTGGGTCCTGCAGATCGATTGGTACCATCCCCGAGCTTGTACGACCTTCGGAAGAGGTCGACCGACGAAATTCCCCCAAATCTGAGGAGATATTCTTGAATAACTTTTTTTGTGAAGGTCGGAGAGACTTGCAAGTAGGCTCTACCCCCACTAAATGGGGTAGCGCGCATCGATCGGTACCATCCTTGAGCTTCTCCGACTTTCGGAAGGGTTAGGGTTAGGGTTAGGGATGAAAGCACATAGGAGAAAGAGATATTCTTGAATAACTTTTTTTGTGAAGGTCGGAAAGACTTGCAAGTAGGCTCTACCCCCACTAAATGGGGTAGCGCGCATCGATCGGTACCATCCTTGAGCTTCTCCGACTTTCGGAAGGGTTAGGGTTAGGGTTAGGGATGAAAGCACATAGGAGAAAGAGATATTCTTGAATAACTTTTTTTGTGAAGGTCGGAGAGACTTGGAAAGTGGTTGCATCTGGACTAATTTGGGTCCTGCGGATCGATTGGTACCATCCCCGAGCTTGTACGACCTTCGGAAGAGGTCGACCGACGAAATTCCCCCAAATCTGAGGAGATATTCTTGAATAACTTTTTTTGTGAAGGTCGGAGAGACTTGCAAGTAGGCTCTACCCCCACTAAATGGGGTTGCGCGCATCGACCAGTACCATCCTTGAGCTTCTCCGACTTTCGGAAGGGTTAGGGTTAGGGTTAGGGATGAAAGCACATAGGAGAAAGAGATATTCTTGAATAACTTTTTTTGTGAAGGTCGGAGAGACTTGCAAGTAGGCTCTACCCCCACTAAATGGGGTAGCGCGCATCGATCGGTACCATCCTTGAGCTTCTCCGACTTTCGGAAGGGTTAGGGTTAGGGTTAGGGATGAAAGCACATAGGAGAAAGAGATATTCTTGAATAACTTTTTTTGTGAAGGTCGGAGAGACTTGCAAGTAGGCTCTACCCCCACTAAATGGGGTAGCGCGCATCGATTGGTACCATCCTTGAGCTTCTCCGACTTTCGGAAGGGTTAGGGTTAGGGTTAGGGATGAAAGCACATAGGAGAAAGAGATATTCTTGAATAACTTTTTTTGTGAAGGTCGGAGAGACTTGCAAGTAGGCTCTACCCCCACTAAATGGGGTAGCGCGCATCGATTGGTACCATCCTTGAGCTTCTCCGACTTTCGGAAGGGTTAGGGTTAGGGTTAGGGATGAAAGCACATAGGAGAAAGAGATATTCTTGAATAACTTTTTTTGTGAAGGTCGGAGAGACTTGGAAAGTGGTTGCATCTGGACTAATTTGGGTCCTGCTGATCGATTGGTACCATCCCCGAGCTTGTACGACCTTCGGAAGAGGTCGACCGACGAAATTCCCCCAAATCTGAGGAGATATTCTTGAATAACTTTTTTTGTGAAGGTCGGAGAGACTTGCAAGTAGGCTCTACCCCCACTAAATGGGGTTGCGCGCATCGATCGGTACCATCCTTGAGCTTCTCCGACTTTCGGAAGGGTTAGGGTTAGGGTTAGGGATGAAAGCACATAGGAGAAAGAGATATTCTTGAATAACTTTTTTTGTGAAGGTCGGAGAGACTTGCAAGTAGGCTCTACCCCCACTAAATGGGGTAGCGCGCATCGATCGGTACTATCCTTGAGCTTCTCCGATTTTCGGAAGGGTTAGGGTTAGGGTTAGGGATGAAAGCACATAGGAGAAAGAGATATTCTTGAATAACTTTTTTTGTGAAGGTCGGAGAGACTTGCAAGTAGGCTCTACCCCCACTAAATGGGGTAGCGCGCATCGATCGGTACCATCCTTGAGCTTCTCCGACTTTCGGAAGGGTTAGGGTTAGGGTTAGGGATGAAAGCACATAGGAGAAAGAGATATTCTTGAATAACTTTTTTTGTGAAGGTCGGAGAGACTTGCAAGTAGGCTCTACCCCCACTAAATGGGGTAGCGCGCATCGATCAGTACCATCCTTGAGCTTCTCCGACTTTCGGAAGGGTTAGGGTTAGGGTTAGGGATGAAAGCACATAGGAGAAAGAGATATTCTTGAATAACTTTTTTTGTGAAGGTCGGAGAGACTTGGAAAGTGGTTGCATCTGGACTAATTTGGGTCCTGCTGATCGATTGGTACCATCCCCGAGCTTGTACGACCTTCGGAAGAGGTCGACCGACGAAATTCCCCCAAATCTGAGGAGATATTCTTGAATAACTTTTTTTGTGAAGGTCGGAGAGACTTGCAAGTAGGCTCTACCCCCACTAAATGGGGTTGCGCGCATCGATCGGTACCATCCTTGAGCTTCTCCGACTTTCGGAAGGGTTAGGGTTAGGGTTAGGGATGAAAGCACATAGGAGAAAGAGATATTCTTGAATAACTTTTTTTGTGAAGGTCGAAGAGACTTGCAAGTAGGCTCTACCCCCACTAAATGGGGTAGCGCGCATCGATCGGTACCATCCTTGAGCTTCTCCGATTTTCGGAAGGGTTAGGGTTAGGGTTAGGGATGAAAGCACATAGGAGAAAGAGATATTCTTGAATAACTTTTTTTGTGAAGGTCGGAGAGACTTGCAAGTAGGCTCTACCCCCACTAAATGGGGTAGCGCGCATCGATCGGTACCATCCTTGAGCTTCTCCGACTTTCGGAAGGGTTAGGGTTAGGGTTAGGGATGAAAGCACATAGGAGAAAGAGATATTCTTGAATAACTTTTTTTGTGAAGGTCGGAGAGACTTGCAAGTAGGCTCTACCCCCACTAAATGGGGTAGCACGCATCGATCAGTACCATCCTTGAGCTTCTCCGACTTTCGGAAGGGTTAGGGTTAGGGTTAGGGATGAAAGCACATAGGAGAAAGAGATATTCTTGAATAACTTTTTTTGTGAAGGTCGGAGAGACTTGCAAGTAGGCTCTACCCCCACTAAATGGGGTAGCGCGCATCGATTGGTACCATCCTTGAGCTTCTCTGACTTTCGGAAGGGTTAGGGTTAGGGTTAGGGATGAAAGCACATAGGAGAAAGAGATATTCTTGAATAACTTTTTTTGTGAAGGTCGGAGAGACTTGCAAGTAGGCTCTACCCCCACTAAATGGGGTAGCGCGCATCGATTGGTACCATCCTTGAGCTTCTCCGACTTTCGGAAGGGTTAGGGTTAGGGTTAGGGATGAAAGCACATAGGAGAAAGAGATATTCTTGAATAACTTTTTTTGTGAAGGTCGGAGAGACTTGCAAGTAGGCTCTACCCCCACTAAATGGGGTAGCGCGCATCGATTGGTACCATCCTTGAGCTTCTCCGACTTTCGGAAGGGTTAGGGTTAGGGTTAGGGATGAAAGCACATAGGAGAAAGAGATATTCTTGAATAACTTTTTTTGTGAAGGTCGGAGAGACTTGGAAAGTGGTTGCATCTGGACTAATTTGGGTCCTGCTGATCGATTGGTACCATCCCCGAGCTTGTACGACCTTCGGAAGAGGTCGACCGACGAAATTCCCCCAAATCTGAGGAGATATTCTTGAATAACTTTTTTTGTGAAGGTCGGAGAGACTTGCAAGTAGGCTCTACCCCCACTAAATGGGGTTGCGCGCATCGATCGGTACCATCCTTGAGCTTCTCCGACTTTCGGAAGGGTTAGGGTTAGGGTTAGGGATGAAAGCACATAGGAGAAAGAGATATTCTTGAATAACTTTTTTTGTGAAGGTCGGAGAGACTTGCAAGTAGGCTCTACCCCCACTAAATGGGGTAGCGCGCATCGATCGGTACCATCCTTGAGCTTCTCCGATTTTCGGAAGGGTTAGGGTTAGGGTTAGGGATGAAAGCACATAGGAGAAAGAGATATTCTTGAATAACTTTTTTTGTGAAGGTCGGAGAGACTTGCAAGTAGGCTCTACCCCCACTAAATGGGGTAGCGCGCATCGATCGGTACCATCCTTGAGCTTCTCCGACTTTCGGAAGGGTTAGGGTTAGGGTTAGGGATGAAAGCACATAGGAGAAAGAGATATTCTTGAATAACTTTTTTTGTGAAGGTCGGAGAGACTTGCAAGTAGGCTCTACCCCCACTAAATGGGGTAGCGCGCATCGATCGGTACCATCCTTGAGCTTCTCCGACTTTCGGAAGGGTTAGGGTTAGGGTTAGGGATGAAAGCACATAGGAGAAAGAGATATTCTTGAATAACTTTTTTTGTGAAGGTCGGAGAGACTTGGAAAGTGGTTGCATCTGGACTAATTTGGGTCCTGCTGATCGATTGGTACCATCCCCGAGCTTGTACGACCTTCGGAAGAGGTCGACCGACGAAATTCCCCCAAATCTGAGGAGATATTCTTGAATAACTTTTTTTGTGAAGGTCGGAGAGACTTGCAAGTAGGCTCTACCCCCACTAAATGGGGTTGCGCGCATCGATCGGTACCATCCTTGAGCTTCTCCGACTTTCGGAAGGGTTAGGGTTAGGGTTAGGGATGAAAGCACATAGGAGAAAGAGATATTCTTGAATAACTTTTTTTGTGAAGGTCGAAGAGACTTGCAAGTAGGCTCTACCCCCACTAAATGGGGTAGCGCGCATCGATCGGTACCATCCTTGAGCTTCTCCGATTTTCGGAAGGGTTAGGGTTAGGGTTAGGGATGAAAGCACATAGGAGAAAGAGATATTCTTGAATAACTTTTTTTGTGAAGGTCGGAGAGACTTGCAAGTAGGCTCTACCCCCACTAAATGGGGTAGCGCGCATCGATCGGTACCATCCTTGAGCTTCTCCGACTTTCGGAAGGGTTAGGGTTAGGGTTAGGGATGAAAGCACATAGGAGAAAGAGATATTCTTGAATAACTTTTTTTGTGAAGGTCGGAGAGACTTGCAAGTAGGCTCTACCCCCACTAAATGGGGTAGCACGCATCGATCAGTACCATCCTTGAGCTTCTCCGACTTTCGGAAGGGTTAGGGTTAGGGTTAGGGATGAAAGCACATAGGAGAAAGAGATATTCTTGAATAACTTTTTTTGTGAAGGTCGGAGAGACTTGCAAGTAGGCTCTACCCCCACTAAATGGGGTAGCGCGCATCGATTGGTACCATCCTTGAGCTTCTCTGACTTTCGGAAGGGTTAGGGTTAGGGTTAGGGATGAAAGCACATAGGAGAAAGAGATATTCTTGAATAACTTTTTTTGTGAAGGTCGGAGAGACTTGCAAGTAGGCTCTACCCCCACTAAATGGGGTAGCGCGCATCGATTGGTACCATCCTTGAGCTTCTCCGACTTTCGGAAGGGTTAGGGTTAGGGTTAGGGATGAAAGCACATAGGAGAAAGAGATATTCTTGAATAACTTTTTTTGTGAAGGTCGGAGAGACTTGCAAGTAGGCTCTACCCCCACTAAATGGGGTAGCGCGCATCGATTGGTACCATCCTTGAGCTTCTCCGACTTTCGGAAGGGTTAGGGTTAGGGTTAGGGATGAAAGCACATAGGAGAAAGAGATATTCTTGAATAACTTTTTTTGTGAAGGTCGGAGAGACTTGGAAAGTGGTTGCATCTGGACTAATTTGGGTCCTGCTGATCGATTGGTACCATCCCCGAGCTTGTACGACCTTCGGAAGAGGTCGACCGACGAAATTCCCCCAAATCTGAGGAGATATTCTTGAATAACTTTTTTTGTGAAGGTCGGAGAGACTTGCAAGTAGGCTCTACCCCCACTAAATGGGGTTGCGCGCATCGATCGGTACCATCCTTGAGCTTCTCCGACTTTCGGAAGGGTTAGGGTTAGGGTTAGGGATGAAAGCACATAGGAGAAAGAGATATTCTTGAATAACTTTTTTTGTGAAGGTCGGAGAGACTTGCAAGTAGGCTCTACCCCCACTAAATGGGGTAGCGCGCATCGATCGGTACCATCCTTGAGCTTCTCCGATTTTCGGAAGGGTTAGGGTTAGGGTTAGGGATGAAAGCACATAGGAGAAAGAGATATTCTTGAATAACTTTTTTTGTGAAGGTCGGAGAGACTTGCAAGTAGGCTCTACCCCCACTAAATGGGGTAGCGCGCATCGATCGGTACCATCCTTGAGCTTCTCCGACTTTCGGAAGGGTTAGGGTTAGGGTTAGGGATGAAAGCACATAGGAGAAAGAGATATTCTTGAATAACTTTTTTTGTGAAGGTCGGAGAGACTTGCAAGTAGGCTCTACCCCCACTAAATGGGGTAGCGCGCATCGATCGGTACCATCCTTGAGCTTCTCCGACTTTCGGAAGGGTTAGGGTTAGGGTTAGGGATGAAAGCACATAGGAGAAAGAGATATTCTTGAATAACTTTTTTTGTGAAGGTCGGAGAGACTTGGAAAGTGGTTGCATCTGGACTAATTTGGGTCCTGCTGATCGATTGGTACCATCCCCGAGCTTGTACGACCTTCGGAAGAGGTCGACCGACGAAATTCCCCCAAATCTGAGGAGATATTCTTGAATAACTTTTTTTGTGAAGGTCGGAGAGACTTGCAAGTAGGCTCTACCCCCACTAAATGGGGTTGCGCGCATCGATCGGTACCATCCTTGAGCTTCTCCGACTTTCGGAAGGGTTAGGGTTAGGGTTAGGGATGAAAGCACATAGGAGAAAGAGATATTCTTGAATAACTTTTTTTGTGAAGGTCGAAGAGACTTGCAAGTAGGCTCTACCCCCACTAAATGGGGTAGCGCGCATCGATCGGTACCATCCTTGAGCTTCTCCGATTTTCGGAAGGGTTAGGGTTAGGGTTAGGGATGAAAGCACATAGGAGAAAGAGATATTCTTGAATAACTTTTTTTGTGAAGGTCGGAGAGACTTGCAAGTAGGCTCTACCCCCACTAAATGGGGTAGCGCGCATCGATCGGTACCATCCTTGAGCTTCTCCGACTTTCGGAAGGGTTAGGGTTAGGGTTAGGGATGAAAGCACATAGGAGAAAGAGATATTCTTGAATAACTTTTTTTGTGAAGGTCGGAGAGACTTGCAAGTAGGCTCTACCCCCACTAAATGGGGTAGCACGCATCGATCAGTACCATCCTTGAGCTTCTCCGACTTTCGGAAGGGTTAGGGTTAGGGTTAGGGATGAAAGCACATAGGAGAAAGAGATATTCTTGAATAACTTTTTTTGTGAAGGTCGGAGAGACTTGGAAAGTGGTTGCATCTGGACTAATTTGGGTCCTGCAGATCGATTGGTACCATCCCCGAGCTTGTACGACCTTCGGAAGAGGTCGACCGACGAAATTCCCCCAAATCTGAGGAGATATTCTTGAATAACTTTTTTTGTGAAGGTCGGAGAGACTTGCAAGTAGGCTCTACCCCCACTAAATGGGGTAGCGCGCATCGATCGGTACCATCCTTGAGCTTCTCCGACTTTCGGAAGGGTTAGGGTTAGGGTTAGGGATGAAAGCACATAGGAGAAAGAGATATTCTTGAATAACTTTTTTTGTGAAGGTCGGAAAGACTTGCAAGTAGGCTCTACCCCCACTAAATGGGGTAGCGCGCATCGATCGGTACCATCCTTGAGCTTCTCCGACTTTCGGAAGGGTTAGGGTTAGGGTTAGGGATGAAAGCACATAGGAGAAAGAGATATTCTTGAATAACTTTTTTTGTGAAGGTCGGAGAGACTTGGAAAGTGGTTGCATCTGGACTAATTTGGGTCCTGCGGATCGATTGGTACCATCCCCGAGCTTGTACGACCTTCGGAAGAGGTCGACCGACGAAATTCCCCCAAATCTGAGGAGATATTCTTGAATAACTTTTTTTGTGAAGGTCGGAGAGACTTGCAAGTAGGCTCTACCCCCACTAAATGGGGTTGCGCGCATCGACCAGTACCATCCTTGAGCTTCTCCGACTTTCGGAAGGGTTAGGGTTAGGGTTAGGGATGAAAGCACATAGGAGAAAGAGATATTCTTGAATAACTTTTTTTGTGAAGGTCGGAGAGACTTGCAAGTAGGCTCTACCCCCACTAAATGGGGTAGCGCGCATCGATCGGTACCATCCTTGAGCTTCTCCGACTTTCGGAAGGGTTAGGGTTAGGGTTAGGGATGAAAGCACATAGGAGAAAGAGATATTCTTGAATAACTTTTTTTGTGAAGGTCGGAGAGACTTGCAAGTAGGCTCTACCCCCACTAAATGGGGTAGCGCGCATCGATCGGTACCATCCTTGAGCTTCTCCGACTTTCGGAAGGGTTAGGGTTAGGGTTAGGGATGAAAGCACATAGGAGAAAGAGATATTCTTGAATAACTTTTTTTGTGAAGGTCGGAGAGACTTGCAAGTAGGCTCTACCCCCACTAAATGGGGTAGCGCACATCGATCGGTACCATCCTTGAGCTTCTCCGACTTTCGGAAGGATTAGGGTTAGGGTTAGGGATGAAAGCACATAGGAGAAAGAGATATTCTTGAATAACTTTTTTTGTGAAGGTCGGAGAGACTTGGAAAGTGGTTGCATCTGGACTAATTTGGGTCCTGCGGATCGATTGGTACCATCCCCGAGCTTGTACGACCTTCGGAAGAGGTCGACCGACGAAATTCCCCCAAATCTGAGGAGATATTCTTGAATAACTTTTTTTGTGAAGGTCGGAGAGACTTGCAAGTAGGCTCTACCCCCACTAAATGGGGTTGCGCGCATCGATCGGTACCATCCTTGAGCTTCTCCGACTTTCGGAAGGGTTAGGGTTAGGGTTAGGGATGAAAGCACATAGGAGAAAGAGATATTCTTGAATAACTTTTTTTGTGAAGGTCGGAGAGACTTGCAAGTAGGCTCTACCCCCACTAAATGGGGTAGCGCGCATCGATTGGTACCATCCTTGAGCTTCTCTGACTTTCGGAAGGGTTAGGGTTAGGGTTAGGGATGAAAGCACATAGGAGAAAGAGATATTCTTGAATAACTTTTTTTGTGAAGGTCGGAGAGACTTGGAAAGTGGTTGCATCTGGACTAATTTGGGTCCTGCTGATCGATTGGTACCATCCCCGAGCTTGTACGACCTTCGGAAGAGGTCGACCGACGAAATTCCCCCAAATCTGAGGAGATATTCTTGAATAACTTTTTTTGTGAAGGTCGGAGAGACTTGCAAGTAGGCTCTACCCCCACTAAATGGGGTTGCGCGCATCGATCGGTACCATCCTTGAGCTTCTCCGACTTTCGGAAGGGTTAGGGTTAGGGTTAGGGATGAAAGCACATAGGAGAAAGAGATATTCTTGAATAACTTTTTTTGTGAAGGTCGGAGAGACTTGCAAGTAGGCTCTACCCCCACTAAATGGGGTAGCGCACATCGATCGGTACCATCCTTGAGCTTCTCCGACTTTCGGAAGGATTAGGGTTAGGGTTAGGGATGAAAGCACATAGGAGAAAGAGATATTCTTGAATAACTTTTTTTGTGAAGGTCGGAGAGACTTGGAAAGTGGTTGCATCTGGACTAATTTGGGTCCTGCGGATCGATTGGTACCATCCCCGAGCTTGTACGACCTTCGGAAGAGGTCGACCGACGAAATTCCCCCAAATCTGAGGAGATATTCTTGAATAACTTTTTTTGTGAAGGTCGGAGAGACTTGCAAGTAGGCTCTACCCCCACTAAATGGGGTAGCGCGCATCGATCGGTACCATCCTTGAGCTTCTCCGACTTTCGGAAGGGTTAGGGTTAGGGTTAGGGATGAAAGCACATAGGAGAAAGAGATATTCTTGAATAACTTTTTTTGTGAAGGTCGGAGAGACTTGCAAGTAGGCTCTACCCCCACTAAATGGGGTAGCGCACATCGATCGGTACCATCCTTGAGCTTCTCCGACTTTCGGAAGGGCTAGGGTTAGGGTTAGGGATGAAAGCACATAGGAGAAAGAGATATTCTTGAATAACTTTTTTTGTGAAGGTCGGAGAGACTTGGAAAGTGGTTGCATCTGGACTAATTTGGGTCCTGCTGATCGATTGGTACCATCCCCGAGCTTGTACGACCTTCGGAAGAGGTCGACCGACGAAATTCCCCCAAATCTGAGGAGATATTCTTGAATAACTTTTTTTGTGAAGGTCGGAGAGACTTGCAAGTAGGCTCTACCCCCACTAAATGGGGTTGCGCGCATCGATCGGTACCATCCTTGAGCTTCTCCGACTTTCGGAAGGGTTAGGGTTAGGGTTAGGGATGAAAGCACATAGGAGAAAGAGATATTCTTGAATAACTTTTTTTGTGAAGGTCGGAGAGACTTGCAAGTAGGCTCTACCCCCACTAAATGGGGTAGCGCGCATCGATCGGTACCATCCTTGAGCTTCTCCGATTTTCGGAAGGGTTAGGGTTAGGGTTAGGGATGAAAGCACATAGGAGAAAGAGATATTCTTGAATAACTTTTTTTGTGAAGGTCGGAGAGACTTGCAAGTAGGCTCTACCCCCACTAAATGGGGTAGCGCGCATCGATCGGTACCATCCTTGAGCTTCTCCGACTTTCGGAAGGGTTAGGGTTAGGGTTAGGGATGAAAGCACATAGGAGAAAGAGATATTCTTGAATAACTTTTTTTGTGAAGGTCGGAGAGACTTGCAAGTAGGCTCTACCCCCACTAAATGGGGTAGCGCGCATCGATCGGTACCATCCTTGAGCTTCTCCGACTTTCGGAAGGGTTAGGGTTAGGGTTAGGGATGAAAGCACATAGGAGAAAGAGATATTCTTGAATAACTTTTTTTGTGAAGGTCGGAGAGACTTGGAAAGTGGTTGCATCTGGACTAATTTGGGTCCTGCTGATCGATTGGTACCATCCCCGAGCTTGTACGACCTTCGGAAGAGGTCGACCGACGAAATTCCCCCAAATCTGAGGAGATATTCTTGAATAACTTTTTTTGTGAAGGTCGGAGAGACTTGCAAGTAGGCTCTACCCCCACTAAATGGGGTTGCGCGCATCGATCGGTACCATCCTTGAGCTTCTCCGACTTTCGGAAGGGTTAGGGTTAGGGTTAGGGATGAAAGCACATAGGAGAAAGAGATATTCTTGAATAACTTTTTTTGTGAAGGTCGAAGAGACTTGCAAGTAGGCTCTACCCCCACTAAATGGGGTAGCGCGCATCGATCGGTACCATCCTTGAGCTTCTCCGATTTTCGGAAGGGTTAGGGTTAGGGTTAGGGATGAAAGCACATAGGAGAAAGAGATATTCTTGAATAACTTTTTTTGTGAAGGTCGGAGAGACTTGCAAGTAGGCTCTACCCCCACTAAATGGGGTAGCGCGCATCGATCGGTACCATCCTTGAGCTTCTCCGACTTTCGGAAGGGTTAGGGTTAGGGTTAGGGATGAAAGCACATAGGAGAAAGAGATATTCTTGAATAACTTTTTTTGTGAAGGTCGGAGAGACTTGCAAGTAGGCTCTACCCCCACTAAATGGGGTAGCACGCATCGATCAGTACCATCCTTGAGCTTCTCCGACTTTCGGAAGGGTTAGGGTTAGGGTTAGGGATGAAAGCACATAGGAGAAAGAGATATTCTTGAATAACTTTTTTTGTGAAGGTCGGAGAGACTTGGAAAGTGGTTGCATCTGGACTAATTTGGGTCCTGCAGATCGATTGGTACCATCCCCGAGCTTGTACGACCTTCGGAAGAGGTCGACCGACGAAATTCCCCCAAATCTGAGGAGATATTCTTGAATAACTTTTTTTGTGAAGGTCGGAGAGACTTGCAAGTAGGCTCTACCCCCACTAAATGGGGTAGCGCGCATCGATCGGTACCATCCTTGAGCTTCTCCGACTTTCGGAAGGGTTAGGGTTAGGGTTAGGGATGAAAGCACATAGGAGAAAGAGATATTCTTGAATAACTTTTTTTGTGAAGGTCGGAAAGACTTGCAAGTAGGCTCTACCCCCACTAAATGGGGTAGCGCGCATCGATCGGTACCATCCTTGAGCTTCTCCGACTTTCGGAAGGGTTAGGGTTAGGGTTAGGGATGAAAGCACATAGGAGAAAGAGATATTCTTGAATAACTTTTTTTGTGAAGGTCGGAGAGACTTGGAAAGTGGTTGCATCTGGACTAATTTGGGTCCTGCGGATCGATTGGTACCATCCCCGAGCTTGTACGACCTTCGGAAGAGGTCGACCGACGAAATTCCCCCAAATCTGAGGAGATATTCTTGAATAACTTTTTTTGTGAAGGTCGGAGAGACTTGCAAGTAGGCTCTACCCCCACTAAATGGGGTTGCGCGCATCGACCAGTACCATCCTTGAGCTTCTCCGACTTTCGGAAGGGTTAGGGTTAGGGTTAGGGATGAAAGCACATAGGAGAAAGAGATATTCTTGAATAACTTTTTTTGTGAAGGTCGGAGAGACTTGCAAGTAGGCTCTACCCCCACTAAATGGGGTAGCGCGCATCGATCGGTACCATCCTTGAGCTTCTCCGACTTTCGGAAGGGTTAGGGTTAGGGTTAGGGATGAAAGCACATAGGAGAAAGAGATATTCTTGAATAACTTTTTTTGTGAAGGTCGGAGAGACTTGCAAGTAGGCTCTACCCCCACTAAATGGGGTAGCGCGCATCGATCGGTACCATCCTTGAGCTTCTCCGACTTTCGGAAGGGTTAGGGTTAGGGTTAGGGATGAAAGCACATAGGAGAAAGAGATATTCTTGAATAACTTTTTTTGTGAAGGTCGGAGAGACTTGCAAGTAGGCTCTACCCCCACTAAATGGGGTAGCGCACATCGATCGGTACCATCCTTGAGCTTCTCCGACTTTCGGAAGGATTAGGGTTAGGGTTAGGGATGAAAGCACATAGGAGAAAGAGATATTCTTGAATAACTTTTTTTGTGAAGGTCGGAGAGACTTGGAAAGTGGTTGCATCTGGACTAATTTGGGTCCTGCGGATCGATTGGTACCATCCCCGAGCTTGTACGACCTTCGGAAGAGGTCGACCGACGAAATTCCCCCAAATCTGAGGAGATATTCTTGAATAACTTTTTTTGTGAAGGTCGGAGAGACTTGCAAGTAGGCTCTACCCCCACTAAATGGGGTTGCGCGCATCGATCGGTACCATCCTTGAGCTTCTCCGACTTTCGGAAGGGTTAGGGTTAGGGTTAGGGATGAAAGCACATAGGAGAAAGAGATATTCTTGAATAACTTTTTTTGTGAAGGTCGGAGAGACTTGCAAGTAGGCTCTACCCCCACTAAATGGGGTAGCGCGCATCGATTGGTACCATCCTTGAGCTTCTCTGACTTTCGGAAGGGTTAGGGTTAGGGTTAGGGATGAAAGCACATAGGAGAAAGAGATATTCTTGAATAACTTTTTTTGTGAAGGTCGGAGAGACTTGGAAAGTGGTTGCATCTGGACTAATTTGGGTCCTGCTGATCGATTGGTACCATCCCCGAGCTTGTACGACCTTCGGAAGAGGTCGACCGACGAAATTCCCCCAAATCTGAGGAGATATTCTTGAATAACTTTTTTTGTGAAGGTCGGAGAGACTTGCAAGTAGGCTCTACCCCCACTAAATGGGGTTGCGCGCATCGATCGGTACCATCCTTGAGCTTCTCCGACTTTCGGAAGGGTTAGGGTTAGGGTTAGGGATGAAAGCACATAGGAGAAAGAGATATTCTTGAATAACTTTTTTTGTGAAGGTCGGAGAGACTTGCAAGTAGGCTCTACCCCCACTAAATGGGGTAGCGCACATCGATCGGTACCATCCTTGAGCTTCTCCGACTTTCGGAAGGATTAGGGTTAGGGTTAGGGATGAAAGCACATAGGAGAAAGAGATATTCTTGAATAACTTTTTTTGTGAAGGTCGGAGAGACTTGGAAAGTGGTTGCATCTGGACTAATTTGGGTCCTGCGGATCGATTGGTACCATCCCCGAGCTTGTACGACCTTCGGAAGAGGTCGACCGACGAAATTCCCCCAAATCTGAGGAGATATTCTTGAATAACTTTTTTTGTGAAGGTCGGAGAGACTTGCAAGTAGGCTCTACCCCCACTAAATGGGGTAGCGCGCATCGATCGGTACCATCCTTGAGCTTCTCCGACTTTCGGAAGGGTTAGGGTTAGGGTTAGGGATGAAAGCACATAGGAGAAAGAGATATTCTTGAATAACTTTTTTTGTGAAGGTCGGAGAGACTTGCAAGTAGGCTCTACCCCCACTAAATGGGGTAGCGCACATCGATCGGTACCATCCTTGAGCTTCTCCGACTTTCGGAAGGGCTAGGGTTAGGGTTAGGGATGAAAGCACATAGGAGAAAGAGATATTCTTGAATAACTTTTTTTGTGAAGGTCGGAGAGACTTGGAAAGTGGTTGCATCTGGACTAATTTGGGTCCTGCGGATCGATTGGTACCATCCCCGAGCTTGTACGACCTTCGAAAGAGGTCGACCGACGAAATTCCCCCAAATCTGAGGAGATATTCTTGAATAACTTTTTTTGTGAAGGTCGGAGAGACTTGCAAGTAGGCTCTACCCCCACTAAATGGGGTTGCGCGCATCGATCGGTACCATCCTTGAGCTTCTCCGACTTTCGGAAGGGTTAGGGTTAGGGTTAGGGATGAAAGCACATAGGAGAAAGAGATATTCTTGAATAACTTTTTTTGTGAAGGTCGGAGAGACTTGCAAGTAGGCTCTACCCCCACTAAATGGGGTAGCGCGCATCGATCGGTACCATCCTTGAGCTTCTCCGACTTTCGGAAGGGTTAGGGTTAGGGTTAGGGATGAAAGCACATAGGAGAAAGAGATATTCTTGAATAACTTTTTTTATGAAGGTCGGAGAGACTTGGAAAGTGGTTGCATCTGGATTAATTTGGGTCCTGCGGATCGATTGGTACCATCCCCGAGCTTGTACGACCTTCGGAAGAGGTCGACCGACGAAATTCCCCCAAATCTGAGGAGATATTCTTGAATAACTTTTTTTGTGAAGGTCGGAGAGACTTGCAAGTAGGCTCTACCCCCACTAAATGGGGTTGCGCGCATCGATCGGTACCATCCTTGAGCTTCTCCGACTTTCGGAAGGGTTAGGGTTAGGGTTAGGGATGAAAGCACATAGGAGAAAGAGATATTCTTGAATAACTTTTTTTGTGAAGGTCGGAGAGACTTGCAAGTAGGCTCTACCCCCACTAAATGGGGTAGCGCGCATCGATCGGTACCATCCTTGAGCTTCTCCGACTTTCGGAAGGGTTAGGGTTAGGGTTAGGGATGAAAGCACATAGGAGAAAGAGATATTCTTGAATAACTTTTTTTGTGAAGGTCGGAGAGACTTGGAAAGTGGTTGCATCTGGACTAATTTGGGTCCTGCGGATCGATTGGTACCATCCCCGAGCTTGTACGACCTTCGAAAGAGGTCGACCGACGAAATTCCCCCAAATCTGAGGAGATATTCTTGAATAACTTTTTTTGTGAAGGTCGGAGAGACTTGCAAGTAGGCTCTACCCCCACTAAATGGGGTTGCGCGCATCGATCGGTACCATCCTTGAGCTTCTCCGACTTTCGGAAGGGTTAGGGTTAGGGTTAGGGATGAAAGCACATAGGAGAAAGAGATATTCTTGAATAACTTTTTTTGTGAAGGTCGGAGAGACTTGCAAGTAGGCTCTACCCCCACTAAATGGGGTAGCGCGCATCGATCGGTACCATCCTTGAGCTTCTCCGACTTTCGGAAGGGTTAGGGTTAGGGTTAGGGATGAAAGCACATAGGAGAAAGAGATATTCTTGAATAACTTTTTTTGTGAAGGTCGGAGAGACTTGGAAAGTGGTTGCATCTGGACTAATTTGGGTCCTGCGGATCGATTGGTACCATCCCCGAGCTTGTACGACCTTCGGAAGAGGTCGACCGACGAAATTCCCCCAAATCTGAGGAGATATTCTTGAATAACTTTTTTTGTGAAGGTCGGAGAGACTTGCAAGTAGGCTCTACCCCCACTAAATGGGGTTGCGCGCATCGATCGGTACCATCCTTGAGCTTCTCCGACTTTCGGAAGGGTTAGGGTTAGGGTTAGGGATGAAAGCACATAGGAGAAAGAGATATTCTTGAATAACTTTTTTTTTGAAGGTCGGAGAGACTTGCAAGTAGGCTCTACCCCCACTAAATGGGGTAGCGCGCATCGATCGGTACCATCCTTGAGCTTCTCCGACTTTCGGAAGGGTTAGGGTTAGGGTTAGGGATGAAAGCACATAGGAGAAAGAGATATTCTTGAATAACTTTTTTTGTGAAGGTCGGAGAGACTTGGAAAGTGGTTGCATCTGGACTAATTTGGGTCCTGCGGATCGATTGGTACCATCCCCGAGCTTGTACGACCTTCGAAAGAGGTCGACCGACGAAATTCCCCCAAATCTGAGGAGATATTCTTGAATAACTTTTTTTGTGAAGGTCGGAGAGACTTGCAAGTAGGCTCTACCCCCACTAAATGGGGTTGCGCACATCGATCGGTACCATCCTTGAGCTTCTCCGACTTTCGGAAGGGTTAGGGTTAGGGTTAGGGATGAAAGCACATAGGAGAAAGAGATATTCTTGAATAACTTTTTTTGTGAAGGTCGGAGAGACTTGCAAGTAGGCTCTACCCCCACTAAATGGGGTAGCGCGCATCGATCGGTACCATCCTTGAGCTTCTCCGACTTTCGGAAGGGTTAGGGTTAGGGTTAGGGATGAAAGCACATAGGAGAAAGAGATATTCTTGAATAACTTTTTTTGTGAAGGTCGGAGAGACTTGCAAGTAGGCTCTACCCCCACTAAATGGGGTAGCGCGCATCGATCGGTACCATCCTTGAGCTTCTCCGACTTTCGGAAGGGTTAGGGTTAGGGTTAGGGATGAAAGCACATAGGAGAAAGAGATATTCTTGAATAACTTTTTTTGTGAAGGTCGGAGAGACTTGGAAAGTGGTTGCATCTGGATTAATTTGGGTCCTGCGGATCGATTGGTACCATCCCCGAGCTTGTACGACCTTCGGAAGAGGTCGACCGACGAAATTCCCCCAAATCTGAGGAGATATTCTTGAATAACTTTTTTTGTGAAGGTCGGAGAGACTTGCAAGTAGGCTCTACCCCCACTAAATGGGGTTGCGCGCATCGATCGGTACCATCCTTGAGCTTCTCCGACTTTCGGAAGGGTTAGGGTTAGGGTTAGGGATGAAAGCACATAGGAGAAAGAGATATTCTTGAATAACGTTTTTTGTGAAGGTCGGAGAGACTTGCAAGTAGGCTCTACCCCCACTAAATGGGGTAGCGCGCATCGATCGGTACCATCCTTGAGCTTCTCCGACTTTCGGAAGGGTTAGGGTTAGGGTTAGGGATGAAAGCACATAGGAGAAAGAGATATTCTTGAATAACTTTTTTTGTGAAGGTCGGAGAGACTTGGAAAGTGGTTGCATCTGGACTAATTTGGGTCCTGCGGATCGATTGGTACCATCCCCGAGCTTGTACGACCTTCGAAAGAGGTCGACCGACGAAATTCCCCCAAATCTGAGGAGATATTCTTGAATAACTTTTTTTGTGAAGGTCGGAGAGACTTGCAAGTAGGCTCTACCCCCACTAAATGGGGTTGCGCACATCGATCGGTACCATCCTTGAGCTTCTCTGACTTTCGGAAGGGTTAGGGTTAGGGTTAGGGATGAAAGCACATAGGAGAAAGAGATATTCTTGAATAACTTTTTTTGTGAAGGTCGGAGAGACTTGCAAGTAGGCTCTACCCCCACTAAATGGGGTAGCGCGCATCGATCGGTACCATCCTTGAGCTTCTCCGACTTTCGGAAGGGTTAGGGTTAGGGTTAGGGATGAAAGCACATAGGAGAAAGAGATATTCTTGAATAACTTTTTTTGTGAAGGTCGGAGAGACTTGGAAAGTGGTTGCATCTGGACTAATTTGGGTCCTGCGGATCGATTGGTACCATCCCCGAGCTTGTACGACCTTCGAAAGAGGTCGACCGACGAAATTCCCCCAAATCTGAGGAGATATTCTTGAATAACTTTTTTTGTGAAGGTCGGAGAGACTTGCAAGTAGGCTCTACCCCCACTAAATGGGGTTGCGCACATCGATCGGTACCATCCTTGAGCTTCTCTGACTTTCGGAAGGGTTAGGGTTAGGGTTAGGGATGAAAGCACATAGGAGAAAGAGATATTCTTGAATAACTTTTTTTGTGAAGGTCGGAGAGACTTGCAAGTAGGCTCTACCCCCACTAAATGGGGTAGCGCGCATCGATCGGTACCATCCTTGAGCTTCTCCGACTTTCGGAAGGGTTAGGGTTAGGGTTAGGGATGAAAGCACATAGGAGAAAGAGATATTCTTGAATAACTTTTTTTGTGAAGGTCGGAGAGACTTGGAAAGTGGTTGCATCTGGACTAATTTGGGTCCTGCGGATCGATTGGTACCATCCCCGAGCTTGTACGACCTTCGGAAGAGGTCGACCGACGAAATTCCCCCAAATCTGAGGAGATATTCTTGAATAACTTTTTTTGTGAAGGTCGGAGAGACTTGCAAGTAGGCTCTACCCCCACTAAATGGGGTTGCGCGCATCGATCGGTACTATCCTTGAGCTTCTCCGACTTTCGGAAGGGTTAGGGTTAGGGTTAGGGATGAAAGCACATAGGAGAAAGAGATATTCTTGAATAACTTTTTTTGTGAAGGTCGGAGAGACTTGCAAGTAGGCTCTACCCCCACTAAATGGGGTAGCGCGCATCGATCGGTACCATCCTTGAGCTTCTCCGACTTTCGGAAGGGTTAGGGTTAGGGTTAGGGATGAAAGCACATAGGAGAAAGAGATATTCTTGAATAACTTTTTTTGTGAAGGTCGGAGAGACTTGGAAAGTGGTTGCATCTGGACTAATTTGGGTCCTGCGGATCGATTGGTACCATCCCCGAGCTTGTACGACCTTCGAAAGAGGTCGACCGACGAAATTCCCCCAAATCTGAGGAGATATTCTTGAATAACTTTTTTTGTGAAGGTCAGAGAGACTTGCAAGTAGGCTCTACCCCCACTAAATGGGGTTGCGCACATCGATCGGTACCATCCTTGAGCTTCTCCGACTTTCGGAAGGGTTAGGGTTAGGGTTAGGGATGAAAGCACATAGGAGAAAGAGATATTCTTGAATAACTTTTTTTGTGAAGGTCGGAGAGACTTGCAAGTAGGCTCTACCCCCACTAAATGGGGTAGCGCGCATCGATCGGTACCATCCTTGAGCTTCTCCGACTTTCGGAAGGGTTAGGGTTAGGGTTAGGGATGAAAGCACATAGGAGAAAGAGATATTCTTGAATAACTTTTTTTGTGAAGGTCGGAGAGACTTGCAAGTAGGCTCTACCCCCACTAAATGGGGTAGCGCGCATCGATCGGTACCATCCTTGAGCTTCTCCGACTTTCGGAAGGGTTAGGGTTAGGGTTAGGGATGAAAGCACATAGGAGAAAGAGATATTCTTGAATAACTTTTTTTGTGAAGGTCGGAGAGACTTGCAAGTAGGCTCTACCCCCACTAAATGGGGTAGCGCGCATCGATCGGTACCATCCTTGAGCTTCTCCGACTTTCGGAAGGGTTAGGGTTAGGGTTAGGGATGAAAGCACATAGGAGAAAGAGATATTCTTGAATAACTTTTTTTGTGAAGGTCGGAGAGACTTGGAAAGTGGTTGCATCTGGACTAATTTGGGTCCTGCGGATCGATTGGTACCATCCCCGAGCTTGTACGACCTTCGGAAGAGGTCGACCGACGAAATTCCCCCAAATCTGAGGAGATATTCTTGAATAACTTTTTTTGTGAAGGTCGGAGAGACTTGCAAGTAGGCTCTACCCCCACTAAATGGGGTAGCGCGCATCGATCGGTACCATCCTTGAGCTTCTCCGACTTTCGGAAGGGTTAGGGTTAGGGTTAGGGATGAAAGCACATAGGAGAAAGAGATATTCTTGAATAACGTTTTTTGTGAAGGTCGGAGAGACTTGCAAGTAGGCTCTACCCCCACTAAATGGGGTAGCGCGCATCGATCGGTACCATCCTTGAGCTTCTCCGACTTTCGGAAGGGTTAGGGTTAGGGTTAGGGATGAAAGCACATAGGAGAAAGAGATATTCTTGAATAACTTTTTTTGTGAAGGTCGGAGAGACTTGGAAAGTGGTTGCATCTGGACTAATTTGGGTCCTGCGGATCGATTGGTACCATCCCCGAGCTTGTACGACCTTCGGAAGAGGTCGACCGACGAAATTCCCCCAAATCTGAGGAGATATTCTTGAATAACTTTTTTTGTGAAGGTCGGAGAGACTTGCAAGTAGGCTCTACCCCCACTAAATGGGGTAGCGCGCATCGATCGGTACCATCCTTGAGCTTCTCCGACTTTCGGAAGGGTTAGGGTTAGGGTTAGGGATGAAAGCACATAGGAGAAAGAGATATTCTTGAATAACTTTTTTTGTGAAGGTCGGAGAGACTTGGAAAGTGGTTGCATCTGGACTAATTTGGGTCCTGCGGATCGATTGGTACCATCCCCGAGCTTGTACGACCTTCGAAAGAGGTCGACCGACGAAATTCCCCCAAATCTGAGGAGATATTCTTGAATAACTTTTTTTGTGAAGGTCGGAGAGACTTGCAAGTAGGCTCTACCCCCACTAAATGGGGTTGCGCGCATCGATCGGTACCATCCTTGAGCTTCTCCGACTTTCGGAAGGGTTAGGGTTAGGGTTAGGGATGAAAGAACATAGGAGAAAGAGATATTCTTGAATAACTTTTTTTGTGAAGGTCGGAGAGACTTGCAAGTAGGCTCTACCCCCACTAAATGGGGTAGCGCGCATCGATCGGTACCATCCTTGAGCTTCTCCGACTTTCGGAAGGGTTAGGGTTAGGGTTAGGGATGAAAGCACATAGGAGAAAGAGATATTCTTGAATAACTTTTTTTGTGAAGGTCGGAGAGACTTGGAAAGTGGTTGCATCTGGACTAATTTGGGTCCTGCGGATCGATTGGTACCATCCCCGAGCTTGTACGACCTTCGGAAGAGGTCGACCGACGAAATTCCCCCAAATCTGAGGAGATATTCTTGAATAACTTTTTTTGTGAAGGTCGGAGAGACTTGCAAGTAGGCTCTACCCCCACTAAATGGGGTTGCGCGCATCGATCGGTACCATCCTTGAGCTTCTCCGACTTTTGGAAGGGTTAGGGTTAGGGTTAGGGATGAAAGCACATAGGAGAAAGAGATATTCTTGAATAACTTTTTTTGTGAAGGTCGGAGAGACTTGCAAGTAGGCTCTACCCCCACTAAATGGGGTAGCGCGCATCGATCGGTACCATCCTTGAGCTTCTCCGACTTTCGGAAGGGTTAGGGTTAGGGTTAGGGATGAAAGCACATAGGAGAAAGAGATATTCTTGAATAACTTTTTTTGTGAAGGTCGGAGAGACTTGGAAAGTGGTTGCATCTGGACTAATTTGGGTCCTGCGGATCGATTGGTACCATCCCCGAGCTTGTACGACCTTCGAAAGAGGTCGACCGACGAAATTCCCCCAAATCTGAGGAGATATTCTTGAATAACTTTTTTTGTGAAGGTCGGAGAGACTTGCAAGTAGGCTCTACCCCCACTAAATGGGGTTGCGCGCATCGATCGGTACCATCCTTGAGCTTCTCCGACTTTCGGAAGGGTTAGGGTTAGGGTTAGGGATGAAAGCACATAGGAGAAAGAGATATTCTTGAATAACTTTTTTTGTGAAGGTCGGAGAGACTTGCAAGTAGGCTCTACCCCCACTAAATGGGGTAGCGCGCATCAATCGGTACCATCCTTGAGCTTCTCCGACTTTCGGAAGGGTTAGGGTTAGGGTTAGGGATGAAAGCACATAGGAGAAAGAGATATTCTTGAATAACTTTTTTTGTGAAGGTCGGAGAGACTTGCAAGTAGGCTCTACCCCCACTAAATGGGGTAGCGCGCATCGATCGGTACCATCCTTGAGCTTCTCCGACTTTCGGAAGGGTTAGGGTTAGGGTTAGGGATGAAAGCACATAGGAGAAAGAGATATTCTTGAATAACGTTTTTTGTGAAGGTCGGAGAGACTTGCAAGTAGGCTCTACCCCCACTAAATGGGGTAGCGCGCATCGATCGGTACCATCCTTGAGCTTCTCCGACTTTCGGAAGGGTTAGGGTTAGGGTTAGGGATGAAAGCACATAGGAGAAAGAGATATTCTTGAATAACTTTTTTTGTGAAGGTCGGAGAGACTTGCAAGTAGGCTCTAACCCCACTAAATGGGGTAGCGCGCATCGATCGGTACCATCCTTGAGCTTCTCCGACTTTCGGAAGGGTTAGGGTTAGGGTTAGGGATGAAAGCACATAGGAGAAAGAGATATTCTTGAATAACTTTTTTTGTGAAGGTCGGAGAGACTTGGAAAGTGGTTGCATCTGGACTAATTTGGGTCCTGCAGATCGATTGGTACCATCCCCGAGCTTGTACGACCTTCGGAAGAGGTCGACCGACGAAATTCCCCCAAATCTGAGGAGATATTCTTGAATAACTTTTTTTGTGAAGGTCGGAGAGACTTGCAAGTAGGCTCTACCCCCACTAAATGGGGTAGCGCGCATCGATCGGTACCATCCTTGAGCTTCTCCGACTTTCGGAAGGGTTAGGGTTAGGGATGAAAGCACATAGGAGAAAGAGATATTCTTGAATAACTTTTTTTGTGAAGGTCGGAGAGACTTGCAAGTAGGCTCTACCCCCACTAAATGGGGTAGCGCGCATCGATCGGTACCATCCTTGAGCTTCTCCGACTTTCGGAAGGGTTAGGGTTAGGGTTAGGGATGAAAGCACATAGGAGAAAGAGATATTCTTGAATAACTTTTTTTGTGAAGGTCGGAGAGACTTGGAAAGTGGTTGCATCTGGACTAATTTGGGTCCTGCAGATCGATTGGTACCATCCCCGAGCTTGTACGACCTTCGGAAGAGGTCGACCGACGAAATTCCCCCAAATCTGAGGAGATATTCTTGAATAACTTTTTTTGTGAAGGTCGGAGAGACTTGCAAGTAGGCTCTACCCCCACTAAATGGGATAGCGCGCATCGATCGGTACCATCCTTGAGCTTCTCCGACTTTCGGAAGGGTTAGGGTTAGGGTTAGGGATGAAAGCACATAGGAGAAAGAGATATTCTTGAATAACTTTTTTTGTGAAGGTCGGAGAGACTTGCAAGTAGGCTCTACCCCCACTAAATGGGGTAGCGCACATCGATCGGTACCATCCTTGAGCTTCTCCGACTTTCGGAAGGGTTAGGGTTAGGGTTAGGGATGAAAGCACATAGGAGAAAGAGATATTCTTGAATAACTTTTTTTGTGAAGGTCGGAGAGACTTGGAAAGTGGTTGCATCTGGACTAATTTGGGTCCTGCGGATCGATTGGTACCATCCCCGAGCTTGTACGACCTTCGAAAGAGGTCGACCGACGAAATTCCCCCAAATCTGAGGAGATATTCTTGAATAACTTTTTTTGTGAAGGTCGGAGAGACTTGCAAGTAGGCTCTACCCCCACTAAATGGGGTTGCGCGCATCGATCGGTACCATCCTTGAGCTTCTCCGACTTTCGGAAGGGTTAGGGTTAGGGTTAGGGATGAAAGCACATAGGAGAAAGAGATATTCTTGAATAACTTTTTTTGTGAAGGTCGGAGAGACTTGCAAGTAGGCTCTACCCCCACTAAATGGGGTAGCGCGCATCGATCGGTACCATCCTTGAGCTTCTCCGACTTTCGGAAGGGTTAGGGTTAGGGTTAGGGATGAAAGCACATAGGAGAAAGAGATATTCTTGAATAACTTTTTTTGTGAAGGTCGGAGAGACTTGGAAAGTGGTTGCATCTGGACTAATTTGGGTCCTGCGGATCGATTGGTACCATCCCCGAGCTTGTACGACCTTCGGAAGAGGTCGACCGACGAAATTCCCCCAAATCTGAGGAGATATTCTTGAATAACTTTTTTTGTGAAGGTCGGAGAGACTTGCAAGTAGGCTCTACCCCCACTAAATGGGGTTGCGCACATCGATCGGTACCATCCTTGAGCTTCTCCGACTTTCGGAAGGGTTAGGGTTAGGGTTAGGGATGAAAGCACATAGGAGAAAGAGATATTCTTGAATAACTTTTTTTGTGAAGGTCGGAGAGACTTGCAAGTAGGCTCTACCCCCACTAAATGGGGTAGCGCGCATCGATCGGTACCATCCTTGAGCTTCTCCGACTTTCGGAAGGGTTAGGGTTAGGGTTAGGGATGAAAGCACATAGGAGAAAGAGATATTCTTGAATAACTTTTTTTGTGAAGGTCGGAGAGACTTGCAAGTAGGCTCTACCCCCACTAAATGGGGTAGCGCGCATCGATCGGTACCATCCTTGAGCTTCTCCGACTTTCGGAAGGGTTAGGGTTAGGGTTAGGGATGAAAGCACATAGGAGAAAGAGATATTCTTGAATAACTTTTTTTGTGAAGGTCGGAGAGACTTGCAAGTAGGCTCTACCCCCACTAAATGGGGTAGCGCGCATCGATCGGTACCATCCTTGAGCTTCTCCGACTTTCGGAAGGGTTAGGGTTAGGGTTAGGGATGAAAGCACATAGGAGAAAGAGATATTCTTGAATAACTTTTTTTGTGAAGGTCGGAGAGACTTGGAAAGTGGTTGCATCTGGACTAATTTGGGTCCTGCGGATCGATTGGTACCATCCCCGAGCTTGTACGACCTTCGGAAGAGGTCGACCGACGAAATTCCCCCAAATCTGAGGAGATATTCTTGAATAACTTTTTTTGTGAAGGTCGGAGAGACTTGCAAGTAGGCTCTACCCCCACTAAATGGGGTAGCGCGCATCGATCGGTACCATCCTTGAGCTTCTCCGACTTTCGGAAGGGTTAGGGTTAGGGTTAGGGATGAAAGCACATAGGAGAAAGAGATATTCTTGAATAACGTTTTTTGTGAAGGTCGGAGAGACTTGCAAGTAGGCTCTACCCCCACTAAATGGGGTAGCGCGCATCGATCGGTACCATCCTTGAGCTTCTCCGACTTTCGGAAGGGTTAGGGTTAGGGTTAGGGATGAAAGCACATAGGAGAAAGAGATATTCTTGAATAACTTTTTTTGTGAAGGTCGGAGAGACTTGCAAGTAGGCTCTAACCCCACTAAATGGGGTAGCGCGCATCGATCGGTACCATCCTTGAGCTTCTCCGACTTTCGGAAGGGTTAGGGTTAGGGTTAGGGATGAAAGCACATAGGAGAAAGAGATATTCTTGAATAACTTTTTTTGTGAAGGTCGGAGAGACTTGCAAGTAGGCTCTACCCCCACTAAATGGGGTAGCGCGCATCGATCGGTACCATCCTTGAGCTTCTCCGACTTTCGGAAGGGTTAGGGTTAGGGTTAGGGATGAAAGCACATAGGAGAAAGAGATATTCTTGAATAACTTTTTTTGTGAAGGTCGGAGAGACTTGCAAGTAGGCTGTACCCCCACTAAATGGGGTAGCGCGCATCGATCGGTACCATCATTGAGCTTCTCCGACTTTCGGAAGGGTTAGGGTTAGGGTTAGGGATGAAAGCACATAGGAGAAAGAGATATTCTTGAATAACTTTTTTTGTGAAGGTCGGAGAGACTTGGAAAGTGGTTGCATCTGGACTAATTTGGGTCCTGCGGATCGATTGGTACCATCCCCGAGCTTGTACGACCTTCGGAAGAGGTCGACCGACGAAATTCCCCCAAATCTGAGGAGATATTCTTGAATAACTTTTTTTGTGAAGGTCGGAGAGACTTGCAAGTAGGCTCTACCCCCACTAAATGGGGTAGCGCGCATCGATCGGTACCATCCTTGAGCTTCTCCGACTTTCGGAAGGGTTAGGGTTAGGGTTAGGGATGAAAGCACATAGGAGAAAGAGATATTCTTGAATAACTTTTTTTGTGAAGGTCCGAGAGACTTGCAAGTAGGCTCTACCCCCACTAAATGGGGTAGCGCGCATCGATCGGTACCATCCTTGAGCTTCTCCGACTTTCGGAAGGGTTAGGGTTAGGGTTAGGGATGAAAGCACATAGGAGAAAGAGATATTCTTGAATAACTTTTTTTGTGAAGGTCGGAGAGACTTGGAAAGTGGTTGCATCTGGACTAATTTGGGTCCTGCGGATCGATTGGTACCATCCCCGAGCTTGTACGACCTTCGGAAGAGGTCGACCGACGAAATTCCCCCAAATCTGAGGAGATATTCTTGAATAACTTTTTTTGTGAAGGTCGGAGAGACTTGCAAGTAGGCTCTACCCCCACTAAATGGGGTTGCGCGCATCGACCAGTACCATCCTTGAGCTTCTCCGACTTTCGGAAGGGTTAGGGTTAGGGTTAGGGATGAAAGCACATAGGAGAAAGAGATATTCTTGAATAACTTTTTTTGTGAAGGTCGGAGAGACTTGCAAGTAGGCTCTACCCCCACTAAATGGGGTAGCGCGCATCGATCGGTACCATCCTTGAGCTTCTCCGACTTTCGGAAGGGTTAGGGTTAGGGTTAGGGATGAAAGCACATAGGAGAAAGAGATATTCTTGAATAACTTTTTTTGTGAAGGTCGGAGAGACTTGCAAGTAGGCTCTACCCCCACTAAATGGGGTAGCGCGCATCGATCGGTACCATCCTTGAGCTTCTCCGACTTTCGGAAGGGTTAGGGTTAGGGTTAGGGATGAAAGCACATAGGAGAAAGAGATATTCTTGAATAACTTTTTTTGTGAAGGTCGGAGAGACTTGGAAAGTGGTTGCATCTGGACTAATTTGGGTCCTGCGGATCGATTGGTACCATCCCCGAGCTTGTACGACCTTCGAAAGAGGTCGACCGACGAAATTCCCCCAAATCTGAGGAGATATTCTTGAATAACTTTTTTTGTGAAGGTCGGAGAGACTTGCAAGTAGGCTCTACCCCCACTAAATGGGGTTGCGCGCATCGATCGGTACCATCCTTGAGCTTCTCCGACTTTCGGAAGGGTTAGGGTTAGGGATGAAAGCACATAGGAGAAAGAGATATTCTTGAATAACTTTTTTTGTGAAGGTCGGAGAGACTTGCAAGTAGGCTCTACCCCCACTAAATGGGGTAGCGCGCATCGATCGGTACCATCCTTGAGCTTCTCCGACTTTCGGAAGGGTTAGGGTTAGGGTTAGGGATGAAAGCACATAGGAGAAAGAGATATTCTTGAATAACTTTTTTTGTGAAGGTCGGAGAGACTTGGAAAGTGGTTGCATCTGGACTAATTTGGGTCCTGCTGATCGATTGGTACCATCCCCGAGCTTGTACGACCTTCGGAAGAGGTCGACCGACGAAATTCCCCCAAATCTGAGGAGATATTCTTGAATAACTTTTTTTGTGAAGGTCGGAGAGACTTGCAAGTAGGCTCTACCCCCACTAAATGGGGTTGCGCGCATCGATCGGTACCATCCTTGAGCTTCTCCGACTTTCGGAAGGGTTAGGGTTAGGGTTAGGGATGAAAGCACATAGGAGAAAGAGATATTCTTGAATAACTTTTTTTGTGAAGGTCGGAGAGACTTGCAAGTAGGCTCTACCCCCACTAAATGGGGTAGCGCGCATCGATCGGTACCATCTTTGAGCTTCTCCGACTTTCGGAAGGGTTAGGGTTAGGGTTAGGGATGAATGCACATAGGAGAAAGAGATATTCT
Organism: Limanda limanda; assembly: GCF_963576545.1. Classification (NCBI taxonomy): domain Eukaryota; kingdom Metazoa; phylum Chordata; class Actinopteri; order Pleuronectiformes; family Pleuronectidae; genus Limanda; species Limanda limanda. The sequence continues at coordinate 253,184 of NW_026870523.1, forward strand.
TGAATAACTTTTTTTGTGAAGGTCGGAGAGACTTGCAAGTAGGCTCTACCCCCACTAAATGGGGTAGCGCGCATCGATCGGTACCATCTTTGAGCTTCTCCGACTTTCGGAAGGGTTAGGGTTAGGGTTAGGGATGAAAGCACATAGGAGAAAGAGATATTCTTGAATAACTTTTTTTGTGAAGGTCGGAGAGACTTGCAAGTAGGCTCTACCCCCACTAAATGGGGTAGCGCGCATCGATCGGTACCATCCTTGAGCTTCTCCGACTTTCGGAAGGGTTAGGGTTAGGGTTAGGGATGAAAGCACATAGGAGAAAGAGATATTCTTGAATAACTTTTTTTGTGAAGGTCGGAGAGACTTGGAAAGTGGTTGCATCTGGACTAATTTGGGTCCTGCAGATCGATTGGTACCATCCCCGAGCTTGTACGACCTTCGGAAGAGGTCGACCGACGAAATTCCCCCAAATCTGAGGAGATATTCTTGAATAACTTTTTTTGTGAAGGTCGGAGAGACTTGCAAGTAGGCTCTACCCCCACTAAATGGGGTAGCGCGCATCGATCGGTACCATCCTTGAGCTTCTCCGACTTTCGGAAGGGTTAGGGTTAGGGTTAGGGATGAAAGCACATAGGAGAAAGAGATATTCTTGAATAACTTTTTTTGTGAAGGTCGGAGAGACTTGCAAGTAGGCTCTACCCCCACTAAATGGGGTAGCGCGCATCGATCGGTACCATCCTTGAGCTTCTCCGACTTTCGGAAGGGTTAGGGTTAGGGTTAGGGATGAAAGCACATAGGAGAAAGAGATATTCTTGAATAACTTTTTTTGTGAAGGTCGGAGAGACTTGGAAAGTGGTTGCATCTGGACTAATTTGGGTCCTGCAGATCGATTGGTACCATCCCCGAGCTTGTACGACCTTCGGAAGAGGTCGACCGACGAAATTCCCCCAAATCTGAGGAGATATTCTTGAATAACTTTTTTTGTGAAGGTCGGAGAGACTTGCAAGTAGGCTCTACCCCCACTAAATGGGGTAGCGCGCATCGATCGGTACTATCCTTGAGCTTCTCCGACTTTCGGAAGGGTTAGGGTTAGGGTTAGGGATGAAAGCACATAGGAGAAAGAGATATTCTTGAATAACTTTTTTTGTGAAGGTCCGAGAGACTTGCAAGTAGGCTCTACCCCCACTAAATGGGGTAGCGCGCATCGATCGGTACCATCCTTGAGCTTCTCCGACTTTCGGAAGGGTTAGGGTTAGGGTTAGGGATGAAAGCACATAGGAGAAAGAGATATTCTTGAATAACTTTTTTTGTGAAGGTCGGAGAGACTTGGAAAGTGGTTGCATCTGGACTAATTTGGGTCCTGCGGATCGATTGGTACCATCCCCGAGCTTGTACGACCTTCGGAAGAGGTCGACCAACGAAATTCCCCCAAATCTGAGGAGATATTCTTGAATAACTTTTTTTGTGAAGGTCGGAGAGACTTGCAAGTAGGCTCTACCCCCACTAAATGGGGTTGCGCGCATCGACCAGTACCATCCTTGAGCTTCTCCGACTTTCGGAAGGGTTAGGGTTAGGGTTAGGGATGAAAGCACATAGGAGAAAGAGATATTCTTGAATAACTTTTTTTGTGAAGGTCGGAGAGACTTGCAAGTAGGCTCTACCCCCACTAAATGGGGTAGCGCGCATCGATCGGTACCATCCTTGAGCTTCTCCGACTTTCGGAAGGGTTAGGGTTAGGGTTAGGGATGAAAGCACATAGGAGAAAGAGATATTCTTGAATAACTTTTTTTGTGAAGGTCGGAGAGACTTGCAAGTAGGCTCTACCCCCACTAAATGGGGTAGCGCGCATCGATCGGTACCATCCTTGAGCTTCTCCGACTTTCGGAAGGGTTAGGGTTAGGGTTAGGGATGAAAGCACATAGGAGAAAGAGATATTCTTGAATAACTTTTTTTGTGAAGGTCGGAGAGACTTGGAAAGTGGTTGCATCTGGACTAATTTGGGTCCTGCGGATCGATTGGTACCATCCCCGAGCTTGTACGACCTTCGAAAGAGGTCGACCGACGAAATTCCCCCAAATCTGAGGAGATATTCTTGAATAACTTTTTTTGTGAAGGTCGGAGAGACTTGCAAGTAGGCTCTACCCCCACTAAATGGGGTTGCGCGCATCGATCGGTACCATCCTTGAGCTTCTCCGACTTTCGGAAGGGTTAGGGTTAGGGTTAGGGATGAAAGCACATAGGAGAAAGAGATATTCTTGAATAACTTTTTTTGTGAAGGTCGGAGAGACTTGCAAGTAGGCTCTACCCCCACTAAATGGGGTAGCGCGCATCGATCGGTACCATCCTTGAGCTTCTCCGACTTTCGGAAGGGTTAGGGTTAGGGTTAGGGATGAAAGCACATAGGAGAAAGAGATATTCTTGAATAACTTTTTTTGTGAAGGTCGGAGAGACTTGGAAAGTGGTTGCATCTGGACTAATTTGGGTCCTGCTGATCGATTGGTACCATCCCCGAGCTTGTACGACCTTCGGAAGAGGTCGACCGACGAAATTCCCCCAAATCTGAGGAGATATTCTTGAATAACTTTTTTTGTGAAGGTCGGAGAGACTTGCAAGTAGGCTCTACCCCCACTAAATGGGGTTGCGCGCATCGATCGGTACCATCCTTGAGCTTCTCCGACTTTCGGAAGGGTTAGGGTTAGGGTTAGGGATGAAAGCACATAGGAGAAAGAGATATTCTTGAATAACTTTTTTTGTGAAGGTCGGAGAGACTTGCAAGTAGGCTCTACCCCCACTAAATGGGGTAGCGCGCATCGATCGGTACCATCCTTGAGCTTCTCCGACTTTCGGAAGGGTTAGGGTTAGGGTTAGGGATGAATGCACATAGGAGAAAGAGATATTCTTGAATAACTTTTTTTGTGAAGGTCGGAGAGACTTGCAAGTAGGCTCTACCCCCTACTAAATGGGGTAGCGCGCATCGATCGGTACCATCTTTGAGCTTCTCCGACTTTCGGAAGGGTTAGGGTTAGGGTTAGGGATGAAAGCACATAGGAGAAAGAGATATTCTTGAATAACTTTTTTTGTGAAGGTCGGAGAGACTTGCAAGTAGGCTCTACCCCCACTAAATGGGGTAGCGCGCATCGATCGGTACCATCCTTGAGCTTCTCCGACTTTCGGAAGGGTTAGGGTTAGGGTTAGGGATGAAAGCACATAGGAGAAAGAGATATTCTTGAATAACTTTTTTTGTGAAGGTCGGAGAGACTTGGAAAGTGGTTGCATCTGGACTAATTTGGGTCCTGCAGATCGATTGGTACCATCCCCGAGCTTGTACGACCTTCGGAAGAGGTCGACCGACGAAATTCCCCCAAATCTGAGGAGATATTCTTGAATAACTTTTTTTGTGAAGGTCGGAGAGACTTGCAAGTAGGCTCTACCCCCACTAAATGGGGTAGCGCGCATCGATCGGTACCATCCTTGAGCTTCTCCGACTTTCGGAAGGGTTAGGGTTAGGGATGAAAGCACATAGGAGAAAGAGATATTCTTGAATAACTTTTTTTGTGAAGGTCGGAGAGACTTGCAAGTAGGCTCTACCCCCACTAAATGGGGTAGCGCGCATCGATCGGTACCATCCTTGAGCTTCTCCGACTTTCGGAAGGGTTAGGGTTAGGGTTAGGGATGAAAGCACATAGGAGAAAGAGATATTCTTGAATAACTTTTTTTGTGAAGGTCGGAGAGACTTGGAAAGTGGTTGCATCTGGACTAATTTGGGTCCTGCAGATCGATTGGTACCATCCCCGAGCTTGTACGACCTTCGGAAGAGGTCGACCGACGAAATTCCCCCAAATCTGAGGAGATATTCTTGAATAACTTTTTTTGTGAAGGTCGGAGAGACTTGCAAGTAGGCTCTACCCCCACTAAATGGGGTAGCGCGCATCGATCGGTACCATCCTTGAGCTTCTCCGACTTTCGGAAGGGTTAGGGTTAGGGTTAGGGATGAAAGCACATAGGAGAAAGAGATATTCTTGAATAACTTTTTTTGTGAAGGTCCGAGAGACTTGCAAGTAGGCTCTACCCCCACTAAATGGGGTAGCGCGCATCGATCGGTACCATCCTTGAGCTTCTCCGACTTTCGGAAGGGTTAGGGTTAGGGTTAGGGATGAAAGCACATAGGAGAAAGAGATATTCCTGAATAACTTTTTTTGTGAAGGTCGGAGAGACTTGAAAAGTGGTTGCATCTGGACTAATTTGGGTCCTGCGGATCGATTGGTACCATCCCCGAGCTTGTACGACCTTCGGAAGAGGTCGACCAACGAAATTCCCCCAAATCTGAGGAGATATTCTTGAATAACTTTTTTTGTGAAGGTCGGAGAGACTTGCAAGTAGGCTCTACCCCCACTAAATGGGGTTGCGCGCATCGACCAGTACCATCCTTGAGCTTCTCCGACTTTCGGAAGGGTTAGGGTTAGGGTTAGGGATGAATGCACATAGGAGAAAGAGATATTCTTGAATAACTTTTTTTGTGAAGGTCGGAGAGACTTGCAAGTAGGCTCTACCCCCTACTAAATGGGGTAGCGCGCATCGATCGGTACCATCTTTGAGCTTCTCCGACTTTCGGAAGGGTTAGGGTTAGGGTTAGGGATGAAAGCACATAGGAGAAAGAGATATTCTTGAATAACTTTTTTTGTGAAGGTCGGAGAGACTTGCAAGTAGGCTCTACCCCCACTAAATGGGGTAGCGCGCATCGATCGGTACCATCCTTGAGCTTCTCCGACTTTCGGAAGGGTTAGGGTTAGGGTTAGGGATGAAAGCACATAGGAGAAAGAGATATTCTTGAATAACTTTTTTTGTGAAGGTCGGAGAGACTTGGAAAGTGGTTGCATCTGGACTAATTTGGGTCCTGCAGATCGATTGGTACCATCCCCGAGCTTGTACGACCTTCGGAAGAGGTCGACCGACGAAATTCCCCCAAATCTGAGGAGATATTCTTGAATAACTTTTTTTGTGAAGGTCGGAGAGACTTGCAAGTAGGCTCTACCCCCACTAAATGGGGTAGCGCGCATCGATCGGTACCATCCTTGAGCTTCTCCGACTTTCGGAAGGGTTAGGGTTAGGGTTAGGGATGAAAGCACATAGGAGAAAGAGATATTCTTGAATAACTTTTTTTGTGAAGGTCGGAGAGACTTGCAAGTAGGCTCTACCCCCACTAAATGGGGTAGCGCGCATCGATCGGTACCATCCTTGAGCTTCTCCGACTTTCGGAAGGGTTAGGGTTAGGGTTAGGGATGAAAGCACATAGGAGAAAGAGATATTCTTGAATAACTTTTTTTGTGAAGGTCGGAGAGACTTGGAAAGTGGTTGCATCTGGACTAATTTGGGTCCTGCAGATCGATTGGTACCATCCCCGAGCTTGTACGACCTTCGGAAGAGGTCGACCGACGAAATTCCCCCAAATCTGAGGAGATATTCTTGAATAACTTTTTTTGTGAAGGTCGGAGAGACTTGCAAGTAGGCTCTACCCCCACTAAATGGGGTAGCGCGCATCGATCGGTACCATCCTTGAGCTTCTCCGACTTTCGGAAGGGTTAGGGTTAGGGTTAGGGATGAAAGCACATAGGAGAAAGAGATATTCTTGAATAACTTTTTTTGTGAAGGTCCGAGAGACTTGCAAGTAGGCTCTACCCCCACTAAATGGGGTAGCGCGCATCGATCGGTACCATCCTTGAGCTTCTCCGACTTTCGGAAGGGTTAGGGTTAGGGTTAGGGATGAAAGCACATAGGAGAAAGAGATATTCCTGAATAACTTTTTTTGTGAAGGTCGGAGAGACTTGGAAAGTGGTTGCATCTGGACTAATTTGGGTCCTGCGGATCGATTGGTACCATCCCCGAGCTTGTACGACCTTCGGAAGAGGTCGACCAACGAAATTCCCCCAAATCTGAGGAGATATTCTTGAATAACTTTTTTTGTGAAGGTCGGAGAGACTTGCAAGTAGGCTCTACCCCCACTAAATGGGGTTGCGCGCATCGACCAGTACCATCCTTGAGCTTCTCCGACTTTCGGAAGGGTTAGGGTTAGGGTTAGGGATGAAAGCACATAGGAGAAAGAGATATTCTTGAATAACTTTTTTTGTGAAGGTCGGAGAGACTTGCAAGTAGGCTCTACCCCCACTAAATGGGGTAGCGCGCATCGATCGGTACCATCCTTGAGCTTCTCCGACTTTCGGAAGGGTTAGGGTTAGGGTTAGGGATGAAAGCACATAGGAGAAAGAGATATTCTTGAATAACTTTTTTTGTGAAGGTCGGAGAGACTTGGAAAGTGGTTGCATCTGGACTAATTTGGGTCCTGCGGATCGATTGGTACCATCCCCGAGCTTGTACGACCTTCGAAAGAGGTCGACCGACGAAATTCCCCCAAATCTGAGGAGATATTCTTGAATAACTTTTTTTGTGAAGGTCGGAGAGACTTGCAAGTAGGCTCTACCCCCACTAAATGGGGTTGCGCGCATCGATCGGTACCATCCTTGAGCTTCTCCGACTTTCGGAAGGGTTAGGGTTAGGGTTAGGGATGAAAGCACATAGGAGAAAGAGATATTCTTGAATAACTTTTTTTGTGAAGGTCGGAGAGACTTGCAAGTAGGCTCTACCCCCACTAAATAAGGTAGCGCGCATCGATTGGTACCATCCTTGAGCTTCTCCGACTTTCGGAAGGGTTAGGGTTAGGGTTAGGGATGAAAGCACATAGGAGAAAGAGATATTCTTGAATAACTTTTTTTGTGAAGGTCGGAGAGACTTGGAAAGTGGTTGCATCTGGACTAATTTGGGTCCTGCTGATCGATTGGTACCATCCCCGAGCTTGTACGACCTTCGGAAGAGGTCGACCGACGAAATTCCCCCAAATCTGAGGAGATATTCTTGAATAACTTTTTTTGTGAAGGTCGGAGAGACTTGCAAGTAGGCTCTACCCCCACTAAATGGGGTTGCGCGCATCGATCGGTACTATCCTTGAGCTTCTCCGACTTTCGGAAGGGTTAGGGTTAGGGTTAGGGATGAAAGCACATAGGAGAAAGAGATATTCTTGAATAACTTTTTTTGTGAAGGTCGGAGAGACTTGCAAGTAGGCTCTACCCCCACTAACTGGGGTAGCGCGCATCGATCGGTACCATCCTTGAGCTTCTCCGATTTTCGGAAGGGTTAGGGTTAGGGATGAAAGCACATAGGAGAAAGAGATATTCTTGAATAACTTTTTTTGTGAAGGTCGGAGAGACTTGCAAGTAGGCTCTACCCCCACTAAATGGGGTAGCGCGCATCGATCGGTACCATCCTTGAGCTTCTCCGACTTTCGGAAGGGTTAGGGTTAGGGTTAGGGATGAAAGCACATAGGAGAAAGAGATATTCTTGAATAACTTTTTTTGTGAAGGTCGGAGAGACTTGCAAGTAGGCTCTACCCCCACTAAATGGGGTAGCGCGCATCGATCGGTACCATCCTTGAGCTTCTCCGACTTTCGGAAGGGTTAGGGTTAGGGTTAGGGATGAAAGCACATAGGAGAAAGAGATATTCTTGAATAACTTTTTTTGTGAAGGTCGGAGAGACTTGGAAAGTGGTTGCATCTGGACTAATTTGGGTCCTGCAGATCGATTGGTACCATCCCCGAGCTTGTACGACCTTCGGAAGAGGTCGACCGACGAAATTCCCCCAAATCTGAGGAGATATTCTTGAATAACTTTTTTTGTGAAGGTCGGAGAGACTTGCAAGTAGGCTCTACCCCCACTAAATGGGGTAGCGCGCATCGATCGGTACCATCCTTGAGCTTCTCCGACTTTCGGAAGGGTTAGGGTTAGGGTTAGGGATGAAAGCACATAGGAGAAAGAGATATTCTTGAATAACTTTTTTTGTGAAGGTCGGAGAGACTTGCAAGTAGGCTCTACCCCCACTAAATGGGGTAGCGCGCATCGATCGGTACCATCCTTGAGCTTCTCCGACTTTCGGAAGGGTTAGGGTTAGGGTTAGGGATGAAAGCACATAGGAGAAAGAGATATTCTTGAATAACTTTTTTTGTGAAGGTCGGAGAGACTTGGAAAGTGGTTGCATCTGGACTAATTTGGGTCCTGCGGATCGATTGGTACCATCCCCGAGCTTGTACGACCTTCGGAAGAGGTCGACCGACGAAATTCCCCCAAATCTGAGGAGATATTCTTGAATAACTTTTTTTGTGAAGGTCGGAGAGACTTGCAAGTAGGCTCTACCCCCACTAAATGGGGTTGCGCGCATCGACCAGTACCATCCTTGAGCTTCTCCGACTTTCGGAAGGGTTAGGGTTAGGGTTAGGGATGAAAGCACATAGGAGAAAGAGATATTCTTGAATAACTTTTTTTGTGAAGGTCGGAGAGACTTGCAAGTAGGCTCTACCCCCACTAAATGGGGTAACGCGCATCGATCGGTACCATCCTTGAGCTTCTCCGACTTTCGGAAGGGTTAGGGTTAGGGTTAGGGATGAAAGCACATAGGAGAAAGAGATATTCTTGAATAACTTTTTTTGTGAAGGTCGGAGAGACTTGCAAGTAGGCTCTACCCCCACTAAATGGGGTAGCGCGCATCGATCGGTACCATCCTTGAGCTTCTCCGACTTTCGGAAGGGTTAGGGTTAGGGTTAGGGATGAAAGCACATAGGAGAAAGAGATATTCTTGAATAACTTTTTTTGTGAAGGTCGGAGAGACTTGGAAAGTGGTTGCATCTGGACTAATTTGGGTCCTGCGGATCGATTGGTACCATCCCCGAGCTTGTACGACCTTCGGAAAAGGTCGACCGACGAAATTCCCCCAAATCTGAGGAGATATTCTTGAATAACTTTTTTTGTGAAGGTCGGAGAGACTTGCAAGTAGGCTCTACCCCCACTAAATGGGGTTGCGCGCATCGATCGGTACCATCCTTGAGCTTCTCCGACTTTCGGAAGGGTTAGGGTTAGGGTTAGGGATGAAAGCACATAGGAGAAAGAGATATTCTTGAATAACTTTTTTTGTGAAGGTCGGAGAGACTTGCAAGTAGTTTCTACCCCCACTAAATGGGGTAGCGCGCATCGATTGGTACCATCCTTGAGCTTCTCCGACTTTCGGAAGGGTTAGGGTTAGGGTTAGGGATGAAAGCACATAGGAGAAAGAGATATTCTTGAATAACTTTTTTTGTGAAGGTCGGAGAGACTTGGAAAGTGGTTGCATCTGGACTAATTTGGGTCCTGCTGATCGATTGGTACCATCCCCGAGCTTGTACGACCTTCGGAAGAGGTCGACCGACGAAATTCCCCCAAATCTGAGGAGATATTCTTGAATAACTTTTTTTGTGAAGGTCGGAGAGACTTGCAAGTAGGCTCTACCCCCACTAAATGGGGTTGCGCGCATCGATCGGTACCATCCTTGAGCTTCTCCGACTTTCGGAAGGGTTAGGGTTAGGGTTAGGGATGAAAGCACATAGGAGAAAGAGATATTCTTGAATAACTTTTTTTGTGAAGGTCGGAGAGACTTGCAAGTAGGCTCTACCCCCACTAAATGGGGTAGCGCACATCGATCGGTACCATCCTTGAGCTTCTCCGACTTTCGGAAGGATTAGGGTTAGGGTTAGGGATGAAAGCACATAGGAGAAAGAGATATTCTTGAATAACTTTTTTTGTGAAGGTCGGAGAGACTTGGAAAGTGGTTGCATCTGGACTAATTTGGGTCCTGCGGATCGATTGGTACCATCCCCGAGCTTGTACGACCTTCGGAAGAGGTCGACCGACGAAATTCCCCCAAATCTGAGGAGATATTCTTGAATAACTTTTTTTGTGAAGGTCGGAGAGACTTGCAAGTAGGCTCTACCCCCACTAAATGGGGTAGCGCGCATCGATCGGTACCATCCTTGAGCTTCTCCGACTTTCGGAAGGGTTAGGGTTAGGGATGAAAGCACATAGGAGAAAGAGATATTCTTGAATAACTTTTTTTGTGAAGGTCGGAGAGACTTGCAAGTAGGCTCAACCCCCACTAAATGGGGTAGCGCACATCGATCGGTACCATCCTTGAGCTTCTCCGACTTTCGGAAGGGTTAGGGTTAGGGTTAGGGATGAAAGCACATAGGAGAAAGAGATATTCTTGAATAACTTTTTTTGTGAAGGTCGGAGAGACTTGGAAAGTGGTTGCATCTGGACTAATTTGGGTCCTGCGGATCGATTGGTACCATCCCCGAGCTTGTACGACCTTCGAAAGAGGTCGACCGACGAAATTCCCCCAAATCTGAGGAGATATTCTTGAATAACTTTTTTTGTGAAGGTCGGAGAGACTTGCAAGTAGGCTCTACCCCCACTAAATGGGGTTGCGCGCATCGATCGGTACCATCCTTGAGCTTCTCCGACTTTCGGAAGGGTTAGGGTTAGGGTTAGGGATGAAAGCACATAGGAGAAAGAGATATTCTTGAATAACTTTTTTTGTGAAGGTCGGAGAGACTTGCAAGTAGGCTCTACCCCCACTAAATGGGGTAGCGCGCATCGATCGGTACCATCCTTGAGCTTCTCCGACTTTCGGAAGGGTTAGGGTTAGGGTTAGGGATGAAAGCACATAGGAGAAAGAGATATTCTTGAATAACTTTTTTTGTGAAGGTCGGAGAGACTTGGAAAGTGGTTGCATCTGGATTAATTTGGGTCCTGCGGATCGATTGGTACCATCCCCGAGCTTGTACGACCTTCGGAAGAGGTCGACCGACGAAATTCCCCCAAATCTGAGGAGATATTCTTGAATAACTTTTTTTGTGAAGGTCGGAGAGACTTGCAAGTAGGCTCTACCCCCACTAAATGGGGTTGCGCGCATCGATCGGTACCATCCTTGAGCTTCTCCGACTTTCGGAAGGGTTAGGGTTAGGGTTAGGGATGAAAGCACATAGGAGAAAGAGATATTCTTGAATAACTTTTTTTGTGAAGGTCGGAGAGACTTGCAAGTAGGCTCTACCCCCACTAAATGGGGTAGCGCGCATCGATCGGTACCATCCTTGAGCTTCTCCGACTTTCGGAAGGGTTAGGGTTAGGGTTAGGGATGAAAGCACATAGGAGAAAGAGATATTCTTGAATAACTTTTTTTGTGAAGGTCGGAGAGACTTGGAAAGTGGTTGCATCTGGACTAATTTGGGTCCTGCGGATCGATTGGTACCATCCCCGAGCTTGTACGACCTTCGAAAGAGGTCGACCGACGAAATTCCCCCAAATCTGAGGAGATATTCTTGAATAACTTTTTTTGTGAAGGTCGGAGAGACTTGCAAGTAGGCTCTACCCCCACTAAATGGGGTTGCGCGCATCGATCGGTACCATCCTTGAGCTTCTCCGACTTTCGGAAGGGTTAGGGTTAGGGTTAGGGATGAAAGCACATAGGAGAAAGAGATATTCTTGAATAACTTTTTTTTTGAAGGTCGGAGAGACTTGCAAGTAGGCTCTACCCCCACTAAATGGCGTAGCGCGCATCGATCGGTACCATCCTTGAGCTTCTCCGACTTTCGGAAGGGTTAGGGTTAGGGTTAGGGATGAAAGCACATAGGAGAAAGAGATATTCTTGAATAACTTTTTTTGTGAAGGTCGGAGAGACTTGGAAAGTGGTTGCATCTGGACTAATTTGGGTCCTGCGGATCGATTGGTACCATCCCCGAGCTTGTACGACCTTCGGAAGAGGTCGACCGACGAAATTCCCCCAAATCTGAGGAGATATTCTTGAATAACTTTTTTTGTGAAGGTCGGAGAGACTTGCAAGTAGGCTCTACCCCCACTAAATGGGGTTGCGCGCATCGATCGGTACCATCCTTGAGCTTCTCCGACTTTCGGAAGGGTTAGGGTTAGGGTTAGGGATGAAAGCACATAGGAGAAAGAGATATTCTTGAATAACTTTTTTTGTGAAGGTCGGAGAGACTTGCAAGTAGGCTCTACCCCCACTAAATGGGGTAGCGCACATCGATCGGTACCATCCTTGAGCTTCTCCGACTTTCGGAAGGGTTAGGGTTAGGGTTAGGGATGAAAGCACATAGGAGAAAGAGATATTCTTGAATAACTTTTTTTGTGAAGGTCGGAGAGACTTGAAAAGTGGTTGCATCTGGACTAATTTGGGTCCTGCGGATCGATTGGTACCATCCCCGAGCTTGTACGACCTTCGAAAGAGGTCGACCGACGAAATTCCCCCAAATCTGAGGAGATATTCTTGAATAACTTTTTTTGTGAAGGTCGGAGAGACTTGCAAGTAGGCTCTACCCCCACTAAATGGGGTAGCGCGCATCGATCGGTACCATCCTTGAGCTTCTCCGACTTTCGGAAGGGTTAGGGTTAGGGATGAAAGCACATAGGAGAAAGAGATATTCTTGAATAACTTTTTTTGTGAAGGTCGGAGAGACTTGCAAGTAGGCTCTACCCCCACTAAATGGGGTAGCGCACATCGATCGGTACCATCCTTGAGCTTCTCCGACTTTCGGAAGGGTTAGGGTTAGGGTTAGGGATGAAAGCACATAGGAGAAAGAGATATTCTTGAATAACTTTTTTTGTGAAGGTCGGAGAGACTTGGAAAGTGGTTGCATCTGGACTAATTTGGGTCCTGCGGATCGATTGGTACCATCCCCGAGCTTGTACGACCTTCGAAAGAGGTCGACCGACGAAATTCCCCCAAATCTGAGGAGATATTCTTGAATAACTTTTTTTGTGAAGGTCGGAGAGACTTGCAAGTAGGCTCTACCCCCACTAAATGGGGTTGCGCGCATCGATCGGTACCATCCTTGAGCTTCTCCGACTTTCGGAAGGGTTAGGGTTAGGGTTAGGGATGAAAGCACATAGGAGAAAGAGATATTCTTGAATAACTTTTTTTGTGAAGGTCGGAGAGACTTGCAAGTAGGCTCTACCCCCACTAAATGGGGTAGCGCGCATCGATCGGTACCATCCTTGAGCTTCTCCGACTTTCGGAAGGGTTAGGGTTAGGGTTAGGGATGAAAGCACATAGGAGAAAGAGATATTCTTGAATAACTTTTTTTGTGAAGGTCGGAGAGACTTGGAAAGTGGTTGCATCTAGATTAATTTGGGTCCTGCGGATCGATTGGTACCATCCCCGAGCTTGTACGACCTTCGGAAGAGGTCGACCGACGAAATTCCCCCAAATCTGAGGAGATATTCTTGAATAACTTTTTTTGTGAAGGTCGGAGAGACTTGCAAGTAGGCTCTACCCCCACTAAATGGGGTTGCGCGCATCGATCGGTACCATCCTTGAGCTTCTCCGACTTTCGGAAGGGTTAGGGTTAGGGTTAGGGATGAAAGCACATAGGAGAAAGAGATATTCTTGAATAACTTTTTTTGTGAAGGTCGGAGAGACTTGCAAGTAGGCTCTACCCCCACTAAATGGGGTAGCGCGCATCGATCGGTACCATCCTTGAGCTTCTCCGACTTTCGGAAGGGTTAGGGTTAGGGTTAGGGATGAAAGCACATAGGAGAAAGAGATATTCTTGAATAACTTTTTTTGTGAAGGTCGGAGAGACTTGGAAAGTGGTTGCATCTGGACTAATTTGGGTCCTGCAGATCGATTGGTACCATCCCCGAGCTTGTACGACCTTCGAAAGAGGTCGACCGACGAAATTCCCCCAAATCTGAGGAGATATTCTTGAATAACTTTTTTTGTGAAGGTCGGAGAGACTTGCAAGTAGGCTCTACCCCCACTAAATGGGGTAGCGCGCATCGATCGGTACCATCCTTGAGCTTCTCCGACTTTCGGAAGGGTTAGGGTTAGGGTTAGGGATGAAAGCACATAGGAGAAAGAGATATTCTTGAATAACTTTTTTTGTGAAGGTCCGGAGAGACTTGCAAGGTAGGCTCTACCCCCACTAAATGGGGTAGCGCGCATCGATCGGTACCATCCTTGAGCTTCTCCGACTTTCGGAAGGGTTAGGGTTAGGGTTAGGGATGAAAGCACATAGGAGAAAGAGATATTCCTTAATTATAAACTTTTTTGTGAAGGTCGGAGAGACTTGGAAAGTGGTTGCATCTGGACTAATTTGGGTCCTGCGGATCGATTGGTACCATCCCCGAGCTTGTACGACCTTCGGAAGAGGTCGACCGACGAAATTCCCCCAAATCTGAGGAGATATTCTTGAATAACTTTTTTTGTGAAGGTCGGAGAGACTTGCAAGTAGGCTCTACCCCCACTAAATGGGGTTGCGCGCATCGATCAGTACCATCCTTGAGCTTCTCCGACTTTCGGAAGGGTTAGGGTTAGGGTTAGGGATGAAAGCACATAGGAGAAAGAGATATTCTTGAATAACTTTTTTTGTGAAGGTCGGAGAGACTTGCAAGTAGGCTCTACCCCCACTAAATGGGGTAGCGCGCATCGATCGGTACCATCCTTGAGCTTCTCCGACTTTCGGAAGGGTTAGGGTTAGGGTTAGGGATGAAAGCACATAGGAGAAAGAGATATTCTTGAATAACTTTTTTTGTGAAGGTCGGGGAGACTTGCAAGTAGGCTCTACCCCCACTAAATGGGGTAGCGCGCATCGATCGGTACCATCCTTGAGCTTCTCCGACTTTCGGAAGGGTTAGGGTTAGGGTTAGGGATGAAAGCACATAGGAGAAAGAGATATTCTTGAATAACTTTTTTTGTGAAGGTCGGAGAGACTTGGAAAGTGGTTGCATCTGGACTAATTTGGGTCCTGCGGATCGATTGGTACCATCCCCGAGCTTGTACGACCTTCGAAAGAGGTCGACCGACGAAATTCCCCCAAATCTGAGGAGATATTCTTGAATAACTTTTTTTGTGAAGGTCGGAGAGACTTGCAAGTAGGCTCTACCCCCACTAAATGGGGTTGCGCGCATCGATCGGTACCATCCTTGAGCTTCTCCGACTTTCGGAAGGGTTAGGGTTAGGGTTAGGGATGAAAGCACATAGGAGAAAGAGATATTCTTGAATAACTTTTTTTGTGAAGGTCGGAGAGACTTGGAAAGTGGTTGCATCTGGACTAATTTGGGTCCTGCTGATCGATTGGTACCATCCCCGAGCTTGTACGACCTTCGGAAGAGGTCGACCGACGAAATTCCCCCAAATCTGAGGAGATATTCTTGAATAACTTTTTTTGTGAAGGTCGGAGAGACTTGCAAGTAGGCTCTACCCCCACTAAATGGGGTTGCGCGCATCGATCGGTACCATCCTTGAGCTTCTCCGACTTTCGGAAGGGTTAGGGTTAGGGTTAGGGATGAAAGCACATAGGAGAAAGAGATATTCTTGAATAACTTTTTTTGTGAAGGTCGGAGAGACTTGCAAGTAGGCTCTACCCCCACTAAATGGGGTAGCGCGCATCGATCGGTACCATCCTTGAGCTTCTCCGATTTTCGGAAGGGTTAGGGTTAGGGATGAAAGCACATAGGAGAAAGAGATATTCTTGAATAACTTTTTTTGTGAAGGTCGGAGAGACTTGCAAGTAGGCTCTACCCCCACTAAATGGGGTAGCGCGCATCGATCGGTACCATCCTTGAGCTTCTCCGACTTTCGGAAGGGTTAGGGTTAGGGTTAGGGATGAAAGCACATAGGAGAAAGAGATATTCTTGAATAACTTTTTTTGTGAAGGTCGGAGAGACTTGCAAGTAGGCTCTACCCCCACTAAATGGGGTAGCGCGCATCGATCGGTACCATCCTTGAGCTTCTCCGACTTTCGGAAGGGTTAGGGTTAGGGTTAGGGATGAAAGCACATAGGAGAAAGAGATATTCTTGAATAACTTTTTTTGTGAAGGTCGGAGAGACTTGGAAAGTGGTTGCATCTGGACTAATTTGGGTCCTGCAGATCGATTGGTACCATCCCCGAGCTTGTACGACCTTCGGAAGAGGTCGACCGACGAAATTCCCCCAAATCTGAGGAGATATTCTTGAATAACTTTTTTTGTGAAGGTCGGAGAGACTTGCAAGTAGGCTCTACCCCCACTAAATGGGGTAGCGCGCATCGATCGGTACCATCCTTGAGCTTCTCCGACTTTCGGAAGGGTTAGGGTTAGGGTTAGGGATGAAAGCACATAGGAGAAAGAGATATTCTTGAATAACTTTTTTTGTGAAGGTCGGAGAGACTTGCAAGTAGGCTCTACCCCCACTAAATGGGGTAGCGCGCATCGATCGGTACCATCCTTGAGCTTCTCCGACTTTCGGAAGGGTTAGGGTTAGGGTTAGGGATGAAAGCACATAGGAGAAAGAGATATTCTTGAATAACTTTTTTTGTGAAGGTCGGAGAGACTTGGAAAATGGTTGCATCTGGACTAATTTGGGTCCTGCGGATCGATTGGTACCATCCCCGAGCTTGTACGACCTTCGGAAGAGGTCGACCGACGAAATTCCCCCAAATCTGAGGAGATATTCTTGAATAACTTTTTTTGTGAAGGTCGGAGAGACTTGCAAGTAGGCTCTACCCCCACTAAATGGGGTAGCGCGCATCGATCGGTACCATCCTTGAGCTTCTCCGACTTTCGGAAGGGTTAGGGTTAGGGTTAGGGATGAAAGCACATAGGAGAAAGAGATATTCTTGAATAACTTTTTTTGTGAAGGTCGGAGAGACTTGCAAGTAGGCTCTACCCCCACTAAATGGGGTAGCGCGCATCGATCGGTACCATCCTTGAGCTTCTCCGACTTTCGGAAGGGTTAGGGTTAGGGTTAGGGATGAAAGCACATAGGAGAAAGAGATATTCTTGAATAACTTTTTTTGTGAAGGTCGGAGAGACTTGGAAAGTGGTTGCATCTGGACTAATTTGGGTCCTGCGGATCGATTGGTACCATCCCCGAGCTTGTACGACCTTCGGAAGAGGTCGACCGACGAAATTCCCCCAAATCTGAGGAGATATTCTTGAATAACTTTTTTTGTGAAGGTCGGAGAGACTTGCAAGTAGGCTCTACCCCCACTAAATGGGGTAGCGCGCATCGATCGGTACCATCCTTGAGCTTCTCCGACTTTCGGAAGGGTTAGGGTTAGGGATGAAAGCACATAGGAGAAAGAGATATTCTTGAATAACTTTTTTTGTGAAGGTCGGAGAGACTTGCAAGTAGGCTCTACCCCCACTAAATGGGGTAGCGCACATCGATCGGTACCA
This sequence comes from Limanda limanda, assembly GCF_963576545.1. Taxonomy (NCBI): domain Eukaryota; kingdom Metazoa; phylum Chordata; class Actinopteri; order Pleuronectiformes; family Pleuronectidae; genus Limanda; species Limanda limanda. The sequence continues at coordinate 270,263 of NW_026870523.1, forward strand.
TCCTTGAGCTTCTCCGACTTTCGGAAGGGTTAGGGTTAGGGTTAGGGATGAAAGCACATAGGAGAAAGAGATATTCTTGAATAACTTTTTTTGTGAAGGTCGGAGAGACTTGGAAAGTGGTTGCATCTGGACTAATTTGGGTCCTGCGGATCGATTGGTACCATCCCCGAGCTTGTACGACCTTCGAAAGAGGTCGACCGACGAAATTCCCCCAAATCTGAGGAGATATTCTTGAATAACTTTTTTTGTGAAGGTCGGAGAGACTTGCAAGTAGGCTCTACCCCCACTAAATGGGGTTGCGCGCATCGATCGGTACCATCCTTGAGCTTCTCCGACTTTCGGAAGGGTTAGGGTTAGGGTTAGGGATGAAAGCACATAGGAGAAAGAGATATTCTTGAATAACTTTTTTTGTGAAGGTCGGAGAGACTTGCAAGTAGGCTCTACCCCCACTAAATGGGGTAGCGCGCATCGATCGGTACCATCCTTGAGCTTCTCCGACTTTCGGAAGGGTTAGGGTTAGGGTTAGGGATGAAAGCACATAGGAGAAAGAGATATTCTTGAATAACTTTTTTTGTGAAGGTCGGAGAGACTTGGAAAGTGGTTGCATCTGGATTAATTTGGGTCCTGCAGATCGATTGGTACCATCCCCGAGCTTGTACGACCTTCGGAAGAGGTCGACCGACGAAATTCCCCCAAATCTGAGGAGATATTCTTGAATAACTTTTTTTGTGAAGGTCGGAGAGACTTGCAAGTAGGCTCTACCCCCACTAAATGGGGTTGCGCGCATCGATCGGTACCATCCTTGAGCTTCTCCGACTTTCGGAAGGGTTAGGGTTAGGGTTAGGGATGAAAGCACATAGGAGAAAGAGATATTCTTGAATAACTTTTTTTGTGAAGGTCGGAGAGACTTGCAAGTAGGCTCTACCCCCACTAAATGGGGTAGCGCGCATCGATCGGTACCATCCTTGAGCTTCTCCGACTTTCGGAAGGGTTAGGGTTAGGGTTAGGGATGAAAGCACATAGGAGAAAGAGATATTCTTGAATAACTTTTTTTGTGAAGGTCGGAGAGACTTGGAAAGTGGTTGCATCTGGACTAATTTGGGTCCTGCAGATCGATTGGTACCATCCCCGAGCTTGTACGACCTTCGAAAGAGGTCGACCGACGAAATTCCCCCAAATCTGAGGAGATATTCTTGAATAACTTTTTTTGTGAAGGTCGGAGAGACTTGCAAGTAGGCTCTACCCCCACTAAATGGGGTAGCGCGCATCGATCGGTACCATCCTTGAGCTTCTCCGACTTTCGGAAGGGTTAGGGTTAGGGTTAGGGATGAAAGCACATAGGAGAAAGAGATATTCTTGAATAACTTTTTTTGTGAAGGTCCGAGAGACTTGCAAGTAGGCTCTACCCCCACTAAATGGGGTAGCGCGCATCGATCGGTACCATCCTTGAGCTTCTCCGACTTTCGGAAGGGTTAGGGTTAGGGTTAGGGATGAAAGCACATAGGAGAAAGAGATATTCCTGAATAACTTTTTTTGTGAAGGTCGGAGAGACTTGGAAAGTGGTTGCATCTGGACTAATTTGGGTCCTGCGGATCGATTGGTACCATCCCCGAGCTTGTACGACCTTCGGAAGAGGTCGACCAACGAAATTCCCCCAAATCTGAGGAGATATTCTTGAATAACTTTTTTTGTGAAGGTCGGAGAGACTTGCAAGTAGGCTCTACCCCCACTAAATGGGGTTGCGCGCATCGACCAGTACCATCCTTGAGCTTCTCCGACTTTCGGAAGGGTTAGGGTTAGGGTTAGGGATGAAAGCACATAGGAGAAAGAGATATTCTTGAATAACTTTTTTTGTGAAGGTCGGAGAGACTTGCAAGTAGGCTCTACCCCCACTAAATGGGGTAGCGCGCATCGATCGGTACCATCCTTGAGCTTCTCCGACTTTCGGAAGGGTTAGGGTTAGGGTTAGGGATGAAAGCACATAGGAGAAAGAGATATTCTTGAATAACTTTTTTTGTGAAGGTCGGGGAGACTTGCAAGTAGGCTCTACCCCCACTAAATGGGGTAGCGCGCATCGATCGGTACCATCCTTGAGCTTCTCCGACTTTCGGAAGGGTTAGGGTTAGGGTTAGGGATGAAAGCACATAGGAGAAAGAGATATTCTTGAATAACTTTTTTTGTGAAGGTCCGAGAGACTTGCAAGTAGGCTCTACCCCCACTAAATGGGGTAGCGCGCATCGATCGGTACCATCCTTGAGCTTCTCCGACTTTCGGAAGGGTTAGGGTTAGGGTTAGGGATGAAAGCACATAGGAGAAAGAGATATTCCTGAATAACTTTTTTTGTGAAGGTCGGAGAGACTTGGAAAGTGGTTGCATCTGGACTAATTTGGGTCCTGCGGATCGATTGGTACCATCCCCGAGCTTGTACGACCTTCGGAAGAGGTCGACCAACGAAATTCCCCCAAATCTGAGGAGATATTCTTGAATAACTTTTTTTGTGAAGGTCGGAGAGACTTGCAAGTAGGCTCTACCCCCACTAAATGGGGTTGCGCGCATCGACCAGTACCATCCTTGAGCTTCTCCGACTTTCGGAAGGGTTAGGGTTAGGGTTAGGGATGAAAGCACATAGGAGAAAGAGATATTCTTGAATAACTTTTTTTGTGAAGGTCGGAGAGACTTGCAAGTAGGCTCTACCCCCACTAAATGGGGTAGCGCGCATCGATCGGTACCATCCTTGAGCTTCTCCGACTTTCGGAAGGGTTAGGGTTAGGGTTAGGGATGAAAGCACATAGGAGAAAGAGATATTCTTGAATAACTTTTTTTGTGAAGGTCGGGGAGACTTGCAAGTAGGCTCTACCCCCACTAAATGGGGTAGCGCGCATCGATCGGTACCATCCTTGAGCTTCTCCGACTTTCGGAAGGGTTAGGGTTAGGGTTAGGGATGAAAGCACATAGGAGAAAGAGATATTCTTGAATAACTTTTTTTGTGAAGGTCGGAGAGACTTGGAAAGTGGTTGCATCTGGACTAATTTGGGTCCTGCGGATCGATTGGTACCATCCCCGAGCTTGTACGACCTTCGAAAGAGGTCGACCGACGAAATTCCCCCAAATCTGAGGAGATATTCTTGAATAACTTTTTTTGTGAAGGTCGGAGAGACTTGCAAGTAGGCTCTACCCCCACTAAATGGGGTTGCGCGCATCGATCGGTACCATCCTTGAGCTTCTCCGACTTTCGGAAGGGTTAGGGTTAGGGTTAGGGATGAAAGCACATAGGAGAAAGAGATATTCTTGAATAACTTTTTTTGTGAAGGTCGGAGAGACTTGGAAAGTGGTTGCATCTGGACTAATTTGGGTCCTGCTGATCGATTGGTACCATCCCCGAGCTTGTACGACCTTCGGAAGAGGTCGACCGACGAAATTCCCCCAAATCTGAGGAGATATTCTTGAATAACTTTTTTTGTGAAGGTCGGAGAGACTTGCAAGTAGGCTCTACCCCCACTAAATGGGGTTGCGCGCATCGATCGGTACCATCCTTGAGCTTCTCCGACTTTCGGAAGGGTTAGGGTTAGGGTTAGGGATGAAAGCACATAGGAGAAAGAGATATTCTTGAATAACTTTTTTTGTGAAGGTCGGAGAGACTTGCAAGTAGGCTCTACCCCCACTAAATGGGGTAGCGCGCATCGATCGGTACCATCCTTGAGCTTCTCCGATTTTCGGAAGGGTTAGGGTTAGGGATGAAAGCACATAGGAGAAAGAGATATTCTTGAATAACTTTTTTTGTGAAGGTCGGAGAGACTTGCAAGTAGGCTCTACCCCCACTAAATGGGGTAGCGCGCATCGATCGGTACCATCCTTGAGCTTCTCCGACTTTCGGAAGGGTTAGGGTTAGGGTTAGGGATGAAAGCACATAGGAGAAAGAGATATTCTTGAATAACTTTTTTTGTGAAGGTCGGAGAGACTTGCAAGTAGGCTCTACCCCCACTAAATGGGGTAGCGCGCATCGATCGGTACCATCCTTGAGCTTCTCCGACTTTCGGAAGGGTTAGGGTTAGGGTTAGGGATGAAAGCACATAGGAGAAAGAGATATTCTTGAATAACTTTTTTTGTGAAGGTCGGAGAGACTTGGAAAGTGGTTGCATCTGGACTAATTTGGGTCCTGCAGATCGATTGGTACCATCCCCGAGCTTGTACGACCTTCGGAAGAGGTCGACCGACGAAATTCCCCCAAATCTGAGGAGATATTCTTGAATAACTTTTTTTGTGAAGGTCGGAGAGACTTGCAAGTAGGCTCTACCCCCACTAAATGGGGTAGCGCGCATCGATCGGTACCATCCTTGAGCTTCTCCGACTTTCGGAAGGGTTAGGGTTAGGGTTAGGGATGAAAGCACATAGGAGAAAGAGATATTCTTGAATAACTTTTTTTGTGAAGGTCGGAGAGACTTGCAAGTAGGCTCTACCCCCACTAAATGGGGTAGCGCGCATCGATCGGTACCATCCTTGAGCTTCTCCGACTTTCGGAAGGGTTAGGGTTAGGGTTAGGGATGAAAGCACATAGGAGAAAGAGATATTCTTGAATAACTTTTTTTGTGAAGGTCGGAGAGACTTGGAAAGTGGTTGCATCTGGACTAATTTGGGTCCTGCGGATCGATTGGTACCATCCCCGAGCTTGTACGACCTTCGGAAGAGGTCGACCGACGAAATTCCCCCAAATCTGAGGAGATATTCTTGAATAACTTTTTTTGTGAAGGTCGGAGAGACTTGCAAGTAGGCTCTACCCCCACTAAATGGGGTTGCGCGCATCGACCAGTACCATCCTTGAGCTTCTCCGACTTTCGGAAGGGTTAGGGTTAGGGTTAGGGATGAAAGCACATAGGAGAAAGAGATATTCTTGAATAACTTTTTTTGTGAAGGTCGGAGAGACTTGCAAGTAGGCTCTACCCCCACTAAATGGGGTAGCGCGCATCGATCGGTACCATCCTTGAGCTTCTCCGACTTTCGGAAGGGTTAGGGTTAGGGATGAAAGCACATAGGAGAAAGAGATATTCTTGAATAACTTTTTTTGTGAAGGTCGGAGAGACTTGCAAGTAGGCTCTACCCCCACTAAATGGGGTAGCGCGCATCGATCGGTACCATCCTTGAGCTTCTCCGACTTTCGGAAGGGTTAGGGTTAGGGTTAGGGATGAAAGCACATAGGAGAAAGAGATATTCTTGAATAACTTTTTTTGTGAAGGTCGGAGAGACTTGGAAAGTGGTTGCATCTGGACTAATTTGGGTCCTGCGGATCGATTGGTACCATCCCCGAGCTTGTACGACCTTCGGAAAAGGTCGACCGACGAAATTCCCCCAAATCTGAGGAGATATTCTTGAATAACTTTTTTTGTGAAGGTCGGAGAGACTTGCAAGTAGGCTCTACCCCCACTAAATGGGGTTGCGCGCATCGATCGGTACCATCCTTGAGCTTCTCCGACTTTCGGAAGGGTTAGGGTTAGGGTTAGGGATGAAAGCACATAGGAGAAAGAGATATTCTTGAATAACTTTTTTTGTGAAGGTCGGAGAGACTTGCAAGTAGGCTCTACCCCCACTAAATGGGGTAGCGCGCATCGATTGGTACCATCCATGAGCTTCTCCGACTTTCGGAAGGGTTAGGGTTAGGGTTAGGGATGAAAGCACATAGGAGAAAGAGATATTCTTGAATAACTTTTTTTGTGAAGGTCGGAGAGACTTGGAAAGTGGTTGCATCTGGACTAATTTGGGTCCTGCTGATCGATTGGTACCATCCCCGAGCTTGTACGACCTTCGGAAGAGGTCGACCGACGAAATTCCCCCAAATCTGAGGAGATATTCTTGAATAACTTTTTTTGTGAAGGTCGGAGAGACTTGCAAGTAGGCTCTACCCCCACTAAATGGGGTTGCGCGCATCGATCGGTACCATCCTTGAGCTTCTCCGACTTTCGGAAGGGTTAGGGTTAGGGTTAGGGATGAAAGCACATAGGAGAAAGAGATATTCTTGAATAACTTTTTTTGTGAAGGTCGGAGAGACTTGCAAGTAGGCTCTACCCCCACTAAATGGGGTAGCGCACATCGATCGGTACCATCCTTGAGCTTCTCCGACTTTCGGAAGGATTAGGGTTAGGGTTAGGGATGAAAGCACATAGGAGAAAGAGATATTCTTGAATAACTTTTTTTGTGAAGGTCGGAGAGACTTGGAAAGTGGTTGCATCTGGACTAATTTGGGTCCTGCGGATCGATTGGTACCATCCCCGAGCTTGTACGACCTTCGGAAGAGGTCGACCGACGAAATTCCCCCAAATCTGAGGAGATATTCTTGAATAACTTTTTTTGTGAAGGTCGGAGAGACTTGCAAGTAGGCTCTACCCCCACTAAATGGGGTAGCGCGCATCGATCGGTACCATCCTTGAGCTTCTCCGACTTTCGGAAGGGTTAGGGTTAGGGATGAAAGCACATAGGAGAAAGAGATATTCTTGAATAACTTTTTTTGTGAAGGTCGGAGAGACTTGCAAGTAGGCTCAACCCCCACTAAATGGGGTAGCGCACATCGATCGGTACCATCCTTGAGCTTCTCCGACTTTCGGAAGGGTTAGGGTTAGGGTTAGGGATGAAAGCACATAGGAGAAAGAGATATTCTTGAATAACTTTTTTTGTGAAGGTCGGAGAGACTTGGAAAGTGGTTGCATCTGGACTAATTTGGGTCCTGCGGATCGATTGGTACCATCCCCGAGCTTGTACGACCTTCGAAAGAGGTCGACCGACGAAATTCCCCCAAATCTGAGGAGATATTCTTGAATAACTTTTTTTGTGAAGGTCGGAGAGACTTGCAAGTAGGCTCTACCCCCACTAAATGGGGTTGCGCGCATCGATCGGTACCATCCTTGAGCTTCTCCGACTTTCGGAAGGGTTAGGGTTAGGGTTAGGGATGAAAGCACATAGGAGAAAGAGATATTCTTGAATAACTTTTTTTGTGAAGGTCGGAGAGACTTGCAAGTAGGCTCTACCCCCACTAAATGGGGTAGCGCGCATCGATCGGTACCATCCTTGAGCTTCTCCGACTTTCGGAAGGGTTAGGGTTAGGGTTAGGGATGAAAGCACATAGGAGAAAGAGATATTCTTGAATAACTTTTTTTGTGAAGGTCGGAGAGACTTGGAAAGTGGTTGCATCTGGATTAATTTGGGTCCTGCGGATCGATTGGTACCATCCCCGAGCTTGTACGACCTTCGGAAGAGGTCGACCGACGAAATTCCCCCAAATCTGAGGAGATATTCTTGAATAACTTTTTTTGTGAAGGTCGGAGAGACTTGCAAGTAGGCTCTACCCCCACTAAATGGGGTTGCGCGCATCGATCGGTACCATCCTTGAGCTTCTCCGACTTTCGGAAGGGTTAGGGTTAGGGTTAGGGATGAAAGCACATAGGAGAAAGAGATATTCTTGAATAACTTTTTTTGTGAAGGTCGGAGAGACTTGCAAGTAGGCTCTACCCCCACTAAATGGGGTAGCGCGCATCGATCGGTACCATCCTTGAGCTTCTCCGACTTTCGGAAGGGTTAGGGTTAGGGTTAGGGATGAAAGCACATAGGAGAAAGAGATATTCTTGAATAACTTTTTTTGTGAAGGTCGGAGAGACTTGGAAAGTGGTTGCATCTGGACTAATTTGGGTCCTGCGGATCGATTGGTACCATCCCCGAGCTTGTACGACCTTCGAAAGAGGTCGACCGACGAAATTCCCCCAAATCTGAGGAGATATTCTTGAATAACTTTTTTTGTGAAGGTCGGAGAGACTTGCAAGTAGGCTCTACCCCCACTAAATGGGGTTGCGCGCATCGATCGGTACCATCCTTGAGCTTCTCCGACTTTCGGAAGGGTTAGGGTTAGGGTTAGGGATGAAAGCACATAGGAGAAAGAGATATTCTTGAATAACTTTTTTTTTGAAGGTCGGAGAGACTTGCAAGTAGGCTCTACCCCCACTAAATGGGGTAGCGCGCATCGATCGGTACCATCCTTGAGCTTCTCCGACTTTCGGAAGGGTTAGGGTTAGGGTTAGGGATGAAAGCACATAGGAGAAAGAGATATTCTTGAATAACTTTTTTTGTGAAGGTCGGAGAGACTTGGAAAGTGGTTGCATCTGGACTAATTTGGGTCCTGCGGATCGATTGGTACCATCCCCGAGCTTGTACGACCTTCGGAAGAGGTCGACCGACGAAATTCCCCCAAATCTGAGGAGATATTCTTGAATAACTTTTTTTGTGAAGGTCGGAGAGACTTGCAAGTAGGCTCTACCCCCACTAAATGGGGTTGCGCGCATCGATCGGTACCATCCTTGAGCTTCTCCGACTTTCGGAAGGGTTAGGGTTAGGGTTAGGGATGAAAGCACATAGGAGAAAGAGATATTCTTGAATAACTTTTTTTGTGAAGGTCGGAGAGACTTGCAAGTAGGCTCTACCCCCACTAAATGGGGTAGCGCACATCGATCGGTACCATCCTTGAGCTTCTCTGACTTTCGGAAGGGTTAGGGTTAGGGTTAGGGATGAAAGCACATAGGAGAAAGAGATATTCTTGAATAACTTTTTTTGTGAAGGTCGGAGAGACTTGGAAAGTGGTTGCATCTGGACTAATTTGGGTCCTGCGGATCGATTGGTACCATCCCCGAGCTTGTACGACCTTCGAAAGAGGTCGACCGACGAAATTCCCCCAAATCTGAGGAGATATTCTTGAATAACTTTTTTTGTGAAGGTCGGAGAGACTTGCAAGTAGGCTCTACCCCCACTAAATGGGGTAGCGCGCATCGATCGGTACCATCCTTGAGCTTCTCCGACTTTCGGAAGGGTTAGGGTTAGGGATGAAAGCACATAGGAGAAAGAGATATTCTTGAATAACTTTTTTTGTGAAGGTCGGAGAGACTTGCAAGTAGGCTCTACCCCCACTAAATGGGGTAGCGCACATCGATCGGTACCATCCTTGAGCTTCTCCGACTTTCGGAAGGGTTAGGGTTAGGGTTAGGGATGAAAGCACATAGGAGAAAGAGATATTCTTGAATAACTTTTTTTGTGAAGGTCGGAGAGACTTGGAAAGTGGTTGCATCTGGACTAATTTGGGTCCTGCGGATCGATTGGTACCATCCCCGAGCTTGTACGACCTTCGAAAGAGGTCGACCGACGAAATTCCCCCAAATCTGAGGAGATATTCTTGAATAACTTTTTTTGTGAAGGTCGGAGAGACTTGCAAGTAGGCTCTACCCCCACTAAATGGGGTTGCGCGCATCGATCGGTACCATCCTTGAGCTTCTCCGACTTTCGGAAGGGTTAGGGTTAGGGTTAGGGATGAAAGCACATAGGAGAAAGAGATATTCTTGAATAACTTTTTTTGTGAAGGTCGGAGAGACTTGCAAGTAGGCTCTACCCCCACTAAATGGGGTAGCGCGCATCGATCGGTACCATCCTTGAGCTTCTCCGACTTTCGGAAGGGTTAGGGTTAGGGTTAGGGATGAAAGCACATAGGAGAAAGAGATATTCTTGAATAACTTTTTTTGTGAAGGTCGGAGAGACTTGGAAAGTGGTTGCATCTGGATTAATTTGGGTCCTGCGGATCGATTGGTACCATCCCCGAGCTTGTACGACCTTCGGAAGAGGTCGACCGACGAAATTCCCCCAAATCTGAGGAGATATTCTTGAATAACTTTTTTTGTGAAGGTCGGAGAGACTTGCAAGTAGGCTCTACCCCCACTAAATGGGGTTGCGCGCATCGATCGGTACCATCCTTGAGCTTCTCCGACTTTCGGAAGGGTTAGGGTTAGGGTTAGGGATGAAAGCACATAGGAGAAAGAGATATTCTTGAATAACTTTTTTTGTGAAGGTCGGAGAGACTTGCAAGTAGGCTCTACCCCCACTAAATGGGGTAGCGCGCATCGATCGGTACCATCCTTGAGCTTCTCCGACTTTCGGAAGGGTTAGGGTTAGGGATGAAAGCACATAGGAGAAAGAGATATTCTTGAATAACTTTTTTTGTGAAGGTCGGAGAGACTTGGAAAGTGGTTGCATCTGGACTAATTTGGGTCCTGCGGATCGATTGGTACCATCCCCGAGCTTGTACGACCTTCGAAAGAGGTCGACCGACGAAATTCCCCCAAATCTGAGGAGATATTCTTGAATAACTTTTTTTGTGAAGGTCGGAGAGACTTGCAAGTAGGCTCTACCCCCACTAAATGGGGTTGCGCGCATCGATCGGTACCATCCTTGAGCTTCTCCGACTTTCGGAAGGGTTAGGGTTAGGGTTAGGGATGAAAGCACATAGGAGAAAGAGATATTCTTGAATAACTTTTTTTGTGAAGGTCGGAGAGACTTGCAAGTAGGCTCTACCCCCACTAAATGGGGTAGCGCGCATCGATCGGTACCATCCTTGAGCTTCTCCGACTTTCGGAAGGGTTAGGGTTAGGGTTAGGGATGAAAGCACATAGGAGAAAGAGATATTCTTGAATAACTTTTTTTGTGAAGGTCGGAGAGACTTGGAAAGTGGTTGCATCTGGACTAATTTGGGTCCTGCGGATCGATTGGTACCATCCCCGAGCTTGTACGACCTTCGGAAGAGGTCGACCGACGAAATTCCCCCAAATCTGAGGAGATATTCTTGAATAACTTTTTTTGTGAAGGTCGGAGAGACTTGCAAGTAGGCTCTACCCCCACTAAATGGGGTAGCGCGCATCGATCGGTACCATCCTTGAGCTTCTCCGACTTTCGGAAGGGTTAGGGTTAGGGATGAAAGCACATAGGAGAAAGAGATATTCTTGAATAACTTTTTTTGTGAAGGTCGGAGAGACTTGCAAGTAGGCTCTACCCCCACTAAATGGGGTAGCGCACATCGATCGGTACCGTCCTTGAGCTTCTCCGACTTTCGGAAGGGTTAGGGTTAGGGTTAGGGATGAAAGCACATAGGAGAAAGAGATATTCTTGAATAACTTTTTTTGTGAAGGTCGGAGAGACTTGGAAAGTGGTTGCATCTGGACTAATTTGGGTCCTGCGGATCGATTGGTACCATCCCCGAGCTTGTACGACCTTCGAAAGAGGTCGACCGACGAAATTCCCCCAAATCTGAGGAGATATTCTTGAATAACTTTTTTTGTGAAGGTCGGAGAGACTTGCAAGTAGGCTCTACCCCCACTAAATGGGGTTGCGCGCATCGATCGGTACCATCCTTGAGCTTCTCCGACTTTCGGAAGGGTTAGGGTTAGGGTTAGGGATGAAAGCACATAGGAGAAAGAGATATTCTTGAATAACTTTTTTTGTGAAGGTCGGAGAGACTTGCAAGTAGGCTCTACCCCCACTAAATGGGGTAGCGCGCATCGATCGGTACCATCCTTGAGCTTCTCCGACTTTCGGAAGGGTTAGGGTTAGGGTTAGGGATGAAAGCACATAGGAGAAAGAGATATTCTTGAATAACTTTTTTTGTGAAGGTCGGAGAGACTTGGAAAGTGGTTGCATCTGGATTAATTTGGGTCCTGCGGATCGATTGGTACCATCCCCGAGCTTGTACGACCTTCGGAAGAGGTCGACCGACGAAATTCCCCCAAATCTGAGGAGATATTCTTGAATAACTTTTTTTGTGAAGGTCGGAGAGACTTGCAAGTAGGCTCTACCCCCACTAAATGGGGTTGCGCGCATCGATCGGTACCATCCTTGAGCTTCTCCGACTTTCGGAAGGGTTAGGGTTAGGGTTAGGGATGAAAGCACATAGGAGAAAGAGATATTCTTGAATAACTTTTTTTGTGAAGGTCGGAGAGACTTGCAAGTAGGCTCTACCCCCACTAAATGGGGTAGCGCGCATCGATCGGTACCATCCTTGAGCTTCTCCGACTTTCGGAAGGGTTAGGGTTAGGGTTAGGGATGAAAGCACATAGGAGAAAGAGATATTCTTGAATAACTTTTTTTGTGAAGGTCGGAGAGACTTGGAAAGTGGTTGCATCTGGACTAATTTGGGTCCTGCGGATCGATTGGTACCATCCCCGAGCTTGTACGACCTTCGAAAGAGGTCGACCGACGAAATTCCCCCAAATCTGAGGAGATATTCTTGAATAACTTTTTTTGTGAAGGTCGGAGAGACTTGCAAGTAGGCTCTACCCCCACTAAATGGGGTTGCGCGCATCGATCGGTACCATCCTTGAGCTTCTCCGACTTTCGGAAGGGTTAGGGTTAGGGTTAGGGATGAAAGCACATAGGAGAAAGAGATATTCTTGAATAACTTTTTTTGTGAAGGTCGGAGAGACTTGCAAGTAGGCTCTACCCCCACTAAATGGGGTAGCGCGCATCGATCGGTACCATCCTTGAGCTTCTCCGACTTTCGGAAGGGTTAGGGTTAGGGTTAGGGATGAAAGCACATAGGAGAAAGAGATATTCTTGAATAACTTTTTTTGTGAAGGTCGGAGAGACTTGGAAAGTGGTTGCATCTGGACTAATTTGGGTCCTGCGGATCGATTGGTACCATCCCCGAGCTTGTACGACCTTCGGAAGAGGTCGACCGACGAAATTCCCCCAAATCTGAGGAGATATTCTTGAATAACTTTTTTTGTGAAGGTCGGAGAGACTTGCAAGTAGGCTCTACCCCCACTAAATGGGGTTGCGCGCATCGACCAGTACCATCCTTGAGCTTCTCCGACTTTCGGAAGGGTTAGGGTTAGGGTTAGGGATGAAAGCACATAGGAGAAAGAGATATTCTTGAATAACTTTTTTTGTGAAGGTCGGAGAGACTTGCAAGTAGGCTCTACCCCCACTAAATGGGGTAGCGCGCATCGATCGGTACCATCCTTGAGCTTCTCCGACTTTCGGAAGGGTTAGGGTTAGGGTTAGGGATGAAAGCACATAGGAGAAAGAGATATTCTTGAATAACTTTTTTTGTGAAGGTCGGAGAGACTTGCAAGTAGGCTCTACCCCCACTAAATGGGGTAGCGCGCATCGATCGGTACCATCCTTGAGCTTCTCCGACTTTCGGAAGGGTTAGGGTTAGGGTTAGGGATGAAAGCACATAGGAGAAAGAGATATTCTTGAATAACTTTTTTTGTGAAGGTCGGAGAGACTTGGAAAGTGGTTGCATCTGGACTAATTTGGGTCCTGCGGATCGATTGGTACCATCCCCGAGCTTGTACGACCTTCGGAAAAGGTCGACCGACGAAATTCCCCCAAATCTGAGGAGATATTCTTGAATAACTTTTTTTGTGAAGGTCGGAGAGACTTGCAAGTAGGCTCTACCCCCACTAAATGGGGTTGCGCGCATCGATCGGTACCATCCTTGAGCTTCTCCGACTTTCGGAAGGGTTAGGGTTAGGGTTAGGGATGAAAGCACATAGGAGAAAGAGATATTCTTGAATAACTTTTTTTGTGAAGGTCGGAGAGACTTGCAAGTAGGCTCTACCCCCACTAAATGGGGTAGCGCGCATCGATTGGTACCATCCATGAGCTTCTCCGACTTTCGGAAGGGTTAGGGTTAGGGTTAGGGATGAAAGCACATAGGAGAAAGAGATATTCTTGAATAACTTTTTTTGTGAAGGTCGGAGAGACTTGGAAAGTGGTTGCATCTGGACTAATTTGGGTCCTGCTGATCGATTGGTACCATCCCCGAGCTTGTACGACCTTCGGAAGAGGTCGACCGACGAAATTCCCCCAAATCTGAGGAGATATTCTTGAATAACTTTTTTTGTGAAGGTCGGAGAGACTTGCAAGTAGGCTCTACCCCCACTAAATGGGGTTGCGCGCATCGATCGGTACCATCCTTGAGCTTCTCCGACTTTCGGAAGGGTTAGGGTTAGGGTTAGGGATGAAAGCACATAGGAGAAAGAGATATTCTTGAATAACTTTTTTTGTGAAGGTCGGAGAGACTTGCAAGTAGGCTCTACCCCCACTAAATGGGGTAGCGCACATCGATCGGTACCATCCTTGAGCTTCTCCGACTTTCGGAAGGATTAGGGTTAGGGTTAGGGATGAAAGCACATAGGAGAAAGAGATATTCTTGAATAACTTTTTTTGTGAAGGTCGGAGAGACTTGGAAAGTGGTTGCATCTGGACTAATTTGGGTCCTGCGGATCGATTGGTACCATCCCCGAGCTTGTACGACCTTCGGAAGAGGTCGACCGACGAAATTCCCCCAAATCTGAGGAGATATTCTTGAATAACTTTTTTTGTGAAGGTCGGAGAGACTTGCAAGTAGGCTCTACCCCCACTAAATGGGGTAGCGCGCATCGATCGGTACCATCCTTGAGCTTCTCCGACTTTCGGAAGGGTTAGGGTTAGGGATGAAAGCACATAGGAGAAAGAGATATTCTTGAATAACTTTTTTTGTGAAGGTCGGAGAGACTTGCAAGTAGGCTCAACCCCCACTAAATGGGGTAGCGCACATCGATCGGTACCATCCTTGAGCTTCTCCGACTTTCGGAAGGGTTAGGGTTAGGGTTAGGGATGAAAGCACATAGGAGAAAGAGATATTCTTGAATAACTTTTTTTGTGAAGGTCGGAGAGACTTGGAAAGTGGTTGCATCTGGACTAATTTGGGTCCTGCGGATCGATTGGTACCATCCCCGAGCTTGTACGACCTTCGAAAGAGGTCGACCGACGAAATTCCCCCAAATCTGAGGAGATATTCTTGAATAACTTTTTTTGTGAAGGTCGGAGAGACTTGCAAGTAGGCTCTACCCCCACTAAATGGGGTTGCGCGCATCGATCGGTACCATCCTTGAGCTTCTCCGACTTTCGGAAGGGTTAGGGTTAGGGTTAGGGATGAAAGCACATAGGAGAAAGAGATATTCTTGAATAACTTTTTTTGTGAAGGTCGGAGAGACTTGCAAGTAGGCTCTACCCCCACTAAATGGGGTAGCGCGCATCGATCGGTACCATCCTTGAGCTTCTCCGACTTTCGGAAGGGTTAGGGTTAGGGTTAGGGATGAAAGCACATAGGAGAAAGAGATATTCTTGAATAACTTTTTTTGTGAAGGTCGGAGAGACTTGGAAAGTGGTTGCATCTGGATTAATTTGGGTCCTGCGGATCGATTGGTACCATCCCCGAGCTTGTACGACCTTCGGAAGAGGTCGACCGACGAAATTCCCCCAAATCTGAGGAGATATTCTTGAATAACTTTTTTTGTGAAGGTCGGAGAGACTTGCAAGTAGGCTCTACCCCCACTAAATGGGGTTGCGCGCATCGATCGGTACCATCCTTGAGCTTCTCCGACTTTCGGAAGGGTTAGGGTTAGGGTTAGGGATGAAAGCACATAGGAGAAAGAGATATTCTTGAATAACTTTTTTTGTGAAGGTCGGAGAGACTTGCAAGTAGGCTCTACCCCCACTAAATGGGGTAGCGCGCATCGATCGGTACCATCCTTGAGCTTCTCCGACTTTCGGAAGGGTTAGGGTTAGGGTTAGGGATGAAAGCACATAGGAGAAAGAGATATTCTTGAATAACTTTTTTTGTGAAGGTCGGAGAGACTTGGAAAGTGGTTGCATCTGGACTAATTTGGGTCCTGCGGATCGATTGGTACCATCCCCGAGCTTGTACGACCTTCGAAAGAGGTCGACCGACGAAATTCCCCCAAATCTGAGGAGATATTCTTGAATAACTTTTTTTGTGAAGGTCGGAGAGACTTGCAAGTAGGCTCTACCCCCACTAAATGGGGTTGCGCGCATCGATCGGTACCATCCTTGAGCTTCTCCGACTTTCGGAAGGGTTAGGGTTAGGGTTAGGGATGAAAGCACATAGGAGAAAGAGATATTCTTGAATAACTTTTTTTTTGAAGGTCGGAGAGACTTGCAAGTAGGCTCTACCCCCACTAAATGGGGTAGCGCGCATCGATCGGTACCATCCTTGAGCTTCTCCGACTTTCGGAAGGGTTAGGGTTAGGGTTAGGGATGAAAGCACATAGGAGAAAGAGATATTCTTGAATAACTTTTTTTGTGAAGGTCGGAGAGACTTGGAAAGTGGTTGCATCTGGACTAATTTGGGTCCTGCGGATCGATTGGTACCATCCCCGAGCTTGTACGACCTTCGGAAGAGGTCGACCGACGAAATTCCCCCAAATCTGAGGAGATATTCTTGAATAACTTTTTTTGTGAAGGTCGGAGAGACTTGCAAGTAGGCTCTACCCCCACTAAATGGGGTTGCGCGCATCGATCGGTACCATCCTTGAGCTTCTCCGACTTTCGGAAGGGTTAGGGTTAGGGTTAGGGATGAAAGCACATAGGAGAAAGAGATATTCTTGAATAACTTTTTTTGTGAAGGTCGGAGAGACTTGCAAGTAGGCTCTACCCCCACTAAATGGGGTAGCGCACATCGATCGGTACCATCCTTGAGCTTCTCTGACTTTCGGAAGGGTTAGGGTTAGGGTTAGGGATGAAAGCACATAGGAGAAAGAGATATTCTTGAATAACTTTTTTTGTGAAGGTCGGAGAGACTTGGAAAGTGGTTGCATCTGGACTAATTTGGGTCCTGCGGATCGATTGGTACCATCCCCGAGCTTGTACGACCTTCGAAAGAGGTCGACCGACGAAATTCCCCCAAATCTGAGGAGATATTCTTGAATAACTTTTTTTGTGAAGGTCGGAGAGACTTGCAAGTAGGCTCTACCCCCACTAAATGGGGTAGCGCGCATCGATCGGTACCATCCTTGAGCTTCTCCGACTTTCGGAAGGGTTAGGGTTAGGGATGAAAGCACATAGGAGAAAGAGATATTCTTGAATAACTTTTTTTGTGAAGGTCGGAGAGACTTGCAAGTAGGCTCTACCCCCACTAAATGGGGTAGCGCACATCGATCGGTACCATCCTTGAGCTTCTCCGACTTTCGGAAGGGTTAGGGTTAGGGTTAGGGATGAAAGCACATAGGAGAAAGAGATATTCTTGAATAACTTTTTTTGTGAAGGTCGGAGAGACTTGGAAAGTGGTTGCATCTGGACTAATTTGGGTCCTGCGGATCGATTGGTACCATCCCCGAGCTTGTACGACCTTCGAAAGAGGTCGACCGACGAAATTCCCCCAAATCTGAGGAGATATTCTTGAATAACTTTTTTTGTGAAGGTCGGAGAGACTTGCAAGTAGGCTCTACCCCCACTAAATGGGGTTGCGCGCATCGATCGGTACCATCCTTGAGCTTCTCCGACTTTCGGAAGGGTTAGGGTTAGGGTTAGGGATGAAAGCACATAGGAGAAAGAGATATTCTTGAATAACTTTTTTTGTGAAGGTCGGAGAGACTTGCAAGTAGGCTCTACCCCCACTAAATGGGGTAGCGCGCATCGATCGGTACCATCCTTGAGCTTCTCCGACTTTCGGAAGGGTTAGGGTTAGGGTTAGGGATGAAAGCACATAGGAGAAAGAGATATTCTTGAATAACTTTTTTTGTGAAGGTCGGAGAGACTTGGAAAGTGGTTGCATCTGGATTAATTTGGGTCCTGCGGATCGATTGGTACCATCCCCGAGCTTGTACGACCTTCGGAAGAGGTCGACCGACGAAATTCCCCCAAATCTGAGGAGATATTCTTGAATAACTTTTTTTGTGAAGGTCGGAGAGACTTGCAAGTAGGCTCTACCCCCACTAAATGGGGTTGCGCGCATCGATCGGTACCATCCTTGAGCTTCTCCGACTTTCGGAAGGGTTAGGGTTAGGGTTAGGGATGAAAGCACATAGGAGAAAGAGATATTCTTGAATAACTTTTTTTGTGAAGGTCGGAGAGACTTGCAAGTAGGCTCTACCCCCACTAAATGGGGTAGCGCGCATCGATCGGTACCATCCTTGAGCTTCTCCGACTTTCGGAAGGGTTAGGGTTAGGGTTAGGGATGAAAGCACATAGGAGAAAGAGATATTCTTGAATAACTTTTTTTGTGAAGGTCGGAGAGACTTGGAAAGTGGTTGCATCTGGACTAATTTGGGTCCTGCGGATCGATTGGTACCATCCCCGAGCTTGTACGACCTTCGAAAGAGGTCGACCGACGAAATTCCCCCAAATCTGAGGAGATATTCTTGAATAACTTTTTTTGTGAAGGTCGGAGAGACTTGCAAGTAGGCTCTACCCCCACTAAATGGGGTTGCGCGCATCGATCGGTACCATCCTTGAGCTTCTCCGACTTTCGGAAGGGTTAGGGTTAGGGTTAGGGATGAAAGCACATAGGAGAAAGAGATATTCTTGAATAACTTTTTTTGTGAAGGTCGGAGAGACTTGCAAGTAGGCTCTACCCCCACTAAATGGGGTAGCGCGCATCGATCGGTACCATCCTTGAGCTTCTCCGACTTTCGGAAGGGTTAGGGTTAGGGTTAGGGATGAAAGCACATAGGAGAAAGAGATATTCTTGAATAACTTTTTTTGTGAAGGTCGGAGAGACTTGGAAAGTGGTTGCATCTGGACTAATTTGGGTCCTGCGGATCGATTGGTACCATCCCCGAGCTTGTACGACCTTCGGAAGAGGTCGACCGACGAAATTCCCCCAAATCTGAGGAGATATTCTTGAATAACTTTTTTTGTGAAGGTCGGAGAGACTTGCAAGTAGGCTCTACCCCCACTAAATGGGGTAGCGCGCATCGATCGGTACCATCCTTGAGCTTCTCCGACTTTCGGAAGGGTTAGGGTTAGGGATGAAAGCACATAGGAGAAAGAGATATTCTTGAATAACTTTTTTTGTGAAGGTCGGAGAGACTTGCAAGTAGGCTCTACCCCCACTAAATGGGGTAGCGCACATCGATCGGTACCGTCCTTGAGCTTCTCCGACTTTCGGAAGGGTTAGGGTTAGGGTTAGGGATGAAAGCACATAGGAGAAAGAGATATTCTTGAATAACTTTTTTTGTGAAGGTCGGAGAGACTTGGAAAGTGGTTGCATCTGGACTAATTTGGGTCCTGCGGATCGATTGGTACCATCCCCGAGCTTGTACGACCTTCGAAAGAGGTCGACCGACGAAATTCCCCCAAATCTGAGGAGATATTCTTGAATAACTTTTTTTGTGAAGGTCGGAGAGACTTGCAAGTAGGCTCTACCCCCACTAAATGGGGTTGCGCGCATCGATCGGTACCATCCTTGAGCTTCTCCGACTTTCGGAAGGGTTAGGGTTAGGGTTAGGGATGAAAGCACATAGGAGAAAGAGATATTCTTGAATAACTTTTTTTGTGAAGGTCGGAGAGACTTGCAAGTAGGCTCTACCCCCACTAAATGGGGTAGCGCGCATCGATCGGTACCATCCTTGAGCTTCTCCGACTTTCGGAAGGGTTAGGGTTAGGGTTAGGGATGAAAGCACATAGGAGAAAGAGATATTCTTGAATAACTTTTTTTGTGAAGGTCGGAGAGACTTGGAAAGTGGTTGCATCTGGATTAATTTGGGTCCTGCGGATCGATTGGTACCATCCCCGAGCTTGTACGACCTTCGGAAGAGGTCGACCGACGAAATTCCCCCAAATCTGAGGAGATATTCTTGAATAACTTTTTTTGTGAAGGTCGGAGAGACTTGCAAGTAGGCTCTACCCCCACTAAATGGGGTTGCGCGCATCGATCGGTACCATCCTTGAGCTTCTCCGACTTTCGGAAGGGTTAGGGTTAGGGTTAGGGATGAAAGCACATAGGAGAAAGAGATATTCTTGAATAACTTTTTTTGTGAAGGTCGGAGAGACTTGCAAGTAGGCTCTACCCCCACTAAATGGGGTAGCGCGCATCGATCGGTACCATCCTTGAGCTTCTCCGACTTTCGGAAGGGTTAGGGTTAGGGTTAGGGATGAAAGCACATAGGAGAAAGAGATATTCTTGAATAACTTTTTTTGTGAAGGTCGGAGAGACTTGGAAAGTGGTTGCATCTGGACTAATTTGGGTCCTGCGGATCGATTGGTACCATCCCCGAGCTTGTACGACCTTCGAAAGAGGTCGACCGACGAAATTCCCCCAAATCTGAGGAGATATTCTTGAATAACTTTTTTTGTGAAGGTCGGAGAGACTTGCAAGTAGGCTCTACCCCCACTAAATGGGGTTGCGCGCATCGATCGGTACCATCCTTGAGCTTCTCCGACTTTCGGAAGGGTTAGGGTTAGGGTTAGGGATGAAAGCACATAGGAGAAAGAGATATTCTTGAATAACTTTTTTTGTGAAGGTCGGAGAGACTTGCAAGTAGGCTCTACCCCCACTAAATGGGGTAGCGCGCATCGATCGGTACCATCCTTGAGCTTCTCCGACTTTCGGAAGGGTTAGGGTTAGGGTTAGGGATGAAAGCACATAGGAGAAAGAGATATTCTTGAATAACTTTTTTTGTGAAGGTCGGAGAGACTTGGAAAGTGGTTGCATCTGGATTAATTTGGGTCCTGCGGATCGATTGGTACCATCCCCGAGCTTGTACGACCTTCGGAAGAGGTCGACCGACGAAATTCCCCCAAATCTGAGGAGATATTCTTGAATAACTTTTTTTGTGAAGGTCGGAGAGACTTGCAAGTAGGCTCTACCCCCACTAAATGGGGTTGCGCGCATCGATCGGTACCATCCTTGAGCTTCTCCGACTTTCGGAAGGGTTAGGGTTAGGGTTAGGGATGAAAGCACATAGGAGAAAGAGATATTCTTGAATAACTTTTTTTGTGAAGGTCGGAGAGACTTGCAAGTAGGCTCTACCCCCACTAAATGGGGTAGCGCGCATCGATCGGTACCATCCTTGAGCTTCTCCGACTATCGGAAGGGTTAGGGTTAGGGTTAGGGATGAAAGCACATAGGAGAAAGAGATATTCTTGAATAACTTTTTTTGTGAAGGTCGGAGAGACTTGGAAAGTGGTTGCATCTGGACTAATTTGGGTCCTGCGGATCGATTGGTACCATCCCCGAGCTTGTACGACCTTCGAAAGAGGTCGACCGACGAAATTCCCCCAAATCTGAGGAGATATTCTTGAATAACTTTTTTTGTGAAGGTCGGAGAGACTTGCAAGTAGGCTCTACCCCCACTAAATGGGGTTGCGCGCATCGATCGGTACCATCCTTGAGCTTCTCCGACTTTCGGAAGGGTTAGGGTTAGGGTTAGGGATGAAAGCACATAGGAGAAAGAGATATTCTTGAATAACTTTTTTTGTGAAGGTCGGAGAGACTTGCAAGTAGGCTCTACCCCCACTAAATGGGGTAGCGCGCATCGATCGGTACCATCCTTGAGCTTCTCCGACTTTCGGAAGGGTTAGGGTTAGGGTTAGGGATGAAAGCACATAGGAGAAAGAGATATTCTTGAATAACTTTTTTTGTGAAGGTCGGAGAGACTTGCAAGTAGGCTCTACCCCCACTAAATGGGGTAGCGCACATCGATCGGTACCATCCTTGAGCTTCTCCGACTTTCGGAAGGATTAGGGTTAGGGTTAGGGATGAAAGCACATAGGAGAAAGAGATATTCTTGAATAACTTTTTTTGTGAAGGTCGGAGAGACTTGGAAAGTGGTTGCATCTGGACTAATTTGGGTCCTGCGGATCGATTGGTACCATCCTCGAGCTTGTACGACCTTCGGAAGAGGTCGACCGACGAAATTCCCCCAAATCTGAGGAGATATTCTTGAATAACTTTTTTTGTGAAGGTCGGAGAGACTTGCAAGTAGGCTCTACCCCCACTAAATGGGGTAGCGCGCATCGATCGGTACCATCCTTGAGCTTCTCCGACTTTCGGAAGGGTTAGGGTTAGGGATGAAAGCACATAGGAGAAAGAGATATTCTTGAATAACTTTTTTTGTGAAGGTCGGAGAGACTTGCAAGTAGGCTCAACCCCCACTAAATGGGGTAGCGCACATCGATCGGTACCATCCTTGAGCTTCTCCGACTTTCGGAAGGGTTAGGGTTAGGGTTAGGGATGAAAGCACATAGGAGAAAGAGATATTCTTGAATAACTTTTTTTGTGAAGGTCGGAGAGACTTGGAAAGTGGTTGCATCTGGACTAATTTGGGTCCTGCGGATCGATTGGTACCATCCCCGAGCTTGTACGACCTTCGAAAGAGGTCGACCGACGAAATTCCCCCAAATCTGAGGAGATATTCTTGAATAACTTTTTTTGTGAAGGTCGGAGAGACTTGCAAGTAGGCTCTACCCCCACTAAATGGGGTTGCGCGCATCGATCGGTACCATCCTTGAGCTTCTCCGACTTTCGGAAGGGTTAGGGTTAGGGTTAGGGATGAAAGCACATAGGAGAAAGAGATATTCTTGAATAACTTTTTTTGTGAAGGTCGGAGAGACTTGCAAGTAGGCTCTACCCCCACTAAATGGGGTAGCGCGCATCGATCGGTACCATCCTTGAGCTTCTCCGACTTTCGGAAGGGTTAGGGTTAGGGTTAGGGATGAAAGCACATAGGAGAAAGAGATATTCTTGAATAACTTTTTTTGTGAAGGTCGGAGAGACTTGGAAAGTGGTTGCATCTGGATTAATTTGGGTCCTGCGGATCGATTGGTACCATCCCCGAGCTTGTACGACCTTCGGAAGAGGTCGACCGACGAAATTCCCCCAAATCTGAGGAGATATTCTTGAATAACTTTTTTTGTGAAGGTCGGAGAGACTTGCAAGTAGGCTCTACCCCCACTAAATGGGGTTGCGCGCATCGATCGGTACCATCCTTGAGCTTCTCCGACTTTCGGAAGGGTTAGGGTTAGGGTTAGGGATGAAAGCACATAGGAGAAAGAGATATTCTTGAATAACTTTTTTTGTGAAGGTCGGAGAGACTTGCAAGTAGGCTCTACCCCCACTAAATGGGGTAGCGCGCATCGATCGGTACCATCCTTGAGCTTCTCCGACTTTCGGAAGGGTTAGGGTTAGGGTTAGGGATGAAAGCACATAGGAGAAAGAGATATTCTTGAATAACTTTTTTTGTGAAGGTCGGAGAGACTTGGAAAGTGGTTGCATCTGGACTAATTTGGGTCCTGCGGATCGATTGGTACCATCCCCGAGCTTGTACGACCTTCGAAAGAGGTCGACCGACGAAATTCCCCCAAATCTGAGGAGATATTCTTGAATAACTTTTTTTGTGAAGGTCGGAGAGACTTGCAAGTAGGCTCTACCCCCACTAAATGGGGTTGCGCGCATCGATCGGTACCATCCTTGAGCTTCTCCGACTTTCGGAAGGGTTAGGGTTAGGGTTAGGGATGAAAGCACATAGGAGAAAGAGATATTCTTGAATAACTTTTTTTTTGAAGGTCGGAGAGACTTGCAAGTAGGCTCTACCCCCACTAAATGGGGTAGCGCGCATCGATCGGTACCATCCTTGAGCTTCTCCGACTTTCGGAAGGGTTAGGGTTAGGGTTAGGGATGAAAGCACATAGGAGAAAGAGATATTCTTGAATAACTTTTTTTGTGAAGGTCGGAGAGACTTGGAAAGTGGTTGCATCTGGACTAATTTGGGTCCTGCGGATCGATTGGTACCATCCCCGAGCTTGTACGACCTTCGGAAGAGGTCGACCGACGAAATTCCCCCAAATCTGAGGAGATATTCTTGAATAACTTTTTTTGTGAAGGTCGGAGAGACTTGCAAGTAGGCTCTACCCCCACTAAATGGGGTTGCGCGCATCGATCGGTACCATCCTTGAGCTTCTCCGACTTTCGGAAGGGTTAGGGTTAGGGTTAGGGATGAAAGCACATAGGAGAAAGAGATATTCTTGAATAACTTTTTTTGTGAAGGTCGGAGAGACTTGCAAGTAGGCTCTACCCCCACTAAATGGGGTAGCGCACATCGATCGGTACCATCCTTGAGCTTCTCTGACTTTCGGAAGGGTTAGGGTTAGGGTTAGGGATGAAAGCACATAGGAGAAAGAGATATTCTTGAATAACTTTTTTTGTGAAGGTCGGAGAGACTTGGAAAGTGGTTGCATCTGGACTAATTTGGGTCCTGCGGATCGATTGGTACCATCCCCGAGCTTGTACGACCTTCGAAAGAGGTCGACCGACGAAATTCCCCCAAATCTGAGGAGATATTCTTGAATAACTTTTTTTGTGAAGGTCGGAGAGACTTGCAAGTAGGCTCTACCCCCACTAAATGGGGTAGCGCGCATCGATCGGTACCATCCTTGAGCTTCTCCGACTTTCGGAAGGGTTAGGGTTAGGGATGAAAGCACATAGGAGAAAGAGATATTCTTGAATAACTTTTTTTGTGAAGGTCGGAGAGACTTGCAAGTAGGCTCTACCCCCACTAAATGGGGTAGCGCACATCGATCGGTACCATCCTTGAGCTTCTCCGACTTTCGGAAGGGTTAGGGTTAGGGTTAGGGATGAAAGCACATAGGAGAAAGAGATATTCTTGAATAACTTTTTTTGTGAAGGTCGGAGAGACTTGGAAAGTGGTTGCATCTGGACTAATTTGGGTCCTGCGGATCGATTGGTACCATCCCCGAGCTTGTACGACCTTCGAAAGAGGTCGACCGACGAAATTCCCCCAAATCTGAGGAGATATTCTTGAATAACTTTTTTTGTGAAGGTCGGAGAGACTTGCAAGTAGGCTCTACCCCCACTAAATGGGGTTGCGCGCATCGATCGGTACCATCCTTGAGCTTCTCCGACTTTCGGAAGGGTTAGGGTTAGGGTTAGGGATGAAAGCACATAGGAGAAAGAGATATTCTTGAATAACTTTTTTTGTGAAGGTCGGAGAGACTTGCAAGTAGGCTCTACCCCCACTAAATGGGGTAGCGCGCATCGATCGGTACCATCCTTGAGCTTCTCCGACTTTCGGAAGGGTTAGGGTTAGGGTTAGGGATGAAAGCACATAGGAGAAAGAGATATTCTTGAATAACTTTTTTTGTGAAGGTCGGAGAGACTTGGAAAGTGGTTGCATCTGGATTAATTTGGGTCCTGCGGATCGATTGGTACCATCCCCGAGCTTGTACGACCTTCGGAAGAGGTCGACCGACGAAATTCCCCCAAATCTGAGGAGATATTCTTGAATAACTTTTTTTGTGAAGGTCGGAGAGACTTGCAAGTAGGCTCTACCCCCACTAAATGGGGTTGCGCGCATCGATCGGTACCATCCTTGAGCTTCTCCGACTTTCGGAAGGGTTAGGGTTAGGGTTAGGGATGAAAGCACATAGGAGAAAGAGATATTCTTGAATAACTTTTTTTGTGAAGGTCGGAGAGACTTGCAAGTAGGCTCTACCCCCACTAAATGGGGTAGCGCGCATCGATCGGTACCATCCTTGAGCTTCTCCGACTTTCGGAAGGGTTAGGGTTAGGGTTAGGGATGAAAGCACATAGGAGAAAGAGATATTCTTGAATAACTTTTTTTGTGAAGGTCGGAGAGACTTGGAAAGTGGTTGCATCTGGACTAATTTGGGTCCTGCGGATCGATTGGTACCATCCCCGAGCTTGTACGACCTTCGAAAGAGGTCGACCGACGAAATTCCCCCAAATCTGAGGAGATATTCTTGAATAACTTTTTTTGTGAAGGTCGGAGAGACTTGCAAGTAGGCTCTACCCCCACTAAATGGGGTTGCGCGCATCGATCGGTACCATCCTTGAGCTTCTCCGACTTTCGGAAGGGTTAGGGTTAGGGTTAGGGATGAAAGCACATAGGAGAAAGAGATATTCTTGAATAACTTTTTTTGTGAAGGTCGGAGAGACTTGCAAGTAGGCTCTACCCCCACTAAATGGGGTAGCGCGCATCGATCGGTACCATCCTTGAGCTTCTCCGACTTTCGGAAGGGTTAGGGTTAGGGTTAGGGATGAAAGCACATAGGAGAAAGAGATATTCTTGAATAACTTTTTTTGTGAAGGTCGGAGAGACTTGGAAAGTGGTTGCATCTGGACTAATTTGGGTCCTGCGGATCGATTGGTACCATCCCCGAGCTTGTACGACCTTCGGAAGAGGTCGACCGACGAAATTCCCCCAAATCTGAGGAGATATTCTTGAATAACTTTTTTTGTGAAGGTCGGAGAGACTTGCAAGTAGGCTCTACCCCCACTAAATGGGGTAGCGCGCATCGATCGGTACCATCCTTGAGCTTCTCCGACTTTCGGAAGGGTTAGGGTTAGGGATGAAAGCACATAGGAGAAAGAGATATTCTTGAATAACTTTTTTTGTGAAGGTCGGAGAGACTTGCAAGTAGGCTCTACCCCCACTAAATGGGGTAGCGCACATCGATCGGTACCGTCCTTGAGCTTCTCCGACTTTCGGAAGGGTTAGGGTTAGGGTTAGGGATGAAAGCACATAGGAGAAAGAGATATTCTTGAATAACTTTTTTTGTGAAGGTCGGAGAGACTTGGAAAGTGGTTGCATCTGGACTAATTTGGGTCCTGCGGATCGATTGGTACCATCCCCGAGCTTGTACGACCTTCGAAAGAGGTCGACCGACGAAATTCCCCCAAATCTGAGGAGATATTCTTGAATAACTTTTTTTGTGAAGGTCGGAGAGACTTGCAAGTAGGCTCTACCCCCACTAAATGGGGTTGCGCGCATCGATCGGTACCATCCTTGAGCTTCTCCGACTTTCGGAAGGGTTAGGGTTAGGGTTAGGGATGAAAGCACATAGGAGAAAGAGATATTCTTGAATAACTTTTTTTGTGAAGGTCGGAGAGACTTGCAAGTAGGCTCTACCCCCACTAAATGGGGTAGCGCGCATCGATCGGTACCATCCTTGAGCTTCTCCGACTTTCGGAAGGGTTAGGGTTAGGGTTAGGGATGAAAGCACATAGGAGAAAGAGATATTCTTGAATAACTTTTTTTGTGAAGGTCGGAGAGACTTGGAAAGTGGTTGCATCTGGATTAATTTGGGTCCTGCGGATCGATTGGTACCATCCCCGAGCTTGTACGACCTTCGGAAGAGGTCGACCGACGAAATTCCCCCAAATCTGAGGAGATATTCTTGAATAACTTTTTTTGTGAAGGTCGGAGAGACTTGCAAGTAGGCTCTACCCCCACTAAATGGGGTTGCGCGCATCGATCGGTACCATCCTTGAGCTTCTCCGACTTTCGGAAGGGTTAGGGTTAGGGTTAGGGATGAAAGCACATAGGAGAAAGAGATATTCTTGAATAACTTTTTTTGTGAAGGTCGGAGAGACTTG
Organism: Limanda limanda; assembly: GCF_963576545.1. Lineage (NCBI taxonomy): Eukaryota > Metazoa > Chordata > Actinopteri > Pleuronectiformes > Pleuronectidae > Limanda > Limanda limanda. The sequence goes on from NW_026870523.1 coordinate 297,255, forward strand.
CAAGTAGGCTCTACCCCCACTAAATGGGGTAGCGCGCATCGATCGGTACCATCCTTGAGCTTCTCCGACTTTCGGAAGGGTTAGGGTTAGGGTTAGGGATGAAAGCACATAGGAGAAAGAGATATTCTTGAATAACTTTTTTTGTGAAGGTCGGAGAGACTTGGAAAGTGGTTGCATCTGGACTAATTTGGGTCCTGCGGATCGATTGGTACCATCCCCGAGCTTGTACGACCTTCGAAAGAGGTCGACCGACGAAATTCCCCCAAATCTGAGGAGATATTCTTGAATAACTTTTTTTGTGAAGGTCGGAGAGACTTGCAAGTAGGCTCTACCCCCACTAAATGGGGTTGCGCGCATCGATCGGTACCATCCTTGAGCTTCTCCGACTTTCGGAAGGGTTAGGGTTAGGGTTAGGGATGAAAGCACATAGGAGAAAGAGATATTCTTGAATAACTTTTTTTGTGAAGGTCGGAGAGACTTGCAAGTAGGCTCTACCCCCACTAAATGGGGTAGCGCGCATCGATCGGTACCATCCTTGAGCTTCTCCGACTTTCGGAAGGGTTAGGGTTAGGGTTAGGGATGAAAGCACATAGGAGAAAGAGATATTCTTGAATAACTTTTTTTGTGAAGGTCGGAGAGACTTGGAAAGTGGTTGCATCTGGATTAATTTGGGTCCTGCGGATCGATTGGTACCATCCCCGAGCTTGTACGACCTTCGGAAGAGGTCGACCGACGAAATTCCCCCAAATCTGAGGAGATATTCTTGAATAACTTTTTTTGTGAAGGTCGGAGAGACTTGCAAGTAGGCTCTACCCCCACTAAATGGGGTTGCGCGCATCGATCGGTACCATCCTTGAGCTTCTCCGACTTTCGGAAGGGTTAGGGTTAGGGTTAGGGATGAAAGCACATAGGAGAAAGAGATATTCTTGAATAACTTTTTTTGTGAAGGTCGGAGAGACTTGCAAGTAGGCTCTACCCCCACTAAATGGGGTAGCGCGCATCGATCGGTACCATCCTTGAGCTTCTCCGACTATCGGAAGGGTTAGGGTTAGGGTTAGGGATGAAAGCACATAGGAGAAAGAGATATTCTTGAATAACTTTTTTTGTGAAGGTCGGAGAGACTTGGAAAGTGGTTGCATCTGGACTAATTTGGGTCCTGCGGATCGATTGGTACCATCCCCGAGCTTGTACGACCTTCGAAAGAGGTCGACCGACGAAATTCCCCCAAATCTGAGGAGATATTCTTGAATAACTTTTTTTGTGAAGGTCGGAGAGACTTGCAAGTAGGCTCTACCCCCACTAAATGGGGTTGCGCGCATCGATCGGTACCATCCTTGAGCTTCTCCGACTTTCGGAAGGGTTAGGGTTAGGGTTAGGGATGAAAGCACATAGGAGAAAGAGATATTCTTGAATAACTTTTTTTGTGAAGGTCGGAGAGACTTGCAAGTAGGCTCTACCCCCACTAAATGGGGTAGCGCGCATCGATCGGTACCATCCTTGAGCTTCTCCGACTTTCGGAAGGGTTAGGGTTAGGGTTAGGGATGAAAGCACATAGGAGAAAGAGATATTCTTGAATAACTTTTTTTGTGAAGGTCGGAGAGACTTGGAAAGTGGTTGCATCTGGACTAATTTGGGTCCTGCGGATCGATTGGTACCATCCCCGAGCTTGTACGACCTTCGGAAGAGGTCGACCGACGAAATTCCCCCAAATCTGAGGAGATATTCTTGAATAACTTTTTTTGTGAAGGTCGGAGAGACTTGCAAGTAGGCTCTACCCCCACTAAATGGGGTAGCGCGCATCGATCGGTACCATCCTTGAGCTTCTCCGACTTTCGGAAGGGTTAGGGTTAGGGATGAAAGCACATAGGAGAAAGAGATATTCTTGAATAACTTTTTTTGTGAAGGTCGGAGAGACTTGCAAGTAGGCTCTACCCCCACTAAATGGGGTAGCGCACATCGATCGGTACCATCCTTGAGCTTCTCCGACTTTCGGAAGGGTTAGGGTTAGGGTTAGGGATGAAAGCACATAGGAGAAAGAGATATTCTTGAATAACTTTTTTTGTGAAGGTCGGAGAGACTTGGAAAGTGGTTGCATCTGGACTAATTTGGGTCCTGCGGATCGATTGGTACCATCCCCGAGCTTGTACGACCTTCGAAAGAGGTCGACCGACGAAATTCCCCCAAATCTGAGGAGATATTCTTGAATAACTTTTTTTGTGAAGGTCGGAGAGACTTGCAAGTAGGCTCTACCCCCACTAAATGGGGTTGCGCGCATCGATCGGTACCATCCTTGAGCTTCTCCGACTTTCGGAAGGGTTAGGGTTAGGGTTAGGGATGAAAGCACATAGGAGAAAGAGATATTCTTGAATAACTTTTTTTGTGAAGGTCGGAGAGACTTGCAAGTAGGCTCTACCCCCACTAAATGGGGTAGCGCGCATCGATCGGTACCATCCTTGAGCTTCTCCGACTTTCGGAAGGGTTAGGGTTAGGGTTAGGGATGAAAGCACATAGGAGAAAGAGATATTCTTGAATAACTTTTTTTGTGAAGGTCGGAGAGACTTGCAAGTAGGCTCTACCCCCACTAAATGGGGTAGCGCGCATCGATCGGTACCATCCTTGAGCTTCTCCGACTTTCGGAAGGGTTAGGGTTAGGGTTAGGGATGAAAGCACATAGGAGAAAGAGATATTCTTGAATAACTTTTTTTGTGAAGGTCGGAGAGACTTGGAAAGTGGTTGCATCTGGACTAATTTGGGTCCTGCGGATCGATTGGTACCATCCCCGAGCTTGTACGACCTTCGGAAGAGGTCGACCGACGAAATTCCCCCAAATCTGAGGAGATATTCTTGAATAACTTTTTTTGTGAAGGTCGGAGAGACTTGCAAGTAGGCTCTACCCCCACTAAATGGGGTAGCGCGCATCGATCGGTACCATCCTTGAGCTTCTCCGACTTTCGGAAGGGTTAGGGTTAGGGATGAAAGCACATAGGAGAAAGAGATATTCTTGAATAACTTTTTTTGTGAAGGTCGGAGAGACTTGCAAGTAGGCTCTACCCCCACTAAATGGGGTAGCGCACATCGATCGGTACCGTCCTTGAGCTTCTCCGACTTTCGGAAGGGTTAGGGTTAGGGTTAGGGATGAAAGCACATAGGAGAAAGAGATATTCTTGAATAACTTTTTTTGTGAAGGTCGGAGAGACTTGGAAAGTGGTTGCATCTGGACTAATTTGGGTCCTGCGGATCGATTGGTACCATCCCCGAGCTTGTACGACCTTCGAAAGAGGTCGACCGACGAAATTCCCCCAAATCTGAGGAGATATTCTTGAATAACTTTTTTTGTGAAGGTCGGAGAGACTTGCAAGTAGGCTCTACCCCCACTAAATGGGGTTGCGCGCATCGATCGGTACCATCCTTGAGCTTCTCCGACTTTCGGAAGGGTTAGGGTTAGGGTTAGGGATGAAAGCACATAGGAGAAAGAGATATTCTTGAATAACTTTTTTTGTGAAGGTCGGAGAGACTTGCAAGTAGGCTCTACCCCCACTAAATGGGGTAGCGCGCATCGATCGGTACCATCCTTGAGCTTCTCCGACTTTCGGAAGGGTTAGGGTTAGGGTTAGGGATGAAAGCACATAGGAGAAAGAGATATTCTTGAATAACTTTTTTTGTGAAGGTCGGAGAGACTTGGAAAGTGGTTGCATCTGGATTAATTTGGGTCCTGCGGATCGATTGGTACCATCCCCGAGCTTGTACGACCTTCGGAAGAGGTCGACCGACGAAATTCCCCCAAATCTGAGGAGATATTCTTGAATAACTTTTTTTGTGAAGGTCGGAGAGACTTGCAAGTAGGCTCTACCCCCACTAAATGGGGTTGCGCGCATCGATCGGTACCATCCTTGAGCTTCTCCGACTTTCGGAAGGGTTAGGGTTAGGGTTAGGGATGAAAGCACATAGGAGAAAGAGATATTCTTGAATAACTTTTTTTGTGAAGGTCGGAGAGACTTGCAAGTAGGCTCTACCCCCACTAAATGGGGTAGCGCGCATCGATCGGTACCATCCTTGAGCTTCTCCGACTTTCGGAAGGGTTAGGGTTAGGGTTAGGGATGAAAGCACATAGGAGAAAGAGATATTCTTGAATAACTTTTTTTGTGAAGGTCGGAGAGACTTGGAAAGTGGTTGCATCTGGACTAATTTGGGTCCTGCGGATCGATTGGTACCATCCCCGAGCTTGTACGACCTTCGAAAGAGGTCGACCGACGAAATTCCCCCAAATCTGAGGAGATATTCTTGAATAACTTTTTTTGTGAAGGTCGGAGAGACTTGCAAGTAGGCTCTACCCCCACTAAATGGGGTTGCGCGCATCGATCGGTACCATCCTTGAGCTTCTCCGACTTTCGGAAGGGTTAGGGTTAGGGTTAGGGATGAAAGCACATAGGAGAAAGAGATATTCTTGAATAACTTTTTTTGTGAAGGTCGGAGAGACTTGCAAGTAGGCTCTACCCCCACTAAATGGGGTAGCGCGCATCGATCGGTACCATCCTTGAGCTTCTCCGACTTTCGGAAGGGTTAGGGTTAGGGTTAGGGATGAAAGCACATAGGAGAAAGAGATATTCTTGAATAACTTTTTTTGTGAAGGTCGGAGAGACTTGGAAAGTGGTTGCATCTGGATTAATTTGGGTCCTGCGGATCGATTGGTACCATCCCCGAGCTTGTACGACCTTCGGAAGAGGTCGACCGACGAAATTCCCCCAAATCTGAGGAGATATTCTTGAATAACTTTTTTTGTGAAGGTCGGAGAGACTTGGAAAGTGGTTGCATCTGGACTAATTTGGGTCCTGCGGATCGATTGGTACCATCCCCGAGCTTGTACGACCTTCGAAAGAGGTCGACCGACGAAATTCCCCCAAATCTGAGGAGATATTCTTGAATAACTTTTTTTGTGAAGGTCGGAGAGACTTGCAAGTAGGCTCTACCCCCACTAAATGGGGTTGCGCGCATCGATCGGTACCATCCTTGAGCTTCTCCGACTTTCGGAAGGGTTAGGGTTAGGGTTAGGGATGAAAGCACATAGGAGAAAGAGATATTCTTGAATAACTTTTTTTGTGAAGGTCGGAGAGACTTGCAAGTAGGCTCTACCCCCACTAAATGGGGTAGCGCGCATCGATCGGTACCATCCTTGAGCTTCTCCGACTTTCGGAAGGGTTAGGGTTAGGGTTAGGGATGAAAGCACATAGGAGAAAGAGATATTCTTGAATAACTTTTTTTGTGAAGGTCGGAGAGACTTGGAAAGTGGTTGCATCTGGATTAATTTGGGTCCTGCGGATCGATTGGTACCATCCCCGAGCTTGTACGACCTTCGGAAGAGGTCGACCGACGAAATTCCCCCAAATCTGAGGAGATATTCTTGAATAACTTTTTTTGTGAAGGTCGGAGAGACTTGCAAGTAGGCTCTACCCCCACTAAATGGGGTTGCGCGCATCGATCGGTACCATCCTTGAGCTTCTCCGACTTTCGGAAGGGTTAGGGTTAGGGTTAGGGATGAAAGCACATAGGAGAAAGAGATATTCTTGAATAACTTTTTTTGTGAAGGTCGGAGAGACTTGCAAGTAGGCTCTACCCCCACTAAATGGGGTAGCGCGCATCGATCGGTACCATCCTTGAGCTTCTCCGACTTTCGGAAGGGTTAGGGTTAGGGTTAGGGATGAAAGCACATAGGAGAAAGAGATATTCTTGAATAACTTTTTTTGTGAAGGTCGGAGAGACTTGGAAAGTGGTTGCATCTGGACTAATTTGGGTCCTGCGGATCGATTGGTACCATCCCCGAGCTTGTACGACCTTCGAAAGAGGTCGACCGACGAAATTCCCCCAAATCTGAGGAGATATTCTTGAATAACTTTTTTTGTGAAGGTCGGAGAGACTTGCAAGTAGGCTCTACCCCCACTAAATGGGGTTGCGCGCATCGATCGGTACCATCCTTGAGCTTCTCCGACTTTCGGAAGGGTTAGGGTTAGGGTTAGGGATGAAAGCACATAGGAGAAAGAGATATTCTTGAATAACTTTTTTTGTGAAGGTCGGAGAGACTTGCAAGTAGGCTCTACCCCCACTAAATGGGGTAGCGCGCATCGATCGGTACCATCCTTGAGCTTCTCCGACTTTCGGAAGGGTTAGGGTTAGGGTTAGGGATGAAAGCACATAGGAGAAAGAGATATTCTTGAATAACTTTTTTTGTGAAGGTCGGAGAGACTTGGAAAGTGGTTGCATCTGGATTAATTTGGGTCCTGCGGATCGATTGGTACCATCCCCGAGCTTGTACGACCTTCGGAAGAGGTCGACCGACGAAATTCCCCCAAATCTGAGGAGATATTCTTGAATAACTTTTTTTGTGAAGGTCGGAGAGACTTGCAAGTAGGCTCTACCCCCACTAAATGGGGTTGCGCGCATCGATCGGTACCATCCTTGAGCTTCTCCGACTTTCGGAAGGGTTAGGGTTAGGGTTAGGGATGAAAGCACATAGGAGAAAGAGATATTCTTGAATAACTTTTTTTGTGAAGGTCGGAGAGACTTGCAAGTAGGCTCTACCCCCACTAAATGGGGTAGCGCGCATCGATCGGTACCATCCTTGAGCTTCTCCGACTTTCGGAAGGGTTAGGGTTAGGGTTAGGGATGAAAGCACATAGGAGAAAGAGATATTCTTGAATAACTTTTTTTGTGAAGGTCGGAGAGACTTGGAAAGTGGTTGCATCTGGACTAATTTGGGTCCTGCGGATCGATTGGTACCATCCCCGAGCTTGTACGACCTTCGAAAGAGGTCGACCGACGAAATTCCCCCAAATCTGAGGAGATATTCTTGAATAACTTTTTTTGTGAAGGTCGGAGAGACTTGCAAGTAGGCTCTACCCCCACTAAATGGGGTTGCGCGCATCGATCGGTACCATCCTTGAGCTTCTCCGACTTTCGGAAGGGTTAGGGTTAGGGTTAGGGATGAAAGCACATAGGAGAAAGAGATATTCTTGAATAACTTTTTTTGTGAAGGTCGGAGAGACTTGCAAGTAGGCTCTACCCCCACTAAATGGGGTAGCGCGCATCGATCGGTACCATCCTTGAGCTTCTCCGACTTTCGGAAGGGTTAGGGTTAGGGTTAGGGATGAAAGCACATAGGAGAAAGAGATATTCTTGAATAACTTTTTTTGTGAAGGTCGGAGAGACTTGGAAAGTGGTTGCATCTGGACTAATTTGGGTCCTGCGGATCGATTGGTAACATCCCCGAGCTTGTACGACCTTCGGAAGAGGTCGACCGACGAAATTCCCCCAAATCTGAGGAGATATTCTTGAATAACTTTTTTTGTGAAGGTCGGAGAGACTTGCAAGTAGGCTCTACCCCCACTAAATGGGGTAGCGCGCATCGATCGGTACCATCCTTGAGCTTCTCCGACTTTCGGAAGGGTTAGGGTTAGGGATGAAAGCACATAGGAGAAAGAGATATTCTTGAATAACTTTTTTTGTGAAGGTCGGAGAGACTTGCAAGTAGGCTCTACCCCCACTAAATGGGGTAGCGCACATCGATCGGTACCATCCTTGAGCTTCTCCGACTTTCGGAAGGGTTAGGGTTAGGGTTAGGGATGAAAGCACATAGGAGAAAGAGATATTCTTGAATAACTTTTTTTGTGAAGGTCGGAGAGACTTGGAAAGTGGTTGCATCTGGACTAATTTGGGTCCTGCGGATCGATTGGTACCATCCCCGAGCTTGTACGACCTTCGAAAGAGGTCGACCGACGAAATTCCCCCAAATCTGAGGAGATATTCTTGAATAACTTTTTTTGTGAAGGTCGGAGAGACTTGCAAGTAGGCTCTACCCCCACTAAATGGGGTTGCGCGCATCGATCGGTACCATCCTTGAGCTTCTCCGACTTTCGGAAGGGTTAGGGTTAGGGTTAGGGATGAAAGCACATAGGAGAAAGAGATATTCTTGAATAACTTTTTTTGTGAAGGTCGGAGAGACTTGCAAGTAGGCTCTACCCCCACTAAATGGGGTAGCGCGCATCGATCGGTACCATCCTTGAGCTTCTCCGACTTTCGGAAGGGTTAGGGTTAGGGTTAGGGATGAAAGCACATAGGAGAAAGAGATATTCTTGAATAACTTTTTTTGTGAAGGTCGGAGAGACTTGGAAAGTGGTTGCATCTGGATTAATTTGGGTTCTGCGGATCGATTGGTACCATCCCCGAGCTTGTACGACCTTCGGAAGAGGTCGACCGACGAAATTCCCCCAAATCTGAGGAGATATTCTTGAATAACTTTTTTTGTGAAGGTCGGAGAGACTTGCAAGTAGGCTCTACCCCCACTAAATGGGGTTGCGCGCATCGATCGGTACCATCCTTGAGCTTCTCCGACTTTCGGAAGGGTTAGGGTTAGGGTTAGGGATGAAAGCACATAGGAGAAAGAGATATTCTTGAATAACTTTTTTTGTGAAGGTCGGAGAGACTTGCAAGTAGGCTCTACCCCCACTAAATGGGGTAGCGCGCATCGATCGGTACCATCCTTGAGCTTCTCCGACTTTCGGAAGGGTTAGGGTTAGGGTTAGGGATGAAAGCACATAGGAGAAAGAGATATTCTTGAATAACTTTTTTTGTGAAGGTCGGAGAGACTTGGAAAGTGGTTGCATCTGGACTAATTTGGGTCCTGCGGATCGATTGGTACCATCCCCGAGCTTGTACGACCTTCGAAAGAGGTCGACCGACGAAATTCCCCCAAATCTGAGGAGATATTCTTGAATAACTTTTTTTGTGAAGGTCGGAGAGACTTGCAAGTAGGCTCTACCCCCACTAAATGGGGTTGCGCGCATCGATCGGTACCATCCTTGAGCTTCTCCGACTTTCGGAAGGGTTAGGGTTAGGGTTAGGGATGAAAGCACATAGGAGAAAGAGATATTCTTGAATAACTTTTTTTGTGAAGGTCGGAGAGACTTGCAAGTAGGCTCTACCCCCACTAAATGGGGTAGCGCGCATCGATCGGTACCATCCTTGAGCTTCTCCGACTTTCGGAAGGGTTAGGGTTAGGGTTAGGGATGAAAGCACATAGGAGAAAGAGATATTCTTGAATAACTTTTTTTGTGAAGGTCGGAGAGACTTGGAAAGTGGTTGCATCTGGACTAATTTGGGTCCTGCGGATCGATTGGTACCATCCCCGAGCTTGTACGACCTTCGGAAGAGGTCGACCGACGAAATTCCCCCAAATCTGAGGAGATATTCTTGAATAACTTTTTTTGTGAAGGTCGGAGAGACTTGCAAGTAGGCTCTACCCCCACTAAATGGGGTTGCGCGCATCGATCGGTACCATCCTTGAGCTTCTCCGACTTTCGGAAGGGTTAGGGTTAGGGTTAGGGATGAAAGCACATAGGAGAAAGAGATATTCTTGAATAACTTTTTTTGTGAAGGTCGGAGAGACTTGCAAGTAGGCTCTACCCCCACTAAATGGGGTAGCGCACATCGATCGGTACCATCCTTGAGCTTCTCCGACTTTCGGAAGGGTTAGGGTTAGGGTTAGGGATGAAAGCACATAGGAGAAAGAGATATTCTTGAATAACTTTTTTTGTGAAGGTCGGAGAGACTTGGAAAGTGGTTGCATCTGGACTAATTTGGGTCCTGCAGATCGATTGGTACCATCCCCGAGCTTGTACGACCTTCGAAAGAGGTCGACCGACGAAATTCCCCCAAATCTGAGGAGATATTCTTGAATAACTTTTTTTGTGAAGGTCGGAGAGACTTGCAAGTAGGCTCTACCCCCACTAAATGGGGTAGCGCGCATCGATCGGTACCATCCTTGAGCTTCTCCGACTTTCGGAAGGGTTAGGGTTAGGGATGAAAGCACATAGGAGAAAGAGATATTCTTGAATAACTTTTTTTGTGAAGGTCGGAGAGACTTGCAAGTAGGCTCTACCCCCACTAAATGGGGTAGCGCACATCGATCGGTACCATCCTTGAGCTTCTCCGACTTTCGGAAGGGTTAGGGTTAGGGTTAGGGATGAAAGCACATAGGAGAAAGAGATATTCTTGAATAACTTTTTTTGTGAAGGTCGGAGAGACTTGGAAAGTGGTTGCATCTGGACTAATTTGGGTCCTGCGGATCGATTGGTACCATCCCCGAGCTTGTACGACCTTCGAAAGAGGTCGACCGACGAAATTCCCCCAAATCTGAGGAGATATTCTTGAATAACTTTTTTTGTGAAGGTCGGAGAGACTTGCAAGTAGGCTCTACCCCCACTAAATGGGGTTGCGCGCATCGATCGGTACCATCCTTGAGCTTCTCCGACTTTCGGAAGGGTTAGGGTTAGGGTTAGGGATGAAAGCACATAGGAGAAAGAGATATTCTTGAATAACTTTTTTTGTGAAGGTCGGAGAGACTTGCAAGTAGGCTCTACCCCCACTAAATGGGGTAGCGCGCATCGATCGGTACCATCCTTGAGCTTCTCCGACTTTCGGAAGGGTTAGGGTTAGGGTTAGGGATGAAAGCACATAGGAGAAAGAGATATTCTTGAATAACTTTTTTTGTGAAGGTCGGAGAGACTTGGAAAGTGGTTGCATCTGGATTAATTTGGGTCCTGCGGATCGATTGGTACCATCCCCGAGCTTGTACGACCTTCGGAAGAGGTCGACCGACGAAATTCCCCCAAATCTGAGGAGATATTCTTGAATAACTTTTTTTGTGAAGGTCGGAGAGACTTGCAAGTAGGCTCTACCCCCACTAAATGGGGTTGCGCGCATCGATCGGTACCATCCTTGAGCTTCTCCGACTTTCGGAAGGGTTAGGGTTAGGGTTAGGGATGAAAGCACATAGGAGAAAGAGATATTCTTGAATAACTTTTTTTGTGAAGGTCGGAGAGACTTGCAAGTAGGCTCTACCCCCACTAAATGGGGTAGCGCGCATCGATCGGTACCATCCTTGAGCTTCTCCGACTTTCGGAAGGGTTAGGGTTAGGGTTAGGGATGAAAGCACATAGGAGAAAGAGATATTCTTGAATAACTTTTTTTGTGAAGGTCGGAGAGACTTGGAAAGTGGTTGCATCTGGACTAATTTGGGTCCTGCGGATCGATTGGTACCATCCCCGAGCTTGTACGACCTTCGAAAGAGGTCGACCGACGAAATTCCCCCAAATCTGAGGAGATATTCTTGAATAACTTTTTTTGTGAAGGTCGGAGAGACTTGCAAGTAGGCTCTACCCCCACTAAATGGGGTTGCGCGCATCGATCGGTACCATCCTTGAGCTTCTCCGACTTTCGGAAGGGTTAGGGTTAGGGTTAGGGATGAAAGCACATAGGGGAAAGAGATATTCTTGAATAACTTTTTTTGTGAAGGTCGGAGAGACTTGCAAGTAGGCTCTACCCCCACTAAATGGGGTAGCGCGCATCGATCGGTACCATCCTTGAGCTTCTCAGACTTTCGGAAGGGTTAGGGTTAGGGTTAGGGATGAAAGCACATAGGAGAAAGAGATATTCTTGAATAACTTTTTTTGTGAAGGTCGGAGAGACTTGGAAAGTGGTTGCATCTGGACTAATTTGGGTCCTGCGGATCGATTGGTACCATCCCCGAGCTTGTACGACCTTCGGAAGAGGTCGACCGACGAAATTCCCCCAAATCTGAGAAGATATTCTTGAATAACTTTTTTTGTGAAGGTCGGAGAGACTTGCAAGTAGGCTCTACCCCCACTAAATGGGGTTGCGCACATCGATCGGTACCATCCTTGAGCTTCTCCGACTTTCGGAAGGGTTAGGGTTAGGGTTAGGGATGAAAGCACATAGGAGAAAGAGATATTCTTGAATAACTTTTTTTGTGAAGGTCGGAGAGACTTGCAAGTAGGCTCTACCCCCACTAAATGGGGTAGCGCACATCGATCGGTACCATCCTTGAGCTTCTCCGACTTTCGGAAGGGTTAGGGTTAGGGTTAGGGATGAAAGCACATAGGAGAAAGAGATATTCTTGAATAACTTTTTTTGTGAAGGTCGGAGAGACTTGGAAAGTGGTTGCATCTGGACTAATTTGGGTCCTGCGGATCGATTGGTACCATCCCCGAGCTTGTACGACCTTCGAAAGAGGTCGACCGACGAAATTCCCCCAAATCTGAGGAGATATTCTTGAATAACTTTTTTTGTGAAGGTCGGAGAGACTTGCAAGTAGGCTCTACCCCCACTAAATGGGGTTGCGCACATCGATCGGTACCATCCTTGAGCTTCTCCGACTTTCGGAAGGGTTAGGGTTAGGGTTAGGGATGAAAGCACATAGGAGAAAGAGATATTCTTGAATAACTTTTTTTGTGAAGGTCGGAGAGACTTGCAAGTAGGCTCTACCCCCACTAAATGGGGTAGCGCGCATCGATCGGTACCATCCTTGAGCTTCTCCGACTTTCGGAAGGGTTAGGGTTAGGGTTAGGGATGAAAGCACATAGGAGAAAGAGATATTCTTGAATAACTTTTTTTGTGAAGGTCGGAGAGACTTGCAAGTAGGCTCTACCCCCACTAAATGGGGTAGCGCGCATCGATCGGTACCATCCTTGAGCTTCTCCGACTTTCGGAAGGGTTAGGGTTAGGGTTAGGGATGAAAGCACATAGGAGAAAGAGATATTCTTGAATAACTTTTTTTGTGAAGGTCGGAGAGACTTGGAAAGTGGTTGCATCTGGACTAATTTGGGTCCTGCGGATCGATTGGTACCATCCCCGAGCTTGTACGACCTTCGGAAGAGGTCGACCGACGAAATTCCCCCAAATCTGAGGAGATATTCTTGAATAACTTTTTTTGTGAAGGTCGGAGAGACTTGCAAGTAGGCTCTACCCCCACTAAATGGGGTAGCGCGCATCGATCAGTACCATCCTTGAGCTTCTCCGACTTTCGGAAGGGTTAGGGTTAGGGTTAGGGATGAAAGCACATAGGAGAAAGAGATATTCTTGAATAACGTTTTTTGTGAAGGTCGGAGAGACTTGCAAGTAGGCTCTACCCCCACTAAATGGGGTAGCGCGCATCGATCGGTACCATCCTTGAGCTTCTCCGACTTTCGGAAGGGTTAGGGTTAGGGTTAGGGATGAAAGCACATAGGAGAAAGAGATATTCTTGAATAACTTTTTTTGTGAAGGTCGGAGAGACTTGGAAAGTGGTTGCATCTGGACTAATTTGGGTCCTGCAGATCGATTGGTACCATCCCCGAGCTTGTACGACCTTCGGAAGAGGTCGACCGACGAAATTCCCCCAAATCTGAGGAGATATTCTTGAATAACTTTTTTTGTGAAGGTCGGAGAGACTTGCAAGTAGGCTCTACCCCCACTAAATGGGGTAGCGCGCATCGATCGGTACCATCCTTGAGCTTCTCCGACTTTCGGAAGGGTTAGGGTTAGGGTTAGGGATGAAAGCACATAGGAGAAAGAGATATTCTTGAATAACTTTTTTTGTGAAGGTCGGAGAGACTTGGAAAGTGGTTGCATCTGGACTAATTTGGGTCCTGCGGATCGATTGGTACCATCCCCGAGCTTGTACGACCTTCGAAAGAGGTCGACCGACGAAATTCCCCAAATCTGAGGAGATATTCTTGAATAACTTTTTTTGTGAAGGTCGGAGAGACTTGCAAGTAGGCTCTACCCCCACTAAATGGGGTTGCGCGCATCGATCGGTACCATCCTTGAGCTTCTCCGACTTTCGGAAGGGTTAGGGTTAGGGTTAGGGATGAAAGCACATAGGAGAAAGAGATATTCTTGAATAACTTTTTTTGTGAAGGTCGGAGAGACTTGCAAGTAGGCTCTACCCCCACTAAATGGGGTAGCGCGCATCGATCGGTACCATCCTTGAGCTTCTCCGACTTTCGGAAGGGTTAGGGTTAGGGTTAGGGATGAAAGCACATAGGAGAAAGAGATATTCTTGAATAACTTTTTTTGTGAAGGTCGGAGAGACTTGGAAAGTGGTTGCATCTGGACTAATTTGGGTCCTGCGGATCGATTGGTACCATCCCCGAGCTTGTACGACCTTCGTAAGAGGTCGACCGACGAAATTCCCCCAAATCTGAGGAGATATTCTTGAATAACTTTTTTTGTGAAGGTCGGAGAGACTTGCA